>NW_019392914.1:0-343041 GCF_000648675.2 Cimex lectularius | reverse complement strand
TATATATATGTATCTATATATCTTCTTTTTCTCTCTCTCCCTCACTAGCACTCGCTCTCTTAAAGCCTCTCTTTTTCTCTCTGTCTCTCTCTTTCTTTCCTCTCTCTTTCTATCTCCCTCACAATCTTTCTTATTTTTATTTCATTTTTTCCTTCTCATTCTGTTTCTATTTCTTTCAAATTATTGAAAATATAATGAGTAATGACTAGGCAACACAGCAAATTAAATACATACTTTTATTGTCTGATGAATATAGGACAGAATTTTTTATCAACTCAATATATATATACACATTTAGCAAAATTCTCACAATAAATCTGTAACTTTTTGTTGTAAAGCAAATAACTATCCGATAAATGTATAACTATTTATAATAATAAGCAGAATCTGTAAAATGGTTATGATTGTTCGACAAAGTTGAGTAATTCTAAGCAACACATTTCAAAAATAAGTAATAACGACGAGAACTTATTTAATGTATTAATATGGTTTTATTTTAATTGTTTAAATTTTACTGTACTTTACATTTGGCATTAATTCAAGTGAAAACAGAAAACGTGTTGTTTTTGTCGCGTTTATTTATCACCACTTTAGTTAAGAATGGATTCTTGAAGGATTTTGAACATCTGATTACAATTCAATCATTTATGCCAGATAACATTTTTGAGTTTAGACTATCATAAGTCGAAACGAACTTGATTTTGCCTTAATATCTCGGTAGTTACTTTTTACAAACCGAAAAATCTTTGAAAATTAAACATGTATCTACTAACTACGTAGACAACACTCCGTACCACATATTTCCCAAAGCAATTGACGTTTTCATTGTTTTACCTAACACATCTCATCACCTTCCTAAATTTAAAAAATTGTTAAACCATCACCGTTATCACTGGATAGCTTCTTGATTCGTGTATGTTCGGGTTCTTTGGCATTAATGTTTTTAATTGAGTTAAGTTCAGTTAGAAGCCAAACAAATAAAAATAATAGACCTATCGCCAACAGATTTTTCTTGACTGATTGTTGTTGAAAACCTTGAGCTCCGGTGAATATCTTTTCCCCTCTCTTTGAAGTCATACGAATTGTTTCCTTTAGTACTTATACTTTTTGTATTGTGCCAATGCTCGCCAACGGATTTTCTGGAAAGCTTTCCTTTTTTTATGAACAAATTCGTGTCAGGGCTACCTATAGCTGTATGGTTGAAGAACGGCTTTCTTAGGTAGCCTGTTCCTAGCTATTGGCAGGCGGTTGCCTAGTACATATTCTTTCATATTTGTCATTTCAATATATTATAGATATTAATCATCTGGTCTTTCTTTTTCTCTCATTGGGTTATTTTTTACTTATTGACTTTTTTGCTTCTTTCATGTCTGGTTTACGCTCTCAGTATTTGTTGTGTTCTTTGGTTTCCCAACATTCCATTTCTCTATTGATGTGGCTTTTTCCTTCCACACTATGTGTTTGGGCCTATGGGTAGTTTCGAGGTTCCATTCTTAGCAAGTACATCAACTGCCTCGTTCCTTTATGACCTGGGATACATTGCAGTGTTAGACTATTTGAAGACCCAATTTTTTATGGTAGTTAGGTAGTTCCAGACAAGTTTAGAGTTGATATCATAGGCTTGGGGGCTATTAGGCCTCCCTGACTGTCCAAAGTATTGTTTAATGTCATTAAATCCATTACTGTTCGTGGTCCGATTGACCAATTATTATTTTTCAATTAATTAATATTTATGAAAGGTATTGGTCGAGATAAAAAAGTCAATGTCACGAGCGGGATTCGAACCCAAGATCTTCGGCTAAATACGCCACTGCTCTACCACTTAAGCTATCGAAACTTCGATCCGCTCAGACAACTTCCTTCCCATCTCAACCTCACCTCTCGAATTTTCCCTCCTTTTTGCCAATTTTCAAATGCCGTGTAATCTATTTGATTCTCGGCGACAAATGAAATGGCCACGGAGGGCTTTCGTGAATATATACTTCAGTTTAATTATTAAATCCATTACTGATCGTGGTCCGATTGACAAATTAACATTTTTCAATTAATTAATATCTATGAAAGGTATTGGTCGAGATAAAAAAGTCAGTGTTGAGATGGGAAGTTGGTGTCCGAGTGGATGGAAGTCACGATAGCTCAAGTAGTAGAGCAGCGGCGTATTGAGCCGAAGGTCGTGGGTTCGAATCCCGCTAGTGACACTGACTATTTTATCTAGACCAATACCTTTCATAAATATTAATTAATTGAAAAATTATTAAAAGTGTTAGATGTATCGACCACTTTTTCACTAACGAATAATCTAGATCGCTGTATGGTCAAGTGGGTGGAAAAACAAATTCAATTGTTATCTGCCGAGTTTACGACCCATTTTAAGGTCATCATCAGAGCAAAACAGACGTAAAGATGTCTGTATTCAGACAAATTGACACAATTTAATTTTTAATAAATGGTGTCAAATTTCTTTGCACATAGTTCCAGCACTGCCAAGGACTGTAACTCTATTAAGATGTATATTATTAGTTAGCAGTTCGGCTTGAAATATATTTGTACTGGATCCGAGGCCATGTGGTGGTCATAGTTGATCCCATTTAGCCCATGCCAGTAATCATCTTTGAGCCGCCCATATACCATAGAATACCTCACGGTTTATCTTACTTTATTTTTCCAATTAGTTCTCTTTTCAATAATCGTTTTGAATTGTTTATCAAAGTTTACCATTTTCTCTGGTAAATCAGAAATGGTTTTAGCGATGTCCGTTATTTTAACTTTGTAGATTTCGGTATAACTAGTACTTATAAGATCACTGTTCTTTCTATTCTTTCCACTGTTTTTATGAATTCTCAGTTCCTCGATCGCCATCATCATTTTCAGATAAACAGGGTGAGTTGACATTTTGTTTAGAGAGGGTAAAAACACTCCCTAAAACATGTGTTTTCAATACACCTAACATAATTTAGACAAAATCGGTTAAAGAGTGAAATGTTTCTCGTAAGTATATATTTTGTACATTATCTAAAGTGCGTTTGTTTCGAGTTCTTTTTAAGTATAAGAGAAAGAATGGAATATGTTTATATTTTTTTCATATTGAAACATGCGTTTAAACCTTTAGAATATTTTGAAACAATGACTTATGTGGTAAGACTATTGTAAAATTACATGAACCGTTATGGAATTTGAAAACATTATATTAGTTACTTTTTGAGATTGGTCGTTTTCAATCATTTCAGTAGCATACGTGTTATTCCGTCAGTTGAGTCTTTTTATTATGTGTCAAAGATAACAAACCAAACGGGGTAGGCATATCAGAATGATAGAAAGCACCAACATACAGGTTCATCAGCCCACAAACCAAGAAATCTCACAGTGAAAGTACTATACTTGTCAGGTTAACCTACGACCAGGAAACAGTAAATATTTCTGCGATATATATTCACAGTCCAAGGTGAGGTTTTTCTCTTTCTACCCACAGGAACTGCCGATAGATTCGTCTCTATCTTCTTCAGATAGCAGATTCCAAGATACTTAAGTCATATTGATTTAACGATAATGTATTCCAGTAATATATATACATATTCTTCAGAATATCTTTAGAGTTCTTTCTGTCAATATTGTCAGCATTAGATGACTTCCCAGTTGGACTAGCAAAATTTCTTCACCATTCCTACTTCGTGAAGGTGTAAGATATTCGCAGATATTTCAGCAACGTATGTCCACAAAATCTAGATCTGACTTCTTTCTGTTGATCATTATTATCACCTTATGGTAATTCTACCACTTAACCTGCTCGTAATAGTCAGTATGGAAAAAATAGATTTCTCCCACTCACTGAAACTAGTATGTAAGTTTTCGGAAAAGAGCAATTCTCATTCTTGGCAGCATTTACGCTAGTTCCATCTATCTTCCGATCCTGCTGCTTCTCTTTTCGTAATAACAGTAATATTCCTGTGGTAATATCACCTAGTTCCCCCGTAAAATGTAATATTGTTTCCACTTCGTAAGTCAGTATGTGAGTCACTTTATGTCTGTACCAGTTTGTTCTACAGCAATAAAACTGCACCTTGGTCGTTAGTTTGTCTAGTCTCGCAGTTTGGTCTGTTAGAGAGGTTTAGGATTTCGCGTTTTTCAGTGGTCTGCGTGTTATTCTCTCAGTTGGGTCTTTTTGGATTACGCGCCATCCATAACCATCCAAACCATAACCATCCCTAAACGCCCAACCGTACAGTGGGATGATTATAAAGCGCCAACTTACACCTGATGAATCTTCATCACCCTACAAACCTAAACAAGAAATCTCAAAACTGAAAGCAGTATGCCTGTCAGGTTAGCCATTAGTAAATATTCATTCTTCACAAGCGGAGATGATTATGCATCCACGTACCAACAGAAACTGCAGGGAAATTCGATAAATTCCTCTCTGTCATCTTCAGATGGTACTACTTACTGGCAGATTCTTGAAAATTCCAAAGTCTGTTTAAATTAGAGACTTAGGTAGCAGCAACATATTTTCTGCAAACTATCGACAGATTTCTTACTGATGATCGTCTTTGTCTTCGTTTAACCCTACTTCTTCCCTGGCTAGTCAAAATTCTAATGGTGTTCCTACTTCAGGAAAGCAGTACCATAGCCATTTTAAGCTTAAAACATGAAACTAATATTGTAGCAATGTATGTTCACAGTTCACGGTTCAAGGTAATGTGAATGTTTGCTCTTCCGACTCAATCAGCTGTAGATTCATCTTTATACCTCACTGCCTAATAGGAGACTGGTTAAAATTCTAATATTGGTTGATTGTAACTTGTGAAAGTAGTGAGTTTAAGCAAAAATTTAGATGCGATTGGTATTCCAGCAACATATTTTTACATAATGCACGATAGACTTATTTCCATTGAACATTACTAACATTATCATAGCTAGCTCATCTAGTCTGAATTCTTTGTGAAAGTAGTATGCTCGTCAGTTTAGTCTAGTACAATGTGTGGTGTTTAGTGACCGTTAGTTAATGATAATTTGAAGATCGTGAGATGCGGTCTGGTGTGTCGTAGATTTAGAAAAACATTTTTTTTATCATACCAGCGTTTCGATCTTTATTGAGATCATCTTCAATCTGTTCATAGAATCCCATGTTCTTCGTTCTTCTCGTGTAGAAATGTGTGGTTTTTAGTGACCGTTAGTTAATGATCATTTGGAGATCGTGAGTTGCGGTCTGGAGTGACGTAGGTTTAGCAAAACATTTTCTTTATCGTACCAACGTTTCGATCTTTATTGAGGTCATCTTCAGTGCTCAAAGTGTTTGTTTTCTGTGTAGTTGTAACATTCTTGTGTGTCGTGTTGAGAGTGCCCTCGCTACACGACACACAAGAATGACACAGCTACACAGTAAACAAACACTTTGAGCCCTGAAGATGATCTCAATAAAGATCGAAACGTTGCCACGATAAAGAAAATGTTTTTCTGAAACCTACATCACACCAGACCGCATCTCACCATCTTCAAATTATCTAATACAATATTTTGAATTACAAGATAATGTTTTTCTCCTCATCCCAGCCTGATTTTCAGGTAGTTCACTAGTTAACTATTTGTATGTTCGAAAAAATATTATGTACGATGAGTAGGGTCCGTTGAATTCTAGGCGTTATGAACATTTCAGCCTCCATCGCAGTTTGCAAAACAAAACCCACTCAACCACTGACCCTTAACTACATTCTTTCCTATTTACATACCATTCACTCAGATTAGTTGAGTACTAGATATTCCTCTGTCACCCTCCACACACATTATTGAACTATTACTGAGAGTCAATGGGCTCAATATTCGGCCCACTCAAATTACACATTCACGCTAATAAACACATTCACTCGCCACACTAGGACACAACAATACATGCATTACTACTAAATACAACAAAACAACCTACTTTCCTCCAAAAATTAGAACAGATGAGCGAAGTACTTGCTGCCGAGGTGAAGCACAATTCTCATTTTAGGTGGCATTCCTTAACGTTCTTTATAATGAGCTAAGGAATGGCACCCTTCAATCAGTGAGACACATAGAGCAATCCTTTCTCTTCATGCCGGCCACATACGCGGGTCTTGGCCCACAAGTGTCCATGTGTCAACCTCGCATGACCTATTCTTAATCGTATGAAGATGATCCCTACGAGGGCCCAATTATCGACAGTGCTCATAAGTGATATAGTTGTATATTATTCAAGTTGGACGATAGCTCTTTGAGTGTGTCCAAGTGTATATTATATTTAAACGTGGATAATGGCTACTGCTGGCATATTGGGCTGCATATTTTATCGATGTCCTGATGGTTCTCGTGCCAAAAAGGGACCATTTTTGCATTTCATTTCATCCAATTTTCTTTAGCTTACATTCCAAAACATGAAATGCTGTTTGTTTGCATGGTTTACTACTATTACGGAAACCATGATCAACAAAGGACTTCAACAAATCACAGGAGTGTAATCAATGAAGTCTCTCATTTCCTAACTAATGGAACTTTCACACTTATCTTATATTCATTTGTTTATCCTTCTGTAAAACATTTGATGATTTGAACTATTTTTTTAGTTGACTATTTTATAGTTTCCAGCAAGCCTTCCAGCAAATTTTTCGACCTTCTGCATGTAGACTTCTTTCTGTTGATGTCATCATGTTATCTTCAGATGTCTTTTTCTCTGGCTCCTCAAAAATGTTGTTCCTGCTTCGTGAAAGTAGAGTAGCATTTTATGATTAGGACTGGAACTAAAAAGTATCCAGATGATATATTAATCTTCATATTTCAAGGTGCGTTATACTCCACTTCCCACCAGACCTGCGAGTATCTTCGGATGACACCACCCGATAGTAGAGCCCTCACCATTCCAAAATCGATTGCTTCTACTCATTTAAAATATAATTTTAGACATTTTGGAAAAAAAAGGGCCTAGGAACAATAGGCATTCCAGCAAATCACGTTCGCCAAATCCTGTATAGACCTGAAAAGATATGGGTTGATCGTTACTCTCGTTTCCTAACTAATAAACTTAAACTTTCTCACTTATCCTGTTTGAAGAATCGTTTCATTTTCTTTCCACAGCTGGTTCACTGGTTCACTGGTCCAGGATAGTTCACTTGGATTAGGTAAAAGCTAAAAATAGCAGTTTATTACAGTAAAAGAGTCTACCTTTCTCAATTTTGTCAAATTGTCAATCCTGAATAGTAAAATTATATGGACTGCTAGATCTTTTAATAAACTTTGCCTTAATTATACTTATGTTTCACAAACCTACCACTGAAGATGGCGAAAAGCCGTCCGACAGATCCAAAGCGGCGTAGTCAACATGATCGGAAACGACCAAAACACAGGTCCACCACCCCAGCAGACCTCAAGAAGTAATCTAGCAAAACATTAAGCACTGGGAAAGTGTATAAATTGACTAGTGCTGTTGAAGAGGAATCAACAGGTACTTTTGCCGTTGGATCGTCAGAGATCAAATTCACGAGTTTTACCTGTTGACGCCCCTGTCCAATATTAGCTTTGGCCTTGGTTCCCTTTAAGTCCAGTGTCATCTTTGTCAAGATCATTCATCTGAGGACTGGAAGTCGAGGAGCGGTCGTAAAAGACAAATAAGATTGGTCGCTGCTTTATGACAGTGTTTTATAACTCCTGTCTTTTCGCGTTATGAATATGAGATCGTCGTAGTTTGGAGTGGGAAAAAAAGGGGAATTATCTACCGAGATAAATCCCCCTTACCCCTTTCCAGAATTAACCGATCGGTAGGCCCCGCCAGGAAGGGGATCGCGCATGCACACGCCTCTCCAGAGCCCACGAGTTTGTCTCCAGTCTTCTGCAGGCCGGCGCAGCGTGTCGAACATCCCCCTTTTTTTATTTTGTAAACATGTAATTTACCTCCAGCCCATTTCATTGGCTTTTCCCTTTTTCAACGAGATTTCCGGTAGGAGAGATGGATTACAAAAACGTTCCCGTCGGACCAGGTGAGGAGCGTTTGTAAAGCCGGTGTACATTGTTTATTTCGAATATTTTCCACTCGGACAGCTTGAAAAATTATTAACACAGCCTCAAATCTTGTTTAATGAAGAATTTAATAGGCGATGCCCGTTGTCATCAAATGTTTTAAAATAAAACAAATATGGATGTTTAAATATGTCACTAAAATGATCTTCATTAAATACAAAACAAGTTTTATCGTTATTGAGCCTGTAATGGGTTCACGAATTGTTAATAAAAAGAGATGTAAATATAAAGATCTTAACATTCCTTATTTAGATATAAATATTATTTGAACAGCTGTCAGCCTTATCGTTGGTGTAAGGTATGCTCGTATGTTTGTATTTGCTGTCCGCAAAAACCCACCCAACTTTATGATTTAAACAAATAGCCATTTATGCATACGTACCCACAGATAACGATAAATTTACAGTGTTGTCAGTTATAATCAACTCATGTCAAATTTAGATTCGTATTTACATCGAGTCAGCATAACATAAAATTACAATTTTAATTTTATATCATGACTTTACGACTGCTTTTATAACGTTAATATTCAAAACGACAACACTCGCAATTATTTAACAAGAGATTTTTTATTTTAAAAAAAGTTTTCTTGAGTACAGTCAACGAATCTAAATGAGAAAGAGCGAGTGAGACATAGAAAAAGTGTGTGCGTGTGTGCGTGTGTGTGTGTGTGTGTGTGTGTGTGTGTGTGTGTGTGTGTGTGTGTGTGTGTGTGTGTGTGTGTGTGTGTGTGTGTGTGTGTGGTGAGAGATAGATAAAGAGAAAGAGAGTGAGAGAAATTTTATAAAGAAACAAAGAAAGTGAGAAAGAGAGAGGAGGAGAGTGAGAGAGAGAAATAAAGAAATAAAGTTAGAAAGAGAAAGAAAACGAGAGAGAGAGAGAAATAAAGAAACAAGGAAAGAAAGTTAGAAAGAGAAAGAAAAGGAGAGAGAGAAATAAAGAAACAAAGAAAGAAAGTTAGAAAGATAAAGAGAGTGTGAGAGAGAGAATATTTGAGAAACAAAGAAAGAAAGTTAACAAGAAAGAGAGAAAGAGAAATAAAGAAAGAAAGAAAGAAAGAGATAAAGAAGAAGAAAGAGAAAGGGAACCAATGGGGGAGAGAGAAAAAAAGTAGAAAATAGTGAGAGATTATGAAAGAAAGGCAAAAAAAGTATATGGGAGTAAGAGAGTTCAGAAAAAAGAAGAGGTAGGTAAAAGTAACTGTAGCATTGAGAAAAAGGAGTAAATGAGAAAGAGATTGATTGATGGTTTTATTTAACCATGCCAAGTTATGTCTCTTTGACCTTTGTTACACTTAACGTGAGTTATACAGTTTACATTATACTTATTTTCAGTAGACTCCTTTGGTCTTAACACTGTATTTTACAATTAAAATAATGAAGAGAATAAAAAATCTTTTCTTTTTTTTGTAACAATTTAGGTTTTTGTTCTAACTTTATAAATTTGTAGGACATAAGTATCAATAAAACAAAACCAAAACGTAAAAAAATTAAATGTAAAAAGACAGAGAGAGAGAGAGAGAGAGAGAGAGAGAGAGAGAGAGAGAAAACGGGAGTGATAGGGAGTTAGAGGGTGAATGAGAGGGCGTAATGAAAGAAAGGCAAAAAGAGTAGGTGAGAGGGAAAGAGTAAAAGAGTAGAGAAGAAAGAGGGAATGAAAGAGGAAGAAAGTCTGAAAGTGAGAAAACAAAGAGAAAAAAAGAGAAAGTGAGAGAATGATAGAAAGAAAGAGATCTCTAAAAAAAAGAGAAATAGTACTTATGTGTCAAAGATAAAGTAAGAGGGATTTTAGAATAAGAGTGTGATGCTTATTTGTTTGTGAGTGTATGTGTGTGCGTGTGTGCGTGCGCGCGCGTGCATGCGTGCAGAAATAAAGAGAAGTACCAAAGAGAGTGGGAGAGCGTTAGTGTGAAAGAGAATGAATGCGATTTTGTTTAATGTCGCAGAATTTGGTTCAATACTGACCTCTCTTGCATTCAACGAGAAAAAAAAAGAGAGAGAGAGAGAGAGAGAGAGAGAGAGAGAGAGAGAGAGAAAGAAAGAGAGAGTGTGATTGAGAAAGAACAATATTATCGTATTGTCGTCATTGTATTTATAGGAAAAATATCTCTTTCGATAACATGGGAAATCGCAATACTCTCAATTATATATATCAAACACTAATTTTCTTGTTGAAAACACACAGTCATAGAATAATTATAAATCAGCGTCCAAAATTTCACAGAATCAACTTCATTATAAACAATAAGAAAACATCGGATTTTTTGACTATTATTTGACGACATTTTCTAGACTAGATTTAAATTAAATCCTTGACCTTTGCCAGTAACGGTTTTTCGTTGACAATGATGCTATTTAAAAACAGGTTTTTTGGCGGCAAATCCACCTTTGAGGCAAGGAAGACATTCTGTATCGTAACGAACCGAATGTTGCCACACAAATTTGTCGTCGTTTGATCGACAATTTTCCCCGCGCTTTAACAAAATTACACTCCACCATGAGTTATGGGTAAACACTGAAACGCTATCTTTACAACGACTACATGCAAAAGCTCACCAAAGTGATATTTTTGAAGTGTGCAAACAGATTTTAAAATTCTAACGCTCCACGAGACGCTCCTTTAACAAACAATACTAGAGCCAAAAAGCTAAAAAGAATAATAATGTACACAAATTGAGTCATCGGCTTTCTAACTCTCCAAAAAATATGTTGACATTCGAAAATTAATCATTTTTTGTCAATTTCCTTATCGATACATTAAGGAAGGAGATAAGTGATTGCAAGATAGCACTCCTGATATCTGAAAAAACTGCTTGCACAATGTACTGCTTTCAAGTAAATTTATTCACACGATGAAACCAGAAGCTCTATTATGCTTTATTAAGTTGAACAAATACATTCACTAACTGATAGAAATTGATAAAGATAGGTAGAAAGAGAGAGAGAGAGAATGAGTGCGTGTGAGAGTGAGGGGAGAGGCAGATAATTTTATCAAAAAGAGGAGAATTTTTCGAGAAAAAAAATCTTCTGAAATAAAAAGAGACAGATCGAGAAATTTATTTATTTATTGACTGATTAACGATTTATTTATTAAAATACACTCAAAAGTTAGGCCTCTATGACCTTTCTTACACTTAACGTGTAATTACAATCGTAAAATTTGTTTATTTTCGCAATAGACATAAAACAGAAATAACAAATTATTATAAAATCAACAATGAAGTGAATGAATAAAGTTCTATTTTTGTAGAAAGCACATTATTGCTGAGTAACAAAATTAGATATAGATTTTTCGTAAGATTCTTAAAAACTAGACTAGGACCTTCTAGAATTGGAACAGAATTTTATGATTCAAAAATGAAATAAAACACTAATAAAATGATTATTAACGTTAAATTTTTTAAATCATAATTTAACACGTAAATGTATGTATAATAAAAACAGAATAATAAAAGAATATAAGTATATGATGTAACGTTAACTACGTCAATATTAAATAAGGTAAATACTAATTTTTAGTATTATATTCAACATATTTATTTAGTAAGAATACTTTAAATAATAAATATCCTGAATAACTGAAAAAAATGAATTCTTTAAATTTTACTTTGAATGATTTTATGCTTTTTATTTGAACTATAGTATGTTTCGGTATTGATTTAAAGATTTTTGAAGCTTTTCTTTTAAATGAATTACTAAACGTTTTTCTTCTGTGTTTTGGTAGATGAATTAAGTAATTAGCTGTTCTTAATATTATGGATATTGCATTGAAATTTAAAATTATGAAACATGTAGGAAGGGTTTTTGGTTTGTTGTATTTTGTAAAAAAAGGTTGCTATTGAATAGATTTATAGGTCTTTAATTTTTAACATTTTGAATACCAAAAATTTATCATATATTCTAGAATCATATTTTAGGTTAAGGATATAACCGATGTGCGTATTTTGTCCTTTTTGAAGTTTATTTTCTAAAGTATAGTTGAGATCACTCGATATATGTCATTTCTAAAAAATGAATTAGTTTTAAGGTGATTTCAGATTTTTTGTAGGGTAATAATTTTTTTATAGTGTACATATTTGTTTATATTTTTTTATTTAATTTGTGGTTCCCATGATTGTTAGTTATAGTGATGCTAAGATAATCGACACTGTTTTCAAAAGGGAGGTTTTCACTATCAATAGTGACACTTGAGATATTTGTAAGCTTTATTCTGTTAATGAGCTAAGAGTGGCCAATTATATTTTTATGGGTTAATTTTTAGATCGTTTGAAATTCCCCACAGAGAGGGATGGTATGAGAGCTAGGGAGAGAGAGAGATAGTGAGGGAGAGAGAATGGTAATGAGAATACTAGGAAGCGTGCTCCCCAGGCAACATTATTATTTTATTACCATTAGAGAGAGAGAGAGAGAGAGAGAGAGAGAGAGAGAGAGAGAGAGAGAGAGAGAGAGAGAGAGAGAGAGAGAGAGAGAGAGNAGAGAGAGAGAGAGAGTGAGAAAGGCATTTTTTATTTGATTTGATAAACGACTTATTTTTACAAACCTCGCAGAGTTAGGTCAATTTGGCATTTCTTACACTCAGCGAAAGACAAATAATTTACATTTTGGACTAGCATACGTGCGCCTCAAAATGATATATGTATATAATAATAACAACAAAACAATAAAAATATAAAATTTAATCTGAATGTGGAACAGTAATAATAACTAAATAAAAAAAATTACATTACTAATTAAGTGACAATTACAATACTAATAAACTAAATTACAAATTAATAAATAAAGAAAAGTATATAATTACAACATTTACTAACAATGTTATAGATTACATACACATAAAATTAAATTTTCATCAAATTATTCAAAAATGTAATAAATCTATTAAGAAACAAATCCTGAAAAGAATTTACGAATTTGTGAAAAATACAATAATCTATAATTGTTAGAATAGTTGAAAGTTATTACAGACAGGAGAGGGGGGGGAAACAACTTTATTTTATCCTCTGGACGTCATCGTATTGATGGTTAAAAAATCAATTCTAACATCTGGCTCAGCATACGTCAAGATGTCCCCGAAGAATCTGCACAATAATCAATTCTTCCACTTTTCATATTAACCCTCATGGTTATTAATTCGCAACGTCTGTGTTTAAATTTGCCGACAAGCAGTTCTTTTGTCGACGAACCGAGTTTACACCAGTGCCGAGTCAACGGTGGATTAGGTTGTTGAAGTGGAGCTTCGTTTCACTCTCGAACAAGTTGAATAATACAATGGATGAGAAGTTCTTCCTTTTGTTTTCAGACTGAACTCACAATCAGACAATTGTTACAATCCGCCGCCCCTTTCGAACAAATATTAAATCGTTGCCAACAAAAGTGTTACTCTTGAAACGGAATAAATCAGCGCTAAGTGTTAATTTCATAACAAGAAAGGTAACTTTGTTTTCGAGTTTTGTTTTGTGGGTGTTACCGATTTATTCGGGGACTTTTTTTCTCTTTTTTTCCGCCATAGTCCAATAAAATCTCTTCTTTGTGTGAATTTACCATTGTTCTTTTATTATCGAGCCATTATTCATTAAAAACTTTCTATTATTACTATACATTTCAATTTGCTACTCCAATTATACTACTACAATTATAACTCATTCTAATAATATATTATATATATAATGAGTATTGTAAGTTTTGAGCACGTTGGCTCAAGAATTTAACCAAATTCACCAACCACCCCCACCAGGGTTAGAAAGTAAAAAATTAATTAATTTAAAAAAACAATATATAAATATCTTCTTTAAAATCCTTTATACAACATAAATGAATTTTTTAACTATAGTTTTAATATGAAAAATTTTAAAAATTTGACAATGTGGATATTTATTATGTGATATACTACACAATAAATTACTTATTTACAAAAATTTCAATATAACTTATCTCTTCCCCTCTCTCACTCTCTCTCTTTCTCTCTACCTCACACTATCTCTCGCTCCTTTTTTAAAAAAATATAGTTCATTCTCACAGTAAGTTGTTTTGCAACGTCCGGATTTCGAGCCCTTTAGCTCATCATCAGGTTGAAGGATTTCTACAACCACGTCTCTCGACATGAACTGCAAAAGTCCTTCAACCTGATGATGAGCTAAAGGGCTCGAAATCCGGACGTTGCAAAACAACTTACTGTGAGTTGGAACTATCTTTTAAAAAAAAAAGGATTGAACACCATGCTCACTCCATCATTCACCATTTCTACTCTCTCTCTCTCTCTCTCTCTCTCTCTCTCTCTCTCTCTCACTCTCTCTCTCCTCTCTCTCTCCTCTCTCTCTCCTCTCTCTCTCTCTCTTTTGTCTCAAAAGATTCTCTCTCTCGCTCTTTCTCTTCCTTTTTCTTTCTCTCTCTCTCTCACTTCACTTTGCGTGGTTAAATAAAACCATCAACCAATCAATAAATCTCGATCTATCTCTCAGAATTTTTTTTCTCTTTCTCGAAAAATCCTCCTCTTTTTCACAAAATTATCCCTCTCATTCTCTCTATCAATCTCTCACTCAGTCACTCACTCAATCAGTTATCTATGCAACTTTTTGTCCTATTGATTTGTTCTATCTGACTATTCTATATATCTTGCTGTTTACCTTCTTTTTCTCTTCTGACCATCTCTCTTTTTCTCTCTTTACTGTTCTGCCTTATTAATATTAGCTCATGTTTTACAATGTTCACATGGTAAATGTTTATTCGTGTTCGTAACGTGCAGTACGAATAGTTTTAAAGTAGCACACCATATCGGAATTGGGAACAATATTCGAAGCGATGAAGTACATCTGGATTGATACGTTTTCCGTCCCTGATAACCGTTTTATTTATAACAGTAACGACCTGATCAATTTGCCTAAAATCGAGCGTAACCCGCCCCCGGTCGCCAAACCGTCTCTGAGTTACCCAGCTAACTTGGCAGGAAAATTCAATAAAACTTGCTCCGATGGCTGGGAAGTTCGTAAATAAGACCTCAAACTTTACAACAAATCTTCCCCCTCGGCGGAAATGTCTATTTGCGAAGTCTCCAAAATTGAACAGGCGATCAATATTCACCTTTTGAAAAAAGCAGTAACATCCGGGGAAATGGCTGATGTAAAATCCTTTTGCAATGAGGGTTTTGTCTTATCGAAATCATATTTAAATATATTTTTCCAAGACGTTTCAAATGATACAAGGAAGAACACTGTCAAAGAAATGCTGGGCAAAGTGTGAAGAATCGTAGTTATTTTTTGTTATTGTGGCTTTTTCATTCTCCATGATAATCTTAATATCCTTCGGTCAGAAGACTTGCGTGGTTTCGCTTATTCAGTAATTGATCTGGTTCTTGTCCTGTGGGTTTGTCATTTTTATGGGATGGGTAAATTATTGTTTCGACGCTTCATTTGCGTTAATACTGTCTTTTGTACGTTGTCAACTCTGTTCATTTTTAACTTCTTATTCTTCCCCCTACCTACTATTTCATCCTGCGTCTTTTATGTCGGATCGCCGGTTTAAGATGAGAATTGCCTCAAAATTTTCAGACAGACCATCTAGGCCGGCGTTTCCCAAGGGAGTATCCCAGTACCGATTCTCTACACAATCTACACCTCTGACACACCGCATCACGACCTTCGCGGCTGACACTACTCACATCCTGATATCCTTGCAGCAACAGCACCCAAGACCACGTAGACTCATTTCGACTGATGCATCAAGCTAAATGAACAAAAAAGCCGGCCGTGATGCTCACACTACAAGAAATATCCCAAAAGTGCACATACACAGTAAGGAGATCCCCCATCCAACCAAATCCAGTACCTCGGGTTCTAATTGGAACAGCAGACAGAATAAACAATTAGACACGAACTGAACCGAAGATACGTATAACTTAGACGCCTACTTGGATCCAAATCCACAATGAGTCCACACGACAAACTAATATTGTACAAGACACTAATTAGACCGATTAGGACTTACAGAGTTCTGTGGGGTTCAGCACAGCTATCCAAAGAATCTAATCCTTTCAATCAAACGACGCATCCTCAACCAAACCACAATGACCTAGACATCCCATTCGGATCCAAACACGATTCCAAAACTTCCACTCCTTTCACACCAACCCTTTTCCATCCTAACAATCCTCGTCGCCGCCTAAAAGGGCACACCTCGTGACCTCCTATCTCAACCCTTCAACCTCGACCTACAGTTCCGGCCATGGCCGGTTCCTCTCTCTCATCCACAACAACAAATCGTTGGATCGTCGGTGGCCGCAACGGTTTAGGCGTTGACACGGTGCTCATCACTGTATGGTAAAGGTCGAGAGATCCAGCGGCTCTGCATTCGATCCCGACAAATGGGCTTTTTTCAAAAACACCGGCACCCTGAGGGTTGATATGGCCTCTGCTGTTCCGAACCCTCGAAAAAAAAATTGTTAAATGTGTAAATTTTTGTACTATATCTACAAAATTCATATCCTTTTTTTTAGATTTGTCCTATTCGGACTATATTTTCAAAAGGACTATTTTTTCTATTACTTTTGTTAAGTAGTTTCTCAACATACTTGCATAATATGTTTTCAATTGGTTTAAGTTTTCTGGTCAATCATATTACATTTTTTTTAGTATATGGTTTATCAAGAGATAGAAATACAATACTGATTGGAAGAGACAAAATCATGTTGACACTCAACCCTGTCTGTCAATAATGGAACAGGACAAATAGTTAAAGCTTATCTATGAATAAACATGAGACCCTTTAATCTAATTGTCTCACACACATAAAAAAATATGTTTGTGCTCTTCTTTTCGTTCCTTGACCTCTTAGCTCTTTGAGCTGTTCTGTAGTTTCTGAATCTTCTGGACCCCCCGTTGTTCTAATTAGGTGGAAATACACCTAGCTATGTGGAATTCTATGATCATTATCATATTCTGTTCCATGAATACATATTTTGATAGTCCTGATACTAAAAGCACCTAATTAGATACTAAAAGCGTCTTACTAAGTGAGATAGCGGCTGTGATGATGATACCCTAAGTTATAACGTTAATTACCATGTATTATGAGCATATGAATATTAAATTGACATACACAAATAATTATAGTTTGTCTGTTCTTTTTATAAAAAAAAAAAAAAAAAAAACAAAGAGTGATGTGTTTTTTCTTCTTCAGACTGCAAGGTCTACAGAAGGCGATGGCTCATGCTCGCCCTGTTCGTCATGTATTCCATGTCGAACGCTATGCAGTGGATCCAGTATTCGATCATCGAGAACGTCGTCGTCCGCTATTACGGCGTAAGCTCTTCTTTCGTCGAGTGGACCTCGATGGTGTACATGGTCTCTTACATCATACTCATCGTTCCCGGATCCTGGGCTCTAGATAGATTCGTAAGTCTGTTTTTTTCTTTATTTAAAATATATATGTATATATACAAGGTGTCCTTTTGAAATGGCCCGGCTGAATTTCTCTTGAACCAATGACGCTACCAAAAAAACAAAAAATACGTGCCTAATATTTTTCAGTCTTGTTTCAAATTTTTACCTTGTTTTGGTGAAAGATTATACAGGTTACATCAGGCCCAGTTCAACTTCAAAAGTTCAAAAACGACCCTATACATCCTGACATATCATTTTAAAGGATTTTTTACGCTGAAAACTATGATGCATCGGGTTTTAAATTGATCAAAAAATGTCAAAGTAATGGCAAAAAGTTTGACAAAAAAACAGTTATTTAGTTTGCCATTTATTTATTACATTTCATGTTTCAGCTACCTGCCTTGCGTAAAGATGCAAAGATATGTTCTTTTTAACCACTTTTCACCGGTGCTCAGAACGATAGAATCAGGGGAGATGGATTGACAAGCATTTTCTATCCTTTGCCGCAGTTCTTCAACCGAGGTAGCTGGGTTATGATTATCATAGACACTTTTAAATGGCCGTACAGAAAATAGTCAATCGGGTGACGGAGGAAACCACAGATCGGGCCATGAGTTCCTATCCACCTATCCCGGAAGTAACGATTCAAATTACATGACAATTATTTAAGGTTTTTAGTTGAGATGAAAAAAAGTTAATGGCTCGAGAGGGATTCGAACCCACGACCTTCGGCTAGATACGCCGCTGATCTACCACCTGAGTTATCGTGATTTAAAAATGAAGTACACTTCACTAAAGCTCTCCGTCGCCATTTCAATTGTCGTCGAGAATCCCAACCGATTACACGACATTTGAAAAATGGCAAAAGGAGGGAAAAGTCATAAGGTGGGATTGAGATGGGGAGTTGATGTCCGAGTGGATCGAGGTCACGATAACTCAGGTGGTAGAACAGCGGCGTATCTAGCCGAAAGTCGTGGGTTCGAATCCCTCTCGTACCATTAACTTTTTTTCATCTCAACTAAAAACCTTAAATAATTGTCATGTATTAATTGGTCAAGCGGACCACGAAAATAATGAATTATTGATTCAAATTACTTTTCACCTGCAAAGAATTGTATGCGGAGCATCCATCAAGCTGGGGAATCATTGTTTGTCGTTGTTGCACGGAAACATCATCAAATAGTCTTTGGTAAAACCTCCCTCAAAAAATTGAGGATCCGAGCACCATTTAAATTATTTTCGAAGAAATAATTTATTCCCGAGAAGTCTACACCAAACGTTTTAGAGCAACCACGAAAACAGGTTACGTGGTTAAAACAAAGGATACGATGAAAAATGCCCTTGTTATAATACAACAAAGAAGATACTGGAGAAGGAGAATTTAGTCACAATTTTGATCAAAACTCATGGAAATCATAGAACCTGTCAAATGTGTAGGGATAGAAATACATTTGTGGAAATGTAACCCACAATAAACCTGAATATCACAAATACCTATCTTTTTATTACCTCGCAGAGCTCAGGGCAATGTCTCACAACTTACAAATTCATCACCTTATCACAAATCTGTACAAGCAGTAGCATCACTTAACTGACCTCATTACATGCTTCAAATTCATCACTCAACTGACCTAATAACAACGATTTACATGCTGCAGGTTCATCACCTTGAATCAAATCTTAACAAATTGTAGGGTCAGTCCATCATCTATTGACCTCATAACAATACGTCACATCCTGTGGATTCATCACCTTATAACAAATCTTTAAAAAATGCAGGTTCATCACCCCAAAAACCTTATGACAACATTTTCTATGTTCTCTCTCCCGAAGAGAGAGTTGTTAATAGTTGTATCGCTTTGTTGTTTTAGGGCCTCCGTAAGTGTGTATTAGCTGGAGCTTTAGGCACATGCCTAGGTTCTTGGGTGAAGGTATTTTCTTCCGGTCCGGACTCCTTCGTCCTCGGCTTCCTAGGTCAGACGGCCGTTGCCATCTCCCAGGTGTTCGTGCTATCGGTGCCGGCCCGTCTGGCGGCCGTGTGGTTCGGCCAGGACCAAGTCTCGAGCGCGTGCAGCATCGGCGTCTTCGGCAACCAGGTAAAGGAAACACTCACCAGGAATCACAAAACCAAACGCTGTTTCATAATAAAGACAAACCTATTTCCACATCCTGTTTTCATTTGATTTTACAGGATTGCCAGGATTTTCAGAAGATTGTCCAAAGAAGGCAAGGTTCATTCATATTTTACTCATTTCCAGCATACATCAGCACCTTTCTGTTTTCTCTGTAGCAGCACAGTCGCAAAATAATAAACCATAATAAATTTTACTATCTGTACATATGCACAGGAGTGAGCTTATTTGAGCTGTCTCCCTAATCTCGCCCTAAATCATTTCAACCATACTTCCCAGTTCGCAATTGTAAATTTAAAATTTAAAATCCTTTCTTATTAGTCATAATTATAACTAAATAAATTTTCGACAAAAAGCTAATTTTTTAATTTTACACTTAGTTCCATTAATTAGTTTCAATAATCAAACTGTTTATTAGATTAATCATACATGGCGATGTTAATGAGAAATACCAACTTCTCTTACTAATATCTTTCATTCACCTTCATATATTTATTCTTTTACGTTTTTTCTTCCCCATTGTTTATTCTGGTCTATTTATGCTAAATTGTAAACACTATTCCTCTGCCCGCACCTTCAGCATTGCCACATCTTCCCAAAGTACTTTTCTTACCTTTTTTCGAACGATTTATGCACATTTTCTATTCGTTTTTGGTTCGGAATGTCTGCCGTTCTTTTCTCACGCTTTTAGGTCCATTCGGTGCCGATTTTATTGCGCTTTTCTTGGCTTTTTATAGCTCGGAGTCGCCCTGGGTTTTCTCATCCCTCCGTCGGTCGTGCCCGACGTGGATGACAACGAGTTGGTCGGAAGCAGGCTTGGACTTCTTTTCAAATCGGTCGCAGGATTCACTTCAGTCCTACTCGTCCTCATCATTTTCTGTGAGTTTTCCATCCGTATCAACTCCCTAAAAAAAGCCGGATTGATTGACTGACTTTTTTTTAACAGTTTACGAAGAACAGCCGCCCCTGCCACCAAGTCAAGCGGCCCTGAAGCAGAAAGAAGAGACCCCGGATTTTGTTGGATCCATTAAACGGCTACTGTCCAACATCGGATACATCCTCCTCCTCGTCTCGTATGGAATAAACGTTGGTGTTTTCTATGCCATATCAACGCTGCTCAACAAAGTCATCATTACTTACTTTCAGGTACATAAGATCTCTCTGTGGGTGATATCACTAACATTAATTTCACTAATTTCGTGGTACGCTTGTCCAATTAATATATTACAATTAATTAAGGTTTTTAGTTGAGATAAAAATGGCAAAAAAGAGGGAAAATTCAAAAGGTGGGTTTGAGGTAGTTAGTGACCGAGTGGATCGAAGTCATGATAGCTCAAGTGGTAGAGCAGCGGCGTATCAAGCCGAAGATCGTGGGTTCGAATCCCGCTCGTGCCATTGACTTTTTTATCTCAACTAAAAACCTTAATTAACACTAACATTAATCTTGGTCCAGTAAAACGTGTTTTGTACTAAATGACAATGTACTGCAGTAATTTCATGCATCTATAGCTTGGCCCTCTTTGGTCATCAGGTGGTTACAATCAGGTTGTTAAAATATTAAAACGTATCTGTAAATCTTAAAGCAGAAAAAAAACCCCAGCAAGAATAGGTAGTTAAGAACGATTGAAGTTCTCAATAGCTTCATCACCTCTCAGACCTAATGAAACTATGTGACCATCATGTTAAACCAGCACTGGTTTAACTTATTGAGTCTATCTAAACTCAGGGTTTAGCGATTTCCTCACTGAAGATAGTGCAATGCAGCAAAACACATTTGCGTAATTTGACAAACCTGAGAGAGTAGATCTAGTGCTAGTACAACATGAGTTCACAGACTTCCAGACCAACAACCAACACCAACTGTAATGTTTGACAAGCTAAAAGTTTATCACCTCACAGACCTCATGACAAGCTAAAATTTAAACTTCTAACAGCATCTCAAAGCTGCAGAGCATCATTTACCATACATCATTACAATGTTTTTGTAACATTTCATTTTACATTTCCTCCCAGACTTCAAAGCAATGTTTAACCATTTTTAGAATGCTTCTGAAGATGCAGGCAGGATAGGATTGACCATTGTTATTTCTGGAACAGTTGGATCTGTGGTATCAGGATTTGTTCTAGACAAGACACACAAATTCAAGTAAGACCTTGAATTATTTTATTTTAAATCCTTACAATTAATTCATACCGATATCATAATTTTACTTTTGTTTAAGAGAGGTTACCTTGGTTGTCTACTTATTCTCCCTTATTGGTCTCGTGGTCTACAATTTTACCCTTGATTTGGGTTACATCATCATCGTTTATGTGACAGCTGGGTTTTTAGGGTAAGCCTGCATAAATTACCATTTTGGTAGATTTCTAAATCCGACACCCTTTCAGCTTCTTCATGACGGGCTACTTGCCAGTCGGATTTGAACTGGCGGCCGAACTCACATACCCCGAACCCGAAGGCACGTCGGTCGGCATACTCAACGGCTTTTGCCAGATCTTCGGCATCCTCTTCACCATCGGCTACTCAGCGTTGATCAACGCCTGGGGTACAAAAAACGCCGGGCTGGGTCTGATATCTACACTGGCGGCTGGCACCGTGATGACATACTTCATACCCAAAGACTACAAGAGGCAGGAAAGTGGGAAGGACGAAAAAGAGCCTGCATAAAAGAAAAAAAAATGTTTTGGTTTCAGCGTTGGTTGAGAAAATTCTGTCTAGTGAATAGACAGTTTTAGATCCAAAGGAATTGTTTTATCTTGACGCAACTCATTATCTTTTAATTAACAGTTGTTTCTATTAAATATTTACTTCTTTCAACTTTAAAAAAATCAATTCCTTTTTTTATAAATAATTATGGATCTAATGGTTTTTCAAACCAAAGTAAATGTGATATGTTTAATGTCATAATTTTAAACTCAAAAACAAAATTTCCTCTTTACCCAACATATCTAGTCATGGATGGATTTATATATTATTGTATATTTATCAACAGAATATTTTTTTAAGCTTGGTGCATAACTTTCATCTTAAACCTTTTTAAATATCAACCAACAGCTTTCAAAAAATAGTAAATGCTGATTATATATTAAATAAATCCAAAATTGGCAGTTTGTCAAGACTTAAAAGGACTTTCTCTCAATTTTAATTATGACAGGTCCAAAAATAAGTTTTCGTACATTATCAAGTTTTAAGGCCTAACCAGAAATATTTTTCCAAATTACGATTAATCAGTTGTTTATATTTTTGTATTTTTGAATGTTCGCCTGATTGTAACTGAAACAATAATTAATAATCATTTTTGTAAAAAATATAATCTAGAATAGACATTCCATGTTGTCTATTTCTGCTTTCTATGTAACGTCGCTTTATGTTTACATATTTTTAAAAAAAAAAGTCATATCAAAATATTGATAAATATTTAACTGTGTATTTATTGACTATAATACAAATAATGTTAGTAATTCAATTACAGTATTTAGGCTGTGTTCATTTGATTTATCACCATTACTATATTTAGATTAGGCCGAGACAATAAAATTGTTAAGAAGACAATAATTTTGTATTTTAATGATTGTTGTTTATCAGAAATAAAATGTTGATGAACTGTGTATGTTTTTCCTCCCACTTTTTAAATGATCAACAAGCTAAATTATCATTTATTAATTGAACTTGTAAAAACTGAAATATGATTTATAAAAACAAAGTAAAAGTTCCAATTTTTAAAGTTTTGTTTTGTGTATTTACTATTTTGTTATGTATTATTATTACTTGCCATGGCAATAGTTTGTCCTCAACAGTATCAATTAATTGTAACGATAATTCCATAGTGGTTAAACGCATGTAATGCTCAATAACAACGATAAGAAAGAGATAATGTAATGACTTGAATGGTCAAATTATCTCTGTTTCTTCCTTTCCTTAATTAAGTAAAGCATAAAAAACAAACTTCCAATTAAGTGAACAATTTCAATCTTTGTTTACGTAATATTATTATGTTTAATGTTCATGGAAAAGCCTATCTATTAAGATTTTAATGGTCTTGCCCTATCAATCGACAATTATCACGACCAGTGCTATAAAAACATAGGTTGATAGAAAATTTTTCCATCAGTGTATTTGTTTATATATTCCTGCGGTTTATAAACATTTATATATTAATGCGGTTCCATTAAATTTTTAAGATTCCTTCTCACTTCTTTTATACGAATGTTTATTAAAGGCACAATACTTAGAATATTTTATTTGGGTTTGTTATGTTGAATTTAATTAATCATAATAATAATCATTATATGTGTATTATTTATGTTTCAATTATTCATTATTACATATGCATAGTCTTATGGAACTTGAAACTTCTGCTCTAACCAATTAACTTGAGCTATCTTGACTTCGTGGTCATGGGTTCTAATCCAGCTAGTGGCACTAGCTTCATCCCAATGTAGGCCTTAGATGAAAAGTATAATTCATTAAAATAATTAATAAAGTTAACTATGACTGGTAAATACATAAGTGGATTAAAATAAATACATAATTCTCTATTTTTGACCAGTCAAAAAATAATTATTACAAAATTATCTATTTTTGACCATAGTCAAAAAATAATTATTACAAAATTATCTATTTTCGACCATAGTCAAAAAATAATTATTACAAAATTATCTATTTTCGACCATAGTCAAAAAATAATTATTACAAAATTATCTATTTTTGACCATAGTCAAAAAATAATTATTACAAAATTATCTATTTTTGACCAGTCAAAAAATAATTATTACAAAATTATCTGTTTTTGACCATAGTCAAAAAATAATTATTACAAAATTATCTATTTTTGACCATAGTCAAAAAATAATTATTACAAAATTATCTATTTTTGACCATAGTCAAAAAATAATTATTACAAAATTATCTATTTTTGACCATAGTCAAAAAATAATTATTACAAAATTATCTGTTTTTGACCATAGTCAAAAAATAATTATTACAAAATTATCTATTTTTGACCATAGTCCAAAAATAATTATTACAAAATTATCTATTTTTGACCATAGGCAGAAAACAATGATTATGATTCTCTATTTTTGACCACAGCCAAAAAAACTGATTACTTAGTTCACTATTTTTGACCAGTCAAAAAAACATTGATTACATAATTCTTCATTTTTGACCATAGTAAAAAAAAAACATTGTTTACATAATTCTCTATCTTTGACCATAGGCAGAAAACAATGATTATATGATTCTCTATTTTTTACCACAGTAAAAAAAAACAATGATTACTTAATTTTCTATTTTTGACTATAGTCAAAAACGGATGATACAAAATTATATATTTTTGAAGGTAGTCAAAATTTTGAGCATAATTGCTTGATGTATGTTTCTGCTGATTTCGTTGCCTTTTCTTTTACCAGCTATTGGAATTTTGTCACCATACAATTATGGTAACTGTCAGATCAGAACACAACACAATTGGGATAGGGATGACAGTGGCCGCAATGGTTAAGGCATTGACCCAAGATTCATCATTGTACAGTAAAGGTCACAAGTTCGAATCATATGATAATGTAAGCAGCGACAGCCAGATAATTTTCTCTATATTCGCTTGCTTTTCTCTAAACGATAAGAGTAGTCGGCATAAGCGCTTTGCTACTAATTCTTGTATAGAGGAAGGTGAGTATTTTAGAATTTAATAAATCAGAGAGTTTATACTCCAACATTTATTTTAACACAATTCCATCTCTTAAAAGAACATAAGCAACAACAAAATTTTAATCAATCTAAAAAGTCAGCAATTACTCTAAATTTGGGATGAGTCTATTGAAAAAGGGACTTACCCCAAACAACAGTCACCACAATTAGCATCCACAGAATCTTCAGTGCCATTCCGGAATCTTGGCTTGATCTTGATGTGTCGCACTGGTCCTTGCTGGCTTTGGTCAGCTGAGTCCCCTTGTTCAGTCCCAGACGAAGCATGGTTGCTTCTGTTCACTGCGTAAGGTGAGGTCTCTGAGTCCTTGGTCTTGACTTACTTTTGATTTCCAAATCATCCCTTTTTATACCAAGTTTCAGAGTACAGGTGGAAAGAAAAATCAAAAGTCAGGGAGTTCTAGATTTTTGTCAAGGTTGAAGTATTTTTTCTGTGGAACTTCCATCATAGGTAAAATACAGGAAAAATGCATTTAAGTTCCAGCAATGGTTGCATTGCGAGATTGGTGTGTTTCTTTTAGTTGGGGGAGTTCCCATGCCATAGGTTGACAAGCAAATACGGGTATCGTGCACCTAGTTGATGCGACAAATGACATCCCATGTCGCTACATATTTTTGAACTTGTGACAACCTTTCAATACTAAATACCTCAATCTTGTGATTTATCTGACCAGTTGTCCAACTATTGCAACTTCATTCGTGGGGAAACATCCTGTGGCTCTTGTCTGGGTCAGCGATACCCTTGTCCAACTGCTTAACTATTGCATATGTTGTGGGTAATCTAGAGCTAATCTGGGTGATTGCCCCTTCTGATTTCCAGCCTTTTTTTTTCTATGGACGTTTATTTATTTATTTTTTTTTTTTTCTTCCTTATCAAGTAGAACTTGTTCTACGATGAGGGCAGGCTTACAGTAAGAATAACAAATCCTTAATAACAATTATCGTTAGCTGCAGTGGGATACGACTGGTGATAATGAACGTAACATTAATATATTTGCAGTCCAGATGGTGATATAGTTACAGAAAATCTAACAATTAAACAACGTATCAAGGGCATCCTCTTATCCTTACACAGTCAAGCCTACTAAGCTTAGTTGTTTAAAATAAATCACCTGTTTAGATTATCACATTTCAAAAATGTTTTGTTCAATCAAAACGTCAATAAAACTAATTTAACAAAGAAACAGGTCAAAGATAAGATAATTTCTAAAAACAAATTCGTTTTTAAAACCTTGTATTCTTTAAACGTTTGTACATAGATGAAAACTAATTCCTTTGAAAAATACAAGTCGCTGAATATACATACAAAATAAACCCCAATACATAGCAAAACGTATGCTTATTTACATAAAAACATTTAACAACTATTTTAAAAAATTGTTAATTACGATTTAAACATAGCATCATAAGAAGTTTGAAAATATGAATATCGAACTTTTTAAGTGATGGCTCATTGGGTTAGTCCTAAATATTCCATCAAAGGATAAAATTAAGTCTGTTTTCAATTATATTGATCCATTATGTTTAACATTGGCAGAAACAATGTACTATAACAGAACTGTTAGAAAATTATTATTAAAAAAACATTACAAAAAATTCAGCCATAAAACGGCCAATAAATAAAAATCATACAACATAAGACTTTTAAACATTAATATGTTTTCTACCGTTCCAACACATTGTATAAAAAAAAAAATTGAGTACAAAACCAAAAATAATGGACCAAGTGTATAAAAATGTTATCACATAGACATAGCATTTTTTGACTTTATTATTGTGTAACGCTTTTCTTGGTATCATTTATTAAATAGTCCTCTTCAATGACAGGCTCTTGCAATTTTTGCACCTTGGGTTGGGGATTTTTCTTGATCTAAAGATAAACAAAAATTATTTACGGGTTATTATTATTACGTATGATTGTACATACATGAACGATGGCTAGGTAGTTGAGCGGTACCATGCCCGATTGCTGCCCTTTCCAGGCCATTAACCAACTCCTCTTGCTGTTTAAATCCGATTGGCGGACTAAAAGTACCTCACCTTTCTTAAAACCGAGCTCGTCAGACTGAGCAGGTATGAAATCGTACCCTGTGACTACTTTCATCATTCCCTCTTGGGGTACTACAAAGTTGAAAAAAAAAAAATGACAATTTTTAATTTTATTTACGGTTAAAAACAAGTTCTTACTGCTGTCAGTTCCTTCCTTAGGAGCAAAGAGTGTGTAAAGAACATAAGGTCCACCTAAAAACAGGCCAAAAACTGCTGCCAGCGGTAATAAAGAATTTCTAGCGGGGCGCTGCTGAGACGCAGCATCTGAACAACCCTCGGCAAATCGCCACGCTTCTTCTTCAATCTGAGTTTTATTAATAAGCCCTACAAAAATTATAATATATTGAAAAAATGTTTAAAAAATATAAATATCTAATTGATACATACTGAGCATGTATAATATTCTACGGTAAAAATAACGTATCCTTCTAAAAATTGCCAAAGAGGCAAGGATGTCTGAGAGGACACCTTTGAGCCTAGACATATTTTCAGCGACACTCAAAACCGCTCTGAACGACATTGACATGGCGTGGTACGTCGACTCCATCATCATAGAAATTGAAGTAAAAGCGCGTACAAAGGACTCGACACGTTGAAAAGCTGGCATTGAGCTTTCTTCAGCCAATTGGACAAATCTGACAAAATTATAGTTTTATAGTTAACAACGCGACAATGAACTTATTAAATACGATACCTGTTCTCAAACGGACCGACTCCATAACCTCCGCCCATGTAGTTTCCTGCCGAATAGCCGCCCCCGTACATGGAATACGAGGCAGCTCCTCCATACATGCCATACCGAGATGGGTAGTAAGACTGGTTCGCGGATAAGGAACGGCGTGGGCGGGGAGGCGGTCCTGAAGCGTTTCCATGTCCTGGTCCCGGCGCAGCCAATCTTCTCACATCTTGCAAAGAGCTATTGATATCAACACTAACAAAAAAAAATTAAAATCAATTAAAAATATTATCAACTTTGAACTTGGCAAATAATATGAAAATTGCAGACTCTGATGATCAATGATGATAAATTCACTAATTTTGTGGTCTGCTTGACCAATTAATATATTACAATTAATTAAGGTTTTTAGTTGAGATAAAAATTCATTTGTCACCGAGAATCAAATAGATTACAAGACATTTGAAAAATGGCAAAAAGGAGGGAAAATTCAAAAGGTGGGGTTGAGATGGGAGGTTGGTGTCCGAGTGGATCGAGGTCACGATAGCTCAAGTGGTAGAGCAGCGGCGTATCTAGCAGAAGATCATGGGTTCGAATCCCGCTCGTGCCAATGACTTTTTTATCTCAACTCAAAACCTTAATTAATTGTAATGATGGTAAAACTGTGCTCGACAAACACATAGACCGTTAAATGGATACAAAATGAATAACACCAAATTAACTAATAATCATAAAATGTAATGCCATAGGGAAATCTGCACACTATTGTGAAAAATGATAAAAACTGAAATTGAAAAGAAAAAAAATGTTAATTTAATTTTTTTTAACTTTGAGTTTTTATGGATTAAATGCCAAAAGCAAAACATAATCATTTGGATATTATGATCAAATACTGCTCAGCAAGACACACACCCAGCACAACTTTAAAGCAAGGCAATGCTTTATTTGTTTTGCCAGTTTTTAACAATGCACAATGTCACAGTCATGCTGAAATGTACAGCAAGAATAAGCAGATCATAAAAAATGTTCTAACATAAACATTCAACAAGTTGCATACTACCATGGATGAACATAAATGAGACACAATGATATAAAGGTGAGCGATCAGCTGTTATTCAACCTGTCCAAAGAAAATTCTGGTGTTGAAACTACACCAATCTTTCGGTGTTTTATTTCACCTTCCTCAGGGCTAGATCCTCTGTCATGGGATTTTGTCTAAGATAATAATTTGTAGTAAGTGCCATTTATTTATTTATTGAAAATATTGTACGTAGTATAAGAAATGACAAAAAGTTGTTAAAATAAACAAGTACACGGACTACAAAGTACAAGCACCAATACTCTTGTTTCCTAATACACTGTTGGACAAAATTAATGCTCCTCCCTTAAATTTTAATATATTTAGGTTTATTCATGTTTTGAGAACCAGGGTACACTATTATTGAGTAAAGAATTTAAAAAAAAAACGGTACATTTAAAAAAAAAAAAAAAAACGCCTTTGCAGTCCTTGGAAAAGATTTCTAATGAAAACCCGAAGAATTCTTTGTGCTACAGTTTTCCGGTCTGAAATCATAGAGATTGAACAATGCGCCAGAGAAATAAAAAGGCTAGGAATGCAATCTTGGATGATCTATAAAAGTCAGGCAACACTAAATGTGGGCACCTCATGCGAGGTGAAGGCAAAGAGCGTTTCAAACTGTATGGAGGCTCTGATGGAAGTCAGCGACAATGTGACCTGACCCTTGCAACGGTCCCCAGGCATTTGGGGCATAGAAGCAACAAAAAGGTTGGCATTTTGGCCAAAGAGGGAGCCAACATGGTCTCTCTAGGTCCTCAAGCCTGTGGCTTAGCATTTTTCCACAAAATGGATCCTCAATGAGTCCAAAACTTGGTGGAACAATACAACAGGCAAAAGTCGTGCGAAGTGATTCATAGAAGGTTCATCTGCAAAACTTACAAAAGAATTACTGGAAGAACCGCAAATGAACCAGGATTCTGGTTGGACTCCTGGCAGGGCACTGCCACTTAAGAAAGCACATGCCCTGGAAAGGAGTACGGACAGAAGAAACACTGCGCAGATACCGCCAAGAAGAGGAGGAGACCGCAGAACACATTTTATGCTTTTTTGAAGTTCTGTTAGGTGCAGGTTCTTGCAACTAGGACAGGAAAAACCACAAGCAAAATCGTACACATCTTGCATTAAGACAAGGCTGTGGAGGTTGATTAACAACCTGAAGCTGGGAGTGAGTTATATAAAATAGAGAAGATTGATCTAATCAGGTCGAAGTGCATTAGGCCTTGTGGCCACTTCTTTTTTCCCTATCCCTATCCGACTTTGTATCTCGACTCGGTAGTGAGGGGAATCTTGAATCGCACGTTAATACATGAGTTGGGCTTAATCGTGCATTACCATGTGTACGCTCTACTTCAAACTTCAGTATTCCACTAACGCGCATTGGAAAACTCTTCATACGTACTAGGCCTTGCCATTTTTGACATGTTTGAACATGAAGGACTTTGTCGAAACATGTAAATCTGAAAAAGCAGGTAAACTTAACACCTAGGCTTTAAAAACAAAAACAAATTATAAATTATGGTCTATAAACATGAAATTTCAACATCGGTAAATAAAACCTTCTGAAACTTTTAGAGGTTTACCTTCGAGTTACGTTGTAAGTACGAAGCATTGGGCTTTCCTATGGTTCTTCGAAAATCTGATCGTTTCATTAGTCAGACTGTTAGTCATCATTTTCTTGAAATTGCGTCTCAATTAATTAATTAAATAAAATATATATTAGCTATAATTTAACATGAAAAATTCAAAGTAAAAGGGGTGAATTAGGCCATTTTTTGTTTTACTTTAGCTTGCTTTGTTGTATTATTTCATATTCAACAAAGAAAAAACTAACAATTTATTCTGGACACAATTAAAAAAAAAAAAATGATAAAATAGGTAAAAATAGAAAAATATAATTTAATGGAGGAACTAAATTGATGTACTTACGTCATAAACGTAATAAAAAACTGTGCTAATTAGTACACAAATTTGAATAAACAATGAAGGACGATGTTTTTAATTTGAGTTTCAAAACTTACTAAGAGTTCCTGAGGTTAGGCACATTGGCCAAGGATTTTTCAGGAGGCGTCATCTGTGATGATGCTCGGGCCGGCTCGAAGATGATGACGGATGTCGGCTCGGATGGAGGGACGAGAGAAATACAAGTTAAACGATTGGAAACGACGTACAAGTGAAAAACAAGATAGTCATTTTGATAGTCTAGTTCCTTGAACGGTGCGGGAAGAGGGGAGGCCCAGATAAAAATAATTCGAGTACGAGCCGCCAAAGTCGCTAGCGGCGATTGAAACGATACTGGATTTCAATCACTCGTGATTTTTCATTGATCAAAATGAGGTTTCTTTGGGATTGACTCAAAGAGGAAAAACTAAGGGGTTTCAAGAAGAAATCTAAGGGCAAGGCGGTGAGAAGGAAGTTTTCCAGACCGGCAAATTTCAGGATCATTGAAACCTTCCACCTTGTTACCGGTTGGAATTCAATGATTCAATTTTCCGATGACATTAAGCTTGTTTGACGCAGAAGTTTCCAACTTGTTACCCGTTGGAATTCAGTGATTCTGTTCTTCCCGTGATCAGGCTGCTTAGATAAATTTGTTTCTCGATCGTTTACAAAAAATAGCTTACATTTTAAAAGTAAAAAACAATTTAAAAACATTGATCATTTTGAACAGGCTTGCAAGTTGGAAACACCTAACGCTTCATTGGAAAAAATGGAACATTATAATGCAATTCTCTTATCATTAACACACATTGTTGATATTAAAAATTCAATTAAATTTGAATTAACAACTAAAATAAAAATGTTCAAAGTGCCAGCTTTCTGTCGTTAAACATTTTTAAAAAGCACAAATAAACACGCTTTGAAAATTTCCAACTTGCTACCCGTTGGAATTCAATAATTCTATTCTTCAGTCATCAGGCTGCTTAGATAAAATTGTTTCTTGATAATTTACAATAAATAGCATACATTTTGAAAGTAAAACGCATTTTACTCGTTGAGGTCATTTTGAACAGGCTTACAAGTTGGAAACACCTAACGCTAAAAGTTGCAATATTATAATACAATCTCTTATTATTGATTATTCAGAAATCGTGAGATGCGGTCTGGTGTGACGTTGGTTTCAGAAAAACATTTTTTTTTCGTGCAAACGTTTCGATCTTTTATTGAGATCATCTTCAGGGCCTGGGATTTACAAACATTGTTCAAATTTAACAAATACATGTAGGATGTGAGAAAAGTGAATTTATACAATGCAAAAAAAATATTTTTTATATTAAATCGAAGTTCAATCAATCTCTTATTATTCCCAAACATTGTTGATATTAAAAATTTTATTCACTAAAATAAAAATCTTAAAAGAGTCAGTTTTCTGTCGTTAAACGTTTATAGAAAGCACAAATAAACATGCTTTGAAAGTTTCCAACTGGTTTCAATTTGTTTCTAGATAGTTCACAATAAATAGCAAACATTTTGAAAGTAAAAAAATATTTTACTCGTTGAGATCATTTTGAACAGGCTTATAAGTTGGAAATACCTAAAGTTTCATTGGAAGAAAAATTGCAGTATTTGAAGGCAATGGCTCTTATTATTCCCAAACATTGTTGATATTAAAAATTTAATTCACTATAATAAAACTCTTTTAAAAACCCAACTTTCTGTCGTTAAACGTTTGTGGGAAGCACAAATGAACACGCTTTTATAGTTTCAATTTGTTTCAGGATAATTTACAATAAATAGCATACGTTTTGAAACTATAAAACATTTTACTCGTTGATATCATTTTGAACAAGTTGGAAAAAGCTAACGCTTCAATGGAAAAAATTGTAAAATTATAATGAAATTCTCTTACCATTTCTACACATTGTTATATCAAAAAATTAATTCACTATAATTAAAATCTTAAAAGGACCTGTTTTTTTGTTGTTATACGTTTATGGGAAGCACAAATCGACACGCTTTGAAAGTTTCCAACTTGTTACTCGTTGGAATTCTATGATTCTGTTTCTCCCCGGCCATTAAGCCCTAAAATAGCGCAATACTTAAATAATACTTTACACCCTAATATTTCAAGTTGTAATATAACATATAATAAATTACCTACATTTTGACAATATAAATACAGTACTCGTCGTCAAACGTAATTGACGTAATTTTGAACAGGCGTGTAAGTTGTAAACATCTAACGCTTAAAATGCTTCAAGAACAATGAATTTAAATCAATCCATTTCTTGTAATCAACATTATTGATATTAAATTGATTAATCTTTTTATGTAAGGTATTGGTTGAAATGAAAAAGCTAGTGACACGAGCGGGATTCGAACCCACGACCTTCAACTCAATACGCCGCTGCTTCACTTCAACTAGTATCTTACATAAAAAGATTAATTAATTGAAAGCAGTTATTTGGTCAATCAAACCACGATATATAATGGACTATTGATATTATAAAACTATGAAATCATTAAAATAAAAATAAAAAGACGACAAAAATAATTAAATTTATTCTTGTAAATAAAAACACAAATTTCGGGTAGGAAATTAAAAGTAGCAACTACAGATACTTTTTCATCGAACGGACTGGCCTTCACGTTTTCTAACAATTTCAAATTGAAATTATCACTTCCTTCAATAAATAATTAAAAACCTTAACATGCAAAAAATATAAAAATAATGTAGCTCGAAAGTATAAATAATTTGTATTTGACTAATCACCAGGAATGAGATACATCTATTAAAATTGTCTTCTAACAAAAATTACTGATAACGACATTAATTTTAGATTGAATTAATTATGAAATATACAAAGTCTACATAATTATCTCCCATCACTTGACCATTATGATTAGTGGTCTGATTGACCAAATTACATCTTTCAATTAATTATTCTTTGTGTGTAAGGCTTTGTTGGAATGAAAAAGTTAGAGTCAAGAGCTTTTTGGAGGTCAGTTTCACATCTACAATGTCCTCTCCTAAAACATTGAATTGCTTGAAACGTTCCAAACTTGTAACTTGATATAATTCAACTTTGAAATCATTAAAATAAAAATCTAAAGACGACAAAAAGAATTAAATTTGGTCTTTATAACTGGAAATAAAACCACAAATTTGGGATAGTAAATTAAAAGTAGCAACTTTTTTATAAAACGAATTGGCCTTCACGTTTTGTTTGACTTCAAATTAAAATTATCACTTCCTTTAATAAACGATAAAAACCTTTTGGCGTTACCGGTTTAAATAATGATTCAATGCCATCAAACAAGTCGTTCGTTCACGGATCATTTAAATTTTCATTGTTGTAATGAAAAAGTTTCATTCACCAGTTCTTTCTGGTATTGAAAGAAAATATTTTTATCCAATAAATTTTAGATTGAATTAATGATGAAATATACAAAGTCTACCATCATTTTCCATTATGTTTAGTGGTCTAATTGACCAAATTATTTATTTCAATTAATTAATTTTTGTGTAAGGTTTTGATTGAAATGAAAAAGTTAGTGTCCCGAGCGGGGATTCGAACCCACGACTCAATACTGCTACTCTAACCACTTGAGCTTCATTGTGTCTTCAATCTACTCGGCCAAAAAATTTCCCTTAGTTAATATTTTTTCGTAATTATTTGAGAACCACTCAGAAAGCGTTAACCCCACGCCTTCCCTGGTAAGGGAAAGCTGACGGTCATCGATGTTTTGGTAGTTCAAAATGACTGAACTACCGAAACTGCCTCACGCTCAGGGGAGAACGCTACGCTTCTTCATCGTGGTTTAAGGTATTCGACTGTTGTAGCCGGATTTTGTGAAGATCTACTACAGAAATGATCCTGTAGAAGTATGATCTTAAGTTTACCCGGAACGCACCTTTCACCTCTAATGGTAAAACTGCTCTCGACCGACTGGGAAGTCAACTTCACATCTACAATCTCCTCTCCTAAAAATCCATTACGTTTATCGTATTTTAATTGATAGTAAGGCTCTTTTGTTATATTATATTTTTTAATTGTTTTCAAATTATTTAAGCAATTATTGTAATAATGTAGTAAGAAGTTGTGATCAGAAGGAGCGTAATAATTGTGAAAGCGCTACCTTCCGGCAAGTTTTCAGTTACAAATAGTTGTGCACTTCTGGGCCTCTTCTGGTGAACAATAAACTTATCCTATTTATTGAAAGCGTTGTTCCATGTTGATTGATTGTTACGATGAGCGGTAAAAAATAATTCGGAGTTGCCAAGCTTTAATATATCTGTTATATCCTATGTACATTTTCAAAGACGTCCAAGGTAATTTTATACAAATTAGTGGTACCTATTTCAATTCACTTGGAAGTGAGGCGAAATTTAGTAAGACAAAGTGCGAATAAGAAAAGCGGAGAAATTTTACACACATTTATAAAACTGGTTAGCGAACTTACCTGCATTTATTTTATAATATATTTGCGATATTCATAAAATCACTTTTCGAACTAAGTAATCCGGGAGTAAATATGAAACCCTGATCAATCTTATCTGTTTTGTTTTTGAATTTATTTTAAGCTAAATTATTATACGTAATGAAGTATATTTTATTATACTTTTCATAATGTGAGCTCACCGCAGTGAAGCAAGAAAACTTTGTTGAATCCTGGCTAAAGTTTTCTTTTTTAAACTAAATTAAGCGGATATATGTTTTTTTAAATTTATTTAGGTATATTACATTTTGTAAAACCAACAGAAAGAAATTAATCAATCAAAAATAGATCACTTTTGACTATATATTATAATTGTAAGTAATTTAATGTGATGACTTGGAATATAATAATGGTAAGTTATTTTTGTCCGATAATAAAACAGAAACACTATATCCTTTCGACCTTTGATTGTATTTTTATTTAGTGTTTCAAAATCATTTCCTTATTTTTACGAGCCGATTATTTTGATTTTGACAATATCCCTTATTCAAAATTAGGATTTCTTTAATGGTTTAAGGTAAGCTGGGAAAAAGCGCCTCTGCAATACAACTACTCTACTTCCCGTTAGATGGAGCTAGAATTATCAGTATTCTTGCCCTTATAACGAATTGAAATAATTTCGCGTGCTAATTTTTCAGTGGTACAAAAAAAGTATTTCTTTAAAATAAAATACACATTGTAACCCTCTTGCATGCAGATTCTTCCGATAGCAGGTTACCATGTTGCTAACCATATATATTACGCAGGGTGGGTGACTAAGACCCGAGGGGTTAAATGCCTGGGTAGACTCGTACCCATACCCATAAGCTAAAATGTTTTCATTAGAAAATCTCTCACAGTACGTATGCTGAAATATTGATCAAGTTTGAAGGCAAAAGTGGACAAATATTTATAAAACGAACTGTGTCTAATGTCTGTTGGATCTCTACTTTCAACTCCAGGAGCCCAATTGATTGCGAAAACCTATAATATGCCATTGTTTCTCTGCTGGATTTCAATATCAACTGCATATGTAATTAATTATTTCTGGTGAGGGGAAATGTAACTTCTTGAAGCATGCACCAGAAAAATTCGTACGGTTTTTCATTTCGTATTGTTTCACCACGGTTAACCAATATTTACATAGGAAGATTAGGTTTTTACATCATGTAATTCTAAGAGAATATAGAATTTAATTAGAAGAGAATAGAATATTTTAGAATTCATAAAGAAGAAATTAGAACATACAGAATTTAAGAATTCATAAAGAAGAAAGTAGATATATTCTTCTTCTAAGAATAGAAATTATTCACAGATCGTGAGATGCGGTCTGGTGTGACGTAGGTTTCAGAAAAACATTTTCTTTATGTGCCAACGCATCTCACGATTTCTGAATAATTATCGATTAACGGTCACTAATCACTACACATAAAGAATAGAGAATTTAAGAATTCATAAAGAAAAAGTCTCTTAAACAGTTCACTATAAAATAAAATAATAAAAATAATATTTGGTATTTAAAGAAAATATAAATGTTAATTTCAATTATATTGTATTCAATTAATCCACTCACTTATAATTGAAAGATAACTAAACTCACATGAAAAGTTAGCTACGGGGCTCATATACGTTGCTGCTGCTGTGACTTCAAAGTTCAAACCACTCGGACACAAACTTCCCCTGTTAATATATTTTTTCATGATTATTTGAGTACCACTCAGAAAGCGTTGTCCCCACGCCTTCCCTGGTAAGGGAAAGCCGACGGTCATCGATGTTTTGGTAGTTCATAATGACTGAACTACCGAAACTGCCTCACGCTCAGGGGAGAACGCCACGCTTCCTCATCGTGGTTTTAGGTATTCGACTGTTGTAGCCGGATTTTGTGAAGATCTACTACAGAAATGATCCTGTGGAAGTATGATCTTGACTTTACCCGGAACGCACCTTTCACCTCTAATGGTAAAACTGCTCTCGACCGACTGGGAAGTCAACTTCACGTCTACAATCTCCTCTCCTAAAAATCCATTACGTTTACAATATTTTAATTGATAGTAAGATTCTTTTGTTATATTATATGTTTTAATTGTTTTCAATTTAGTTAAGCAATTATTCTAATAATGTAGTAAGAAGTTGTGATCAGAAGGAGCGTAATAATTGTGAAAGCGCTACCTTCCGGCAATTTTACGGTTACAAGTAGGTATGGTGAAGGGGGTGCACTTCTGGGCCTCTTCTGGTGAACAAAAAACTTATCCGTCTATCCATTGAAAGGATTGTTCCGTGTTGATTGATTATTACGATGAACGGTAAAAAATAATTCGGAATGACCCAAGCTTTAATGTATGTGTTATTTGTTATATACATATTCAAATATCTCCAAGGTAATTTTACCCACTTTGTTTTACATATTTTGTTTAATTCGCGTGGTATTATCTTCGTAAATAATCGAAATTAAATAGGACAAATTGGTATTAAAAAAATGGAAAATTTTACAGACATTTATGAAATTTGTCGGCAACTTATACTTATTTATTTTAGGTAATACATTTGCAATATTACAATTTTGCTTTTTGTAATAATGAATAATGTAACAGTGAGAAAATATGAAAACAATAAAACTTATTTTTTTAGTTTAAGCTAATTTATTATTCGTAATCAAGTATGTTTTAATATACTTTTCATATGAAAAATCACAGCTATGAAGCAAGAAAACAATGTTGAATCATGGCTGTTTAAGCTACATTAATTGGATGCGTGGTTTTTTAATATTTGAGCATTACATTTTGGATAACCAGTTATGGCAAATTAATCAATCAAAACTAGATCGATTTTTGCCAATATCTTCAAATTATTATATTTTAAAGAACAAATTATCAATCGTTGTTTCTGTATAACCTACTGTGGTGAAAAGCTGAAAACACTTCTGGGCCTTTTCTGATGAACAATAAACTTATCCGGTGTATTTATTGAAAGTGTTGTTCCGTGTTGATTGATTGTTGCTATGAGCAACAAAAAATAATTCGGAATTGCCCATAGCTTTGATATATTTGTTGTTTCCTACACATATGTTCAAATACCACAAGACAATTTTATAGACGTGTGGCACTGATTTAAATTCGCCATAGCAAATAATTGAAAAAATATGAGGAAAAAAAGGAGAAATTTTACATAGACCTTTGAAACTGGTCGGCCAACTTACCTCTACATATTTATTTATGATCTCTCTCTCTCTCTCTCTCTCTCTCTCTCTCTCTCTCTATATATATATATATATATATATATATATATATTTACATTTTATATTCATTTTTGTAATCAATGAGTAAATATGAAAGCTCTGTCCAATTTTGTTGGTTTGCTTTTTTTTTTTTTTTTTTAAATCTAAATCAATTGTATTCATGATTTGCTGGCGAATGCTTCTGTTTTCAGCGTTTTTGAGGGTTATAAATTTTTTTTTAAATTTTACATCTAGATTAAGAGTAAAAATAAATGTTGATAAATAACAGCGGTGTTTGTCGTTCGATAAAAGTTTAAGGAAATTCGATACATTAATTATAGCTAATTTTTTTATCTGTCAACAACTATCGAAAAGTGACAACAACTTGCAAACAAGTATACTTTTATAAACCTTCCAACTTGCCATTACCAGTTGGAATTCTATCACTAAATTCGTCTGTGATTTGATCGTAACCGATCTTCCTATTCTCTCTGTATATTACAGATTTAAGTTACACTTGTTGGATGGATGTAGTCATGCGAGTTGGAAACAGTTATCTTTCCCTCCATAGAAGGACAAGGTTCAATCTAATACCTAATGCAATCTTAATATTTATTTCGCCACTTTATTATTAAAAGTTAAATATCAGTATTAAATTAAAATAAAAACCGCAATATATCAAACCTCAAGGAAATGCCGACAAGATGTTTTTCTGTTTTTTTACAATTGAATTAGTGCTAAATATTTTCTCACGTTATTCTTAAATTATATCAGTCGTACCTTTGAACATCGACCTGCATTGGAAACAATGATTATGAGGATCAAGGTGAGGTCATCATCAGGAACAAAACACTATTTTTATGCCAGGCTTTGGTTGATAAAATATTGTTAATTGCATTAATTTATCTCCGGTTAATTTGACATTTGGTAATAAAATAGAAGAAAGGGGGGGTTGCGATATCAAATCTCTTCTGTTTTCACACAAGAGGTCTAAAACCGTTTTGCCAGCGAACATACGGGTATTGCCCCTAGCCGGCCATCCGGAGTGAATACCCCAAAATACGGTCACTATCTCAGAGCTGAGGATGACTCGTATCAATTGATAGCTCAGTTTCCTTCCTTCTCATCTCGGGGCACCAGTTGAATCAATTCGCGGATCAACGACATGCGCCCTTTCTGGCTCGTTTTCTTGTGAGTGTGCCTTTTACAAATTTTCTACCGTTAAGTTCGGCCTCTCGATTTTCTAAAATGGTCGACGCATGGTGGGAAGCGGTCCATCTCGCCGCGGAGATTGACGAATTTTCTCCCTTTTTGACATCAAAGGCTGACATAAACATCCACACAGTGAAATAATTTAGTCATGTTTTGTTTTAATTTTCTAGATTTGGAAGAAGTCATTTTGTTTATATTAATTGATTAAGTAATTGGATGATTCTTAATTTTAAACAACCAGGAATGTTTACAGCTTTCCTCAAGTTTGACAATTAATATTAATATCAATGGCATCATTAGATTGAAATATCCGTACGATTATCATAATTNGAAGACAAACACTTTGAGTGAGTAGAAATACTTTGATTGAATATATAAAAAAATATATTTTGCATTGTATAAATTCACTTTTTCACATCCAAAATGTAATTGTTATATGTAAACAATGTTTGTAAATCCCAGGCCCTGAAGATGATCTCAATAAAGATCGAAACGTTGGCACCATAAAGAAAATGTTTTTCTAAACCTACATCACACCAGACCGCATCTCACGATTTCTAAATAAATATTCTATAGAAAATTTAACTTTTCTTTAAAAATAACTTCGTCTCTAACATTGGAATTAAAGGAAAAAAATTCGATGACAAAAATATTAATTGATTTGATTGATAATACCAAGTCATAGTTGGCGTTCGTGGTATAACATCAGTTTTCTGCATAATCTCTTAATAAAATCAATCAAAAAAGATGTCATGAATGTGTTTAGTTTTTACCTAATACAGCTTTGATATTGACGATTAGATTATCGCGAGTTCGTTAGAATAAGAAAACAATTGGCGATAATCAGCGTGAAATCGGATTTCTTTAAATTCTTACTACGAGATTCATTATACATGTCGGTTCGATTATCTGACTGAGATATTTGTTTATTTTTTCATTGCACTTGATAAAGAACTGCAAATACCGGGTTTTTTTGATTGATAAAAATTGTTATTATTTTAAACAATAAAAAAGACAAAAAGCGATTTAAACCAAGAAAATTCGCGAATTTGCGTTGACTAACAGGATTCAATATATTTTTTTTTTAAATTTTGTTGACAGTGTATTTTTGTACAATTATAAAACAGATACGCTTACCAATTATTTTTTGTAAAGCAAGACTCGATCAGAAAACAATCGTAAATAAAAACATAAACGATTTAGTGTTTTTATTTTATTATCGGACAAAAATAACTTACCATTATTATCCATTCATAAAATGAAGTCAAATGAAATAATTTCTTCAAGGATAATCAATACACAATTACATACAGAAACAACCAGTCTTCAATTGATAATTTGTTCGTTAAATTACCTATAATATGAAGATATTGGCTAAAATTGATCTATTTTTAATTGATTAATTTCTTATAATTGTTTAAACAAAATGTAATATACCTACTTAGACAAATTTAACAAAAAAAAAACATACATCCGATTAGTTTAGTTTAAAAAAGAACAATTCAGCCAGGATTCAATAAAGTTTTATTGCTTCACAGCTGTGATCTTTCATTATCAAAAATATATTAGAACAACTTGATTACGAATAATAAATTAAATTAAAATAAATACACAAGCAAAGCAATAAATGAATACGAAATGTCGCAAATATGTTACATATAAATAAATATGTACATGTAAGTTGGCCGACCAGTTTCATAAGTCTACATAAAATTTCTCCCACTTTGTTTTACTCATATTTTGTCGATTATTTGCTATGGCGAATTTAAATCAGTGCTACACGCCTATAAAATTTCCTTGGCAGTACTTGAACATGTAGGTTGGAAACAACAAATATATTAAAGCTTGGGTCACTCCGAATTATTTTTTACCACTCATAGTAACAATCAATCAACACGGAACAATCCTTTCATTGAATAGACGGGATAAGTTTTTTGTTCACCAGAAGAGGCCCAGAAGTGCACCCCCTTCACCATACCAACTTATAACCGTAAAATTGCCGGAAGGTAGCACTTTCACAATTATTACGCTCCTTCTGATCACAACTTCTTACTTCATTATTAGAATAATTGCTTAACTAAATTGAAAACAATTAAAAAATATAATATAACAAAAGAATCTTACTATCAATTAAAATATTGTAAACGTAATGGATTTTTAGGAGAGGAGATTGTAGACGTGAAATTGACTTCCCAGTCGGTCGAGAGCAGACTCACCAGAAGTGGTAAAAAACGTTTTCCAGGTTATGTTAAGATCATACTTCTACAGGATCATTTCTGTAGTAAATCTTCACAAAATCCGGCTACAACAGTCGAATACCTTAAACCACGATGAGGAAGCGTGGCGTTCTCCCCTGAGCGTGAGGCAGTTTCGGTAGTTCAGTCATTTTGAACTACCAAAACATCGATGACCGTCAGCTTTCCCTTACCAGGGAAGGCGTGGGGGTTAACGCTTTCTGAGTGGTTCTCAAATAATTACGAAAAAATATTAACTAAGGGAAATTTTTTGGCCGAGTAGATTGAAGACACTAACTTACTAAAGCTCAAGTGGTTAGAGCAGCAGTATTGAATCGTGGGTTCGAATCCCGCCGCTCGTGACACTAACTTTTTCATTTCAATCAAAACCTTACATACAAAAATTAATTAATTGAAATAAATAATTTGGTCAATCAGACCACTAAATATAATGGCCAGTGATGGTTGATAATTATGTAGACTTTGTATATTTCATAATTAATTCAATCTAAAATTTATTGGATAAAAATGTTTTCTTTCAATACCAGAAAGAACTGGTATTGAACTTTTTCATTACAAGAATGAAAATTTAAATGATCCGTGAACGAACGACTTGTTTGATGGTATTGAATCATTATTTAAACCGGTAACGCCAAAAGGTTTTTATCATTTATTAAATGAAGTGATAATTTTAATTTGAAGTCAAACAAAAAGTTAAGGCCAATTCGTTTTATGAAAAAGTTGCTACTTTTAATTTACTATCCCAAATTTGTGGTTTTATTTACAGTTATAAAGACCAAATTTAATTCTTTTTGTCGTCTTTAGATTTTTATTTTAATGATTTCAAAGTGGAATAATATCAAGTTACAAGTAGGACGTTTCAAGCACTTCAATTTTTTAGGAGAGGACTTTGTAGATGTGAAACTGACCTCCAAATCGTTCGAGATTGTTTCGGTAGTTAAGTCAATTTGTACTGCCGAAACATCGATGACCGTCAGCTGGGAATGCGTGGAGATAACACTTTTTGAGTAGTTCTCAATTAATTAATACGAACTAGTAACAGTGTATTAACAAATAAGCATTATTTTTATTTTTAAAACAACGCAACAATAAGGGTGGGTCCGGCATGGATCAATGCGTGACACCATTCATTCATACGCCACGGCGAAGCTGGAACATCATGAGCGTGACATCCATCACATTACACAGTTCTATTACTTGTAACGTGTACCGCGTTAGTTTTCGTTGGACGGGATGCATAACAATGCTTTATTTACAACAGGGTATTCCCATCCTACTGTTTCTTCTTATGTGATTGCTATATGTTTGGAGGTCCTGTTGCATGTACGATGTTTGTAGTACGGTAAATGTAATGTTACATTTTACTTAAATCGTACTGTTCCTTCAAACTTGGGACGTTAGTTTGTCCCGTCGTAGGTCTGACAGACCCATTACCGGTCTTGTTTGTTTCTAACCACTATTTTCAGTTTTGTATGTAATTTACTTTTATGTTTATGGTTCTGAGGCATTTCGAGGGTCTGGTGAACAATTCAAGATTAAAATATTCCAGAAAAATACTTTTATTAAAATGAAAATAAATTTTCAAAATAATTTTTATGTTTATCATGTACTTAGTTTAGCACTGTCATTCGTATCAGTCTTTTGACCACTGAAATTATACTTTATATTTTTTATAGTACATAAAAGAATCTATTAGTTTTTTTTCAGCTTTCCCATAAACGTACATGTCGCAAAAGCAAAGGCAGGTAGGTATAGTTAGTTGGTTTGATCTCTTCATCATCAGAAATATCGCCAAAACTAGATTCTTCCTCACTGAGAATAAGTTCAGTCAGCAATTTTATTCAGAGATCGTGAGATGCGGTCTGGTGTGATGTAGGATTCAGAAAAACATTTTCTTTATCGTGCCAATGTTTCGACTTTATTGAGATCATCTTCAGGGCCTGGGATTTACAAATTGTTTAAATTTAACAAATACTTGTAGGATGTGGAAAAAAGTGAATTTATACAATGCAAAATATATTTTCCACTTGCACTGCAATTCACTTTTTTCCACATCCTACATGTATTTGTTAAATGTAAAGAATGTTTGTAAATCCAGGCCCTGAAGATGATCTCAATAAAAGATCGAAACGTTGGCACGATAAAGAAAATTTTTTTTCTGAAACCTACATCACACCAGACCCCATCTCACGATCTCTGAATAATCATCGATTAACGGCCACTAATCACCACTCATTCAGCAAGTTTAAAATTCGTTGTGAAAAATCTGGACCTTCCCTCGCAAAAGTCATGCCGGTTCTCTTGAAGGACCACGTTGATCCATTGTCTCTGCAAATATCAAGATAATAGGTATTCACATTGAAAATTTAGAAAACTAAAACAGACTCATAAAAAAAAGTGTTAGTCTGAGAGACCCATAAAAATATAGGGCTCGTTCAATCTGGGTCTGAGCAACCCGTCTACTCCTTACAAAATAGGTGCCTACCTGATACAGATGATAATTGGGATTCCTCATGGAAGCTCTTCTACTTCTAATTTACATAGGCGCCATTTTTAGTATGGTCATTAGTAAATTTTTAATAATCTTATTTCAGGTTTGTAGCTTGTGAGGGGAAAGGTCTATTTTCACCGATATGGGTATCGAATTCTTTGGACGACAACGTCATCCCGGACGACGATGTCAAAAGCCCGAAAAACGTTTGTTACACGAAGGAATGTAAAGAATCCGGTAATCGCAGAAAGATGATCAGAAATTCAAACATTGTACTATATTTATTTATTGTCGTTTCAAGCAACGGTGCTGGCAGCGAACATGAACCTATCCGCAGATCCCTGCACAGATTTTTTCGAGTTCGCCTGCGGCGGTTGGGTGAGGGCGAACCCCGTCCCAGAGACCGAATCTAAGTGGACCGCGTTATCCCTGATCGAAGAACGTGTAAATCTTCAACTGAAAGGTAATCCGTGTTCGTGATCAGACTGACCAAATTTTAACAAATTGTTTTAAAAGAGATTTTAGAGAGCCCTCCTGATATGTTCGAACCTGGGCCGGTCCAAGCGGCCAAACAGTACTACAACGCGTGCATGGCCGAAGGTGATTGATTTGTATTTTGATTTATCGAATCCGCTATAGATATGAGTTTCTTACAGTTGGCAATTGTACGAAAACGACTGCCCTCCCTCTGCTCAATCTGTTGGAAAAATACGGTGGCTGGCCGATGATCACCAGGCAATGGCGCCCTGGGAACTTCTCCTGGTCGGACATGATCGCCTCCATCTACACAGAATTGTATACCTCGCCGATAATATTTTTGACTATTTACAACGACAAGAAAAATGCGAGCAGATACAAATTGACTGTAAGTCGGAAAACAGTTTCGTTTTGGCCCTGTGTCTTACCTGATAAAATCCGTTTATTTTCAGCTGGATCAAACGACCTTTTATGTGCCGCGTGCGGTTTTGGTGGATCCGAAAACGTACAGCAATAAGATCGCCGATTACAAGGAGTGGGTGGAAAATACGGCTTCGATACTGGGAAAAGCTGCCGGGTCGGAAATTCCGAAAGAGGAAATCGCCCTCCAGGCCGAGGAGATGATCAATTTCGAAAAGGAGCTGGCCAAGGTTTTTATTGTTGAATCTTCTTTAGATAAGTCCCAGCGGCTTGGGCGTGTTCGGCCGGACGTCCGTTTAACAAGCGGCCCCCCATCTTTGTATCAGTTTTTCTTCTGATTCCGAACCGAAAAGTCAGTCTTGCTCAAGCCTTCGATTCTCCTAATGATGAGTTTTCCTGAACAAGCAAATTTTTCAATTTTTCCCCTTTGAGAAAAATCAAATTGAAAAGTCCGTTTGTTCAAGGAACATCATCATTCGATTCGCCGACAAGCCTGCCTCGACTATATTTTTAATGCCTTTATTAAAAATTGTACAAACTTTTGTGAAATTACAGCGGTCCTGACATCGAATTGTTTCAGATCACGAGTACGATGGAAATGAGAAGAAACCCCGAAAGGACTTACAATTTAATGACACTGCGCAAGTTGCAAACATGGACCGACTCTGCTGATCCTAACCAGGTCAGTCTAACGTATTTCCAAATAATTAAAAAATCTCAGCGTTTTAACGAAAAAAAATCCTATTAACCAATTTAAAATCTAAAAACTATACAATCTAATATAAATAGAAACTACAGAAGTAACACATATGTGAACAATAAATAATAGAGAACACTATATAAACTTCTACATAAATACGAGAAATATGTGTACTCGTTTTTCAAAATATTTTTTGAAGCATTTGGTTTACGCTTTAGATTTATCAAAGAAATAAAATTTTATTCACAATTCCAATCATTCACGCTAATAAATATATTTTCACTAACAAATACACTCAAAAACAAAAAAAATTATTTTAATTTAAAAAAAAATCGTATTTTTTGTTTATTTCACACTATACGGACTTTTATCGTTATATTAATTGCTACATTGTTATTTTCATATAAACTAAATAAAACGGGATAAGAAATTTTATTAAGTTAAACAGGTTTAATAAAAAAAATTCAATTATTGTGGTTTGAATGAAAATTCACAACAACAAAAAAATTATTAGGGATAAATTTAATTAATAGTTTGTAATTTAATAGTTGGTGTGTAGAAAGTGAGAGAGATAGAGAGAGAAATCTTAAGANGAAGATGATCTCAATAAAGATCGAAACGTTGGCACGATAAAGAAAATGTTTTTCTGAAACCTACATCACACCAGACCGCATCTCACGATTTCTGAATAATTTTTCTATGAACGGTTTTTTGAATTTTATTTCTGGTCTTGAATCTCACGCAAGTCTATCTGTTCGATAATTTTTGGTTGATGAAAATTATTTCTAATCTCACGATTTAAAAAAAAATATGTTTAAGTAAGTAATATGATTATTTATTTTTTAATGAGCGGTATTATTTTTTAAAAGATCAATTGGCTTTCGTTTTTTCGTCGGATTACCAAAGACGTTGACTTGGAGATAAATTGGAATGAAGAAGTGATCGTCAGAGAGGTAGACTACTTTTTCAAACTCGTCAAATTGATGAAGGCCACGCCTGCGAAGACAGTAGGTAACTGGCGATCCTTGTCTATTTATTTAGAAAATCAAAAAATTATTTGATTCTCCTTTTTCAAGCAAACTATCTCCACTGGTGGGTCGTCATGATCTTCGGCAGCAAAATCAGCCGAGACTTGAAAGATTTGACTTTTAGGTTCGAACAGGCGTTTACAGGAGCCACGGCTCAACGGCCCCGGTAAAATATTAACACCAACAATTTTCTTTCCCAAATTATTTTTTCAGTTTATCATTTGTTCTTTTTTTTTTAAATGTTCAGCTCGAAAAATTGCGTCGAAAATACTAACAACGCTCTGCAAATGGCAGTCGGCTACAGCTACGTGCAGAAGCACTTCGACAAGTCGGCCAAACGGGAGGTGAATTTTTTAAACAAATACATATTTTTTTAATTGATTAAAAAATATTATGCATATTATCAGTGACTGGATGTTGAAAACTGACAAGGGAAAAACATTGCATCCTGTCTTTTATCACAAAACATTTATCGTATTTGAGGATGTTGACTCACTACTGGTATAAAAATAAAGATTCGAAATTAATTTGTTATGTTGAAACAATTGACTAAGACAAGAAAACAACATTAAAAAAACCATACAGTTAAATACCATAGATTTAAACAACGTTTAGTCAACACATGTTCCGTAGTACTTTTTTTACATATCAACGTATAATGAAAATAAGCCGTAAACATCATCATCGGGAAATAATTGGAGAAATAGAGTAATATAATATTGTATAGTGATGCATTTTTAGTTTTCTGTATTTTAACATTATCGTATACGGAAGAATCGACCAACAATCTTGACTGATCATACTCATAGTATGAGAAGAAAGTATCGATCAAGCTAATTAACTTGTCTTGTTTATTTTCATTTATTATAGTATATACTTTATTGTAACAACATTGTTTCTTGGTTGAATTTACAATAAGTCGGGTGCTTATTTATGTAAGGCCCTAATTTACCTGTGACATGATGTGGGATTGGGGTGACAGAGTAAGAGCATGTTCATATTAATTTACAAATAATAAGTATAATGGAGAAAAAAATGTTTACAGTTTAACAAATAGTAGGGATTAAAGCAAAAGGAGTGATTTACATTATTTACAGTTTTTAAATTTTTACATAATAGTCACTAAACACCAAGCCTTTTCAGACGTCGGTTGTTTAGGAGTGATGGTATAAGCAGCAATTTCTCGTAGCAAAGGGTTTGGGTTGGTTGCTTTTACTTTTTTCAGCCTCGTGTAAGTGTTGGTGGCAACGTCGGCTAGCATCGGTATTTTTAAATTAATTAAGGTTTTTAGTTGAGATAAAAAAGTCAGCGTCACGAGCGGGATTCGAACCCACGACCTTCGGCTTGATACGCCGATACTCTACCACTTGAGCTATCGTGACTTCGATCCACTCGGGCACTAACTTCCCATCTCAACCCACCTTTTTCTTAATCCATCTCGTGATACTGACTTTTTTATGTCAACTAAAAACTTTCATTAATTAAAAGATATTAATTGATCAAGCGGACCACGAAAACTAGTGAATTGAATAAGTGAAGTATACTTAGCTCTCCGTGGCCATTTCATTTGTCGCCGAGAATCAAATAGATTACACGACATATGAAAAAGGGCCAAAAGGAGGGAAAATTAAAAAAAAAGTGGATCGAAGTCACGAAAACTCAAGTGGTTAAAGCAGCGGCGTATTGAGCCGAAGGTCGTGGGTTCGAATCCCGCTTATGACACTAACTTTTCATTTAAAAAAAACCTTACGTGAAAAGATTAATTAATTGAAAAAAGTTATTTGTTCAATAGACCACTAAACATAATGGATTATTTTTATTACTCAATTTTACGCGTTATAATTAAATGTAAAATAATAGTATATTGTAGGGAATATAATTTTTATTCAGAGCAGCAAAAATGTGTTTGGATGTAAGAAATATTCAGACCATTTTCTTTTTTCTGAGACGGTTATCAGTAGAGTAGCGGCGTATCTAGCCGAAGGTCATAGGTTCGAATCCCGCTCGTGACACTGACTTTTTTATGTCAACTAAAAACCTTAATTAATCGAACGATATTAATTGGTCAAGCGGACCACAAAACTAGTGAATTTAGTGTGAAGTGTTGTGCTCCTAACATACCATACCTGTCATTAACCTCAGAACCCGATTTTGAACTGTCTGAACCCGTTTCACTTGAGACTTGCTCGCTGATGCCCATATCTCACAGCCATCCGCCCATATTATTGGTCTTACCAGCGACAAGTATATACGTTTCATGTCGAGAGGTAATTTAGACTTTTTGTTGGGAATAAAGTACAACTGCTTGATTCGGTTTCAGAGTTGATGTACTGTAAGGCCAATATGTATGTCAAATATAAGTTTTTGGTCATGGTGTAACCGGAGGTGTTTAATCGAGTTTTGTTGTTGGATGTCTTCCCCTTCGATTTTATCACTGAAGTGAAAGCAGTTGCGATTATTTCGTATTAAACGTCACCCTCCACTTTTCACACCAGATAATTGCGAAGGACTGTGCTGTACGTAATTATTTAACTTGGTAACATACCTTAGTCGTAATTGTCGTTGTAAAAAAGGTAAATCTGAGCCACCAGCCGCCAAAGCCGCAACATCATAACAACAATGTAGAGTAATGGACCCCATCCGCTTCCTTTACTCGGCTTGTGAATCATTATGATGATGGCATATTTCCAAGCTGTTGGGAAGCAGCCCAGTTTGATAATTGTATTATATGCTTGAGTTGAACAAAACCTTTCCTCTTCATGTTTTTTTTAGGAGCGGTTGGACGATCATATCGTGAGCAGGAGATTTTTTGGTCGGAGAGCGCGCGATAGCATTTTTAACCTGCACTCGAGAGAAAAAATCGTTGAACGTTAGTTGCAAGCTTTCTTTTACTATTTCTATGACTTTATCAGTTTTGATTTATTGTTACATTTGATTGAAATTGCTGCTCTAATGTGTCGGCAAAGATCTCACATTTTTCTGAACTGGAGGAATAATACGGTGTTTCCAATTTTAAGAGGTGATATATCACTACTCTCTTTTGTGAGAACTTTTTTTCCATAGTGGTCTCGTCTGAGTGTCCAGCAAAGATAATTCTTGTTCAGCAGCTTTGTTACTCACCTCATGAAAAGCTATTTTTAACTCACGAGTCGCTCTGTTATGTGCTGTTTTGTGGTCGGGGCACCTGGTGCGTTCCCAAAGTTTACGCGCTTTTTTCGTTTCCTGTAGTAACTTTAAGTGCTTTGGGGATATTGGCTAATTAAGTTAATGGTATTTTGGATCACCTGAACTTGCATTGGCAGCTATCTGGATATTTTGGGTAACACATTTTAGTTATTATCAAAACGTATTAATTTTTTTCTAGCCGACAACTGACAAAACTTGGCTCACCCGAAGGAGGGCCTGGCGAACATTCATTTTTGCAGGAACTTCTAGGACTCTATTATAATTTTTAATTGGCCCACGCGTGGTGAGAAGGCTCTTTTACTCATGTACATACCATATGGCTGAGTACATGCTAACCATTCACGCTAATAAATGCATTCATTCAGGATGATAAAATAACTAGCCTAGGCTGTGGGTCTTTGTCACTCTAAATTCCGCCACAGGCCCATTCATTCACTTAAACACTCACGTTGATAAACACATTAGTTCGAGATTGGAAAAACCACGTAGTTAAAGCCATCAAATGCGACTATGCATTTATCTACTTCTGATGACTTTCCTCCTCTTGCTTAAAATGCAAATGTGGTCCTCATTGAATATACCCAGGTTATTTAGATGTTTTCTCAGATGCCAATGACCGGCAAATAGACTTATCACTTCTGCGAGTTTATGGTTTAGCTTTATCCCTCTCTAACTAGCAGTGAGTGTTGGTGAGGGTTGTTTTAACATAAGCAACTCTAGAGTTTATCCACTTCTCCTTTTGTCTTTTTTGGTTTCATTCTGAGAAAACTTTCCAACATCAATTTTTTCAATATTTTTTGCCATCGATTGGGCTCACAGGAGTCTCCGAGTTATGCGGCATCATTGCCGCTCGTTAGGCAGCCCTGTTTATTTTCTTATCTTCTATGCCACATGGCCCGGAATCTAGGCAATAATAATTTCAAAAATTTTCTTTCCTACTGCCTGGATTAGTGGGTTTACCATTCATGTTACAATTCATGTTCATGTCTTCTTGTGGATTCACAATTTTCAACCCGTCAACTTTTATCAAAACAATAACTATAAAGGATGAGCAATGTAAAACGTCCGTTCGCCGATAGCTTTTTAATTGACAAATAATTGACAAAAAATGGCTATGCTTAAATGAAATTTTCAAAAAGGCCATGGAAATATCGGAGAACATCAAGTCCGCCTTCAAGGAGGAAATCGACAGACTGAGCTGGATGGACGGGCCGACGAAAAAGGCGGCCAAGAAGAAAGTGGAGATGATGACCCAGAACATCGGCTATCCGCCCTGGTTTGCCAATGTTTCCGCCTTAGAACAGTTCTACGACGGGGTAAGAAAACAAAATCCCATTTCACCGTGAAAACGACATTTTTTAAATGATTTTCATTTTAGCTGGAAATCGGCGATTTGCTGTTTCAAAACGAAATCAACGTGAGGAGATTCAAATTCAAGAAGTCGATATCGAAATTAATAGCAACTAATAAATTAACAGAGTGAGTATTTTAAAATAATTATTTGAAATGTTTATTATCTCGCCTAAAGCGCGTGCAATTTGCACGTCTAAAAGCTCACTAGCTCGTTCATATTATTTTTCTTCCATTCATTAACAAAACAGAATGTATTTCTAAAGGCCAGTCAAGCATACTAGAATAAATTTAACACATGAGAATCTTATTCTTCGTTTTATTTTCCAGCTGGCTCGTAAGTCCGGCTGAAGTCAACGCCTTCTACAACGCCCAGTGGAATTCAATCAGTAAGTAAAACAAAAATAAATTCTTTTTATATCTAAACGGATTTATTATCCTTAACATGCATAATTCACGCCAATTATTTTTTAAACTTTTAAATAAAAAATAAATGTACAGGGTGTTTGGCTACTCGCTTACAAACTTTGCCACTAGTAGATTCATTCAAAATGGAACCACAAAGGCCTAATTAACTATCTCAACAGTTTCAGAGTTATTCCCCTTTTTCTGATTTTTAGGATGTTTCAAATAAACAATGATAATTCCAAAACTGAAAGGATTTGGACAAATCTATTGTTATCATTGAAGACTTCGTTAAATTTCAAATAAAATGAGATCAATACTAAACTTGCAAACTTTGATATCATAAGCGTTTTAGTAGCTAGAACGTTGAAAAATATATTTTTTCTAATAACAAACTTTTTTGTGTAAGGTTTGGTTGAAATGAAAAAGCCAGTGTCAGGGGCGGGATTCGAACCCACGACCTTTCGCTCAATCCGCCGCGCTCTAACCACTTGAGCTATCGTAACTTCGATCCGCTCGGGCACCAACTCCCCATCTCAACTGACAACCTTCCGAATTTTCCCTCCTTTTGCCATTTTTCATTGGATCGAGGTCACAATAGCTCAAGTGGCTAAAACAGTGGCGTTTTGAGCTGAAGGTCGTGGATTCGAATCCTGTTCGTGACACTGGCTTTTTCATTTCAACCAAAACCTTACATAAAAAAGTTGGTTAATTGAAAGAAGTAATTTGGTCAATCAGACCACTTAATATAATGGTGTTTTTTCAAAGTTGAAAAACTTACTATGGTGATTTTAAACTACTATTTTTTAGATACCAGCAAATTTTAAAAAACAGTACTCCATTTAATATACTTTTTAGTGGTGTAATTTCTTTTTTAATTACTTTTTTCAAAGATGAAGAAATTGACGAAGGAAAGGAAAAAAAACCGTAGTTGACGGATTGGTAAGGTGGAAAGATTAATAATAATAAAAAATAAAACAACTTAAGGAAATGTTGAATGAATTTATTAAACTTAAACTTTTTCAACTTTGAAAAAACAATTATTTTTGAAAGTTCTGGCTACTAAAACGTCACCAACGTTTATTAGTTTAGTTTGAGTACATCTTATTGGAAATTTAACGTAGTTTTCAATGGTATCAACGGATTTGTCCAAAACCTTTTAGTTTTGGAGGCATCATTGATTATTTGAAGCAAGGTCGTGAAATCTTAAAAAATCAGAAAAAGTGAAATAACTCCGAAATTGCTGAGATTCGTACCATTGTTAATTAGGACTTTTTGGTTCCATTTGTAATGTAGACTCCACTGGCAAAGTTGTACCACGAGTAGCCGAACATCCTGTTTAACATAATACAATAAATAAATTTTATGTTCTAACGGGGTTGTACCATCCAAAACAATACGTTTTACATATTTCAAAAATGTTTTCCCATAAAAAAGATACTAAAGAGAAATTTACATGACGGCACTGCACTGGTGTATCTTTAAATATTGAGTATGGATTGACCACAGATGATTTGTAAGAAAATCAGGTAATGGTCAATTGATGGATTGTTCGATAGTTGAAAGGAGTTACAAAAACGAAATTGATGGTCGGGAATTATGTTTTGAGAGTTTAGAGTTCGAAATTTTTTTTTTATAGGAGCTTTAATAAATTTTTGTTTGTTTGTTTAAGGAACATTCGTATATACGAGTGTTTCCATGCTATACGGAAAAGGTTGTTCGAAGAACAGATGTAAATAGATATGCAAATATGCAATGATGGCTTTTTTGAGTTGGAGGGTTTTAGGAGTAATAAAGTCAAAACATGGAGCTTCCTTTGATTTGGGAAGTTTTATGGCAGAATGGATGTCAGAGGGTGAAAAAGCTTTGGAGGGAGGAATGGAATAGAGGGGTTTAAATATTACACCTATTTATTTATTACATTTTACACCTTTTCGAAAATATATGAGAATTTTTGTTAGACAATGTAATAAGAATAAAATAACTAAATCAAAAGTACAGGAAGTAATAAGACATAAAATAACAAAAATAAGCCTAAGCAATGAATAGCAAACCTTTCATTTTGTAATATATTTGAAAATGTTATAAAAAGATATGTTTTCTTGAATTTCTAGCATTCCCTGCTGCCATCCTTCAACCCCCGTTATTCCAGAGAGGCAGGATAGAGTAAGTGTAGATCGAAAGGGATTTATCCTCATTCTCATCCTCATTTTATTCGCTGTTCCAGAGCATTGAACTACGGAGCAATCGGCTCCGTGATCGGCCACGAGATCACCCACGGGTTTGACGACGTCGGAAGGCAAAGCGACGCCTCGGGCAACCAAGTCCAATGGTGGTCAGAGAAAACAATAGAAACCTACATAGAAAAGGCCCGGTGCTTCATTGCCCAGTACGGCGAGTACAGGGTGCCCGTTCTGGACGACATCCTCCTCAAAAAAGCCACGGCAAGTGAACCTATCTCAATATCAACATCCTATGCAAATATAACACTTTTCAGGGTTTTCAAAAAGTTGACTGTTTTGGGTCATGGTTTGTAGTCAAAATTTTGAATCCAGTTTTTAGATATAGTATAAATATGGATATTGTAAGTAAATCTCGCTAACTCATTGAAAAAATTTAATGAAATGGTGCGTAATTATTGAACTCTTAGTCCTTGATCTTTTTATCAAAATCTGATATAGCGCAGTTGTTAGGAACTTCGTAGAATTATCGAAAAATTTGAACTATAACACATTTCATTAAAATGAAACGCAAAAATTTAATGAAACTGTCTATAATTGATTAAAGTTTAGAGCTTTACGGGAATGCAAACGGTGTCCACGAAAATATTAACGAATTAACAACACTACTATATGACAGACGAGCTCATATTGCACTTATACAGAAACTCAATTGACGAAACGCAAAAATTACACGTATCAGGATAGGAGACGTACAGAACTAACTATCCCGATGGTAGGGTCAATGAGGTACTGCAGTCCAAATCCACAAAACCCTGTCCTCCGTATACTGTCCTCCCATCGGTTACGCCAATCTAAGTTGAAGAATTCTTTGGATCTGTTGGGACTGACTCTCTGCACTCTCCTCTATTTTTCCTGATACTCTCCTGATAATTTAGATCATCTCCACTGATCAATATCTACACTCCACGATCTCTCCTCAGACCACAGCCCTGTTCTCCTTGCCTTATCCCTCCCTCTCTCCAATACCTAAACTAAAACGAGGATCCTTAATCACTGCCTCTATAAATTAGGATGCTTTCCAAACTGAAAACTCCACAGACCTAAATCTCCTTACAAGCTTTTGAAGAGCTGGATGAGTTGATGATTCTCTTCACCACTGCAGGTTTGAACCTCAACAGTAGTCCCAAATCCTCTATAAAACCAAACCACCCCATCACACCTTGCAAACTTGGGCTTACTCCGACTAATGTCCTCTTGGGGCGGGAGTATGTCGAGGCAGTTCACATGGACCGATCCTTTACCTCCTATAACCGCAGATATACAAACTGCACCATCCTTGCCACCCTTTGCCGGCATAGATGTGCTATCCTCTCATCCCAATTCCACAATTGCTTCGGAGGAGCTACAGGTACATGTCCTTAAAATAGCAAACTGGCGTGTAAAGCTCAATGAAAGTAAAAGCACGCAATACATCATTCATCCTTCGAAGTACAACCCTCTCATACAATATTCCCCAAGAATATTCCCATCCCATAAACAGACTGCGTTCACTACCTTGGGTTCCATCTAGACTCAAGACTAACCTAGATCCAACACATATGACTAAAACAACTACTGTCAGGCAAATCTAACGTTTCAACAAAATACAAACTGTTAATCTAGAAGACAATCCTAAGTGCAATCCTAAAGCCAATCTAGACAAACGGACTAGGACAGTGGGGTATCGCTAAGCCTTACAACATCCAAAGAAAACAGTCTTTTCAATCCAAATACCTCAGAATCATAGTCAATGTTCCTTACTACGTCTCGAACAACTTGAGGTGTTGTTTTCCTCTAGTACAAAAACTAATCCCCAAAACATTTTCCAATTTCCACAACAAATTCTCTTCTCACCTCAGTTGCCCATACTTAATCTATAGAAATCACCTTTATAAGCCCACCAGAGGACTGAAAATGAGATGGCCTCGCACGCACTAAACGAGGATTAATCCTTGCTGGTTATAGTTTGGAGAACAGCAATGATTATTAACTCGCCTCACGACACATGACATTTGTAAATTTAACTCATTAGACGTTAAAGGGGATTTCATGCTTCAGGGTTTGACCGGAAATTATCTCGGGCTTCTGGTAAAATATCTCATTTGTATTTTTTTTTACATTTAAAGTTTCAACATTTAAATATTTCGATTTGTTTTAATGTGCATATTGATCAGATGACCTTGTTTTGATTAATGATCAATTTTTACCAATCGCTAATTTTGCCCCCTCTTATAACGATGCGACGATTATTTAGTGAGAAATATCGATATTTTTATAGATGTACTATGTTCTATATTCTATGATGAAATATCGATGTTTTTCTTATACAGTTGAACGGCGTAACGACTTTGGGTGAAAACATAGCAGACAACGGCGGCCTCCATATAGCCCTGCTGGCGTATAAGAGGTACGTAGCGAAGAGAGGAGAAGAGCCAAGGCTACCTGGGCTTGAGGTATTGTCTCCCGATCAGATTTTCTTCATAGCGTTCGCCAATGTAAGGGCCGATGACCTTTTTCACCATTTGATAAAAGTTTGAACGAGTGATCGTTTACAGAACTGGTGCTCGACAAGCACGAAGAAGTCCCTCTTGGAAAACGTGCTCGACAGTTTGCACAGCCCGTCCCATTTCCGCATCATCGGCAGTCTACAGAACTCGAGGGACTTCGCTAAAACTTTCGGCTGCCCCCTAAGAAAAAATAAATGCACTTTGTGGTAACTTTTGTTGTACTGATTAAATAAAATTTCTTTTTTTTATAAGAAATATATTTTATTCACTCCCTTTGAACAGTTTAGCCTTCAAATGTTGTTCAGGTTGGCAAACAGGTGTTACATTTACAGATAAGGTTTTCCAAAGTTCAATGAGCAATTGTCTAGTTATATCTCTTATTTAATGGACGCAGATAGTTTGAAGTCCGGAGAAAGGCTAAGGAAGTGCAAGACTCCTACATTCTTCTGAGTCAAGTAGCTTCACTTCTCTACTATTCGCGCTGATCCGATGAACCAGCCTCCATCAGAACATCAGATCGCAGCACTGACACGGCTGCGGAATCCGACGGCCCAGCCGCTACCAGACCAGCAAATCGTAGCGCTCACACGGCCTCAAGATCCGACGACCCGGCCACCATCCGAACAGCAGATCGTATCGCTGACCCGGTTGCGGAATCCGACGACACAGCCGCTACCAGACCAGCAAATCGTAGCGCTGACACGGCCTCGGCATCCGACGACCCAGCCACCATCAGAACAGCAGATCGTATCGCTGACACCACCTCGAGATGCGATGCCCCAGTCACCATCAGAACAGCAGATCGTATCTCTGACACGGCTGCGGAATCCGACGACACGGCCGCTACCAGACCAGAAAATCGTAGCGCTTGCACGGCCTCGGCATCCGACGACCCAGCCTCTACCTGACCAGCAAACCACCACCGCTAACAGCTCTAGGATCGGAAGTGGAGGAACACTAAGTTGTTATAGGTGATTCTCGGTTAATAAAGTGTTATTTAACCTTATTTTCGAATTTCAGGAACATGGTCCTTCTCATTCTATATTTGATTTTCTCTTGGAGCAATTAGCACGGGTTTTGGATTTGTTGGGCTTGCCATTTTTATGGCCATTCATAACTTTTCCGACAGAACTTCACCAACAATTTCCATTAATAAACGGCTGATAATGTTAGTTCCACTAACATACCTTTTGGCAGTTTTCCAGATTTCCAACTTTTAATTTGGCTAAAAGACATCTAATGTTATAATAAAAATAGATCTAAATGTACCTTTTCAAACGCAGCATTGAAACCATCATTCCATGATATCCATTTTTATTATCCATTAGTTACCCATTTGCCTTCTCACTTTTTTCCTTTAAATTCCTTTAATGTAACTTTGTTCAAAACTTAAGTTTGGAGCAAAGTTACTTTTTACCAAAATATGGTTAATGAAAATAAAAAAAGAATTTTTCTTATTTCAAAATTGCTTCTTTTGTTCCCACTTTTTAGAGACGGCACGAACATTGTGGTGAACAACAAGAAATCTCCATTTGCCAAAAAGTATATACAAAAAAGTTGTTAAAAAAAATATATAGCAATACATTTTTTAACAAATTATTGTATGGAATTTAAAATGTATAAATAAATTGCTGAAAAAATAAACGTGTTTTTTTAAACAGCTGTTCTTGAAACTCCATCACAAAATAATTCCCGACTATATTGTCAGAAAGTAGTTTTAGATGAAATTACTAGTTGTTATGTGAAAAAATATGGTATTGAAATTATTTCCGAAGAGAGAAATACAAAATGTGTAATCAGCACAAGTATGGCCATAGCGAAAAAGGTAAGTCAGCAAGTAAAATATCAACTTTGAATCCGAGTAGAAAAATATTTTAATGATTTTCCGAATAGAACGTGCATATCCGGAATGTATTTATAAATGTAGGTTTTTTATAACTAAAACACCAATGTTAGTTTTTATGCCATGCAATTTGCATTTCGGACCAGGTTCCTGGCCCTTCTTCAAGCTGTTATTTGAGCTACATAGAACTGAATAGAAAATAGTTCCATTTAGCTCAAATAACAGTTTTGAAGAGAGACCAGGCACGTAGCCCGAAATGCACAGCGATAAAAACGTACGTCATAAAAAAATAATACGAACACTAGATGAAGTAATGGTCTTGAAGAAGAAAGCAAATTTAGGTTCTACTGCCAAGCTTTCTTCCTATTTTAAGGCCATCATCAGGTCAAAACAACTTTAAAGATGTCTACAGATTGACATATTTTTTTACAGGCGATATCAAATTTTCAATTTTCAAAGTTCAGGGACAAAATGCAAACCCTACCAAATTACGAAAAGATATACAAAGAAATTAATAAGGTTCCCACAAAAAAGGCAATTTGAGATGCTCTGTAAAAACTTATGTCAATCTGTAGACATCTTTAAAGTTGTTTTGACCTGATGATGGCCTTAAAATGCGTCGAAAACTTGTCAGTAGCAATTAAATTTGCTTTCTTCCTCTTGACCATACCTTGATCCGGAGTGTTCGTAAGTGAAAAAGTGGTCAATACTTCTTATAATTAAAATAAAAAATAATATTGGTTTTTTAGTTAAAAGGCCAACAGCCTAGTTTATAACACGTTTTAACACCAATTTTTTTTTTAAACGAATAAATTATTTAAATTGCAAATTCAGATAAAACATTAACTATATGTTGATCAATCAACAACCCATACAAAAAATATTGCGTAAGTAAATAGCAAGCAAATGTTATGTATAAAACTTGACCCCTACAATACTACTTTTTAAAAAAAAGGAAATGTCTGAATCCAAGATAGAAAAAAAGAAAGAGCGGTATGGATTCTCCTTGAAGGACTCCCCCATTTAATATAAGTCTAGAACTGGCAAAGCTATGTAAATTTCTAATTAATCTAATTATTTTGCCACTGTTTCAAGTGAGGGCAATTTGCTACATGGGAGATCATGCCGAAGTTACCAAATGTTTTTTGAAAATAAATTAAAGTTGCAAATAAATATTTTTTCTTGTGAATGTACTGATGAAAGATTATAGATAATGAAAAGGTTAACAATGCAAGATTTTTTTTGCAGAAACCAGTTTTTTCCCCAGGAATATTATGATCACTTAATTCATTACTCTCTGATAATGGAAGTAAACAGCTTGCTGCAAGTATTAAATAATACAATGCCTTGTACTTGCCTGAATCATTCTTTTTGCCTTTTTTTGTATATTAATGTTAGCGTCACCTTGATCATTGTGCTGGAATATTTTCCCACCTAAAATGATCGTATTAAATAAAATAAATTATTGATTATTTAGTAAGGGATGCCCTACATTATTTAACATAATAATGTCTTTATTTTATGGTTTTATGGATTATCACCTTTGTTTATATTTGATATTATCGCAATTAAATCCTTAATTATCCCATACATTTGTGTAAAACCGCATGTGCCTTTAACATTTCTTTTAAATGTCAACAAAATGTTGCTTGGAAATTCTTTATTAGTGCCATGCCCACTTGACCAAGCTGTATACAAAAAAAAAAAAGCAAAAATTTTAAATATAAGCATTAAGTGTTGTAAAATAGGCCTCACCGAGCTCACCTTGCACTGCGGACTACATAATGTAGAATTGTGATTGTTTTCTATGCTTGAAGGGATTATCTTATGTAAATTTAAGCATAGTAGTAATAAGGCAAATTAGTGAGACTAGCCAGATAGTTACAGGATATCCAAAATGCATATCAACCCTTTTTTTACACAATAATTTGTTGTGTGTGTGTTAAACAGGATGTTGCGCTGAAAATAAGGCTTGACAATCTCGAAGCAGAACTCAAAAACCTGCATGCCACCATCCTACAGAAGCGTTTGAGCAGACATTCTCTACACCAACAGCCAGTGAAAAGCTCAACGAAGCCGGAGAAACCGCAATCGGGCACTGTCGGTCGAGTGTTTTATCAAATCAGGAAAGATAAATTAAAAGGCTCAAATTTTAGATAAAGACTTGCCAAAAATTATGGTCGAAAGATGGTGCCAAGCAAGAAAGAGAGGATGGAAAGGAATGGTACTCTTGCTTGCAAAGCATAACTGACAGCATAGCTAGAGGTAACGAGTACGCTTTGATCTCACTTTATCTTTAACCGACTTGACCAAGTTCGTTTTGTTGTTTGTTAATTCTGTATTTCAGGCAGTAAAGCTATTAGGACAATCGCGAGTTTGACTAATGATTCAAACTCTTCAAATTCGAATTCTGTTTCAGAGGTAAATCAGTCAGGCCTGACAGCCCTTTCCGGTTAGTCAATGACAAAACATTATTTGTTTCAGAATAAGAATAAAGAAGAATTATTAACCATTTCGGACAACACCTTGGAAGGCATTACGGATGCTGTTTACGAAAACAGAGAGGTATATGTCACAAGAAGTTATAGCGAATATTGAAAAAATTAGTTGACAATTTTTTATTTAGTTAGATACCCCCAATAGTGTAAGAGTACCACAACATGGAGCTTTGAGAAAAGCTGCAAGTCACCACGTAACAGAAAGTGTAAGTAAATCCTACAATTTACTCTTTTATTATTATAATAATAGAAAAGGGGAAAAAAGCCTAAAGAAAAAAAGACACAAATCAAAAAGAATAAAGTATGACAACTAGGCTTGGATAATCTCTTATTTACAGTCTTGTTTGTCAAAACTACTACAATAAAATATTCTAGCTATTTGTTCTTTATAGAACAATTTTTGATCAACCATGGTGATAAGCCATGATCATATTTAAAAAGCTACTCCTTGGTTCCATATAGAGAGCATGTAGGAATGCCACCTGATATAAGAATCGTGTTTGAATATGGCAGCGACTGTCTGGTTTGCTTGTTCTGATTTTTGGAGAAAACTGGGTTGTTTATTGTATACAGTGCCGATAGTTTTGTGACCTTAGTGTGTGTTGAGAGTGAATGTATTTATTGGCATGAATGTGTAGTATGAGAGGTCGATGGTATATATTAAGTTCCCATCGACCCTCAATATAAAACAGGTGTAAAGGGTTATTGAAGAATATTGAGTAATTAATTAATATTAAGAATACAAATGCAATCAACAAATCAGAATTTTACAAAAACAATTATTAAAAATGAATTTTGACCTTTTACTTCTAACCACGAATTTTCCAGGTTTTATTTGTAAAAACATAAAATGACTCAGACAAAAGGTCGGTGAACCTTGTACAACATACAACTTGTACAAGAGAGGCAAGACCAGAGGCACTACCTCACAGAGTGTGATAGGTATGCTAGGATTTGAAATCTTTGAAGGAGCGGACATCATCAAATCACTCCTCGAGATAAAATGGCTCAAAATCTTGGGGTTCATGAACAAGTCCAAGAGATTTATGCAGGACACATGAGCCGACCAAGTCCCGGACCTTTTAGGAATGGGGTACGAGTCTACCCAGGCATTTAACCCCTCAGGTCTTCGTCGCCCACCCTGCGTAATATATAAGGCCAGAGAAGATGTACTAGTATTGAGAGTGAATGTATTTATTTACGTGAATATGCAGTATGAGAGGTCTGCTGGCAGAATATTCAGCACTCCATTGAACGTCAATTAGGTTAGTTTTTGCCTTAGTTAGCCTATTAGTTAACCTAAAGTTAAGTTAGCCAATACTCAAGTGTTGCCATGACAAATCATAAGCTCAATTCTTTATATACCTGCAGAATTGCGGTTATATGAACAAACCAATCAATCTATGAAGAAATATACAATCCAATTTGAGCCTTGTTTGCTGATGTCCTTTCATTACTAAATCAGCCATCTTATCTAATTTGTAATAATAATAACTGGTAATCTTTACAATTGCTTGTGTACCGAGTTTGAGTTGAGAGTATTTATTAGCGTGAATGTGTGATATGAGAGGGTGGAATATTGAGTATCTATCGACCTTCAAATAGGTTAGTTCTATAATTTTGTTTGAAGGTTGTGTTGATAAGAAATGTATTTATTAGTGTGAATGTGTGATGTGAGTTGATAGTGGAATATCGAGTACCCATCGACCCTCAATTAGGTTAGTTGTATAATACCTGTAGAGGGTGATGGAGGAATATCGAGTACTCCACCACCCTAATTGAATGAATGAGGAGAAAAAGTATTTAAAAATAAGTAAGTGTGAATTGGTTGCGTTGGGTGCTGAATTGACCTAGCTGTTGGTAGTACCCAGAGAACCTCGGTAGCTGGAAAGTTTCGACTGAGGTCAGACCCAGGACTGCCAACAACCAGGTTGGGTGAATTGAGGTCTGCCTGCAATTTATTATAAACTGGAGTTACTGGATCTTCTCTGTACGTTCATGCACAGATTTGCAATTCAGTAACTTCAGCAAGGACCAACAGAATAATGTTCCATCAGCTCACACGTTCAAGCAAATAAATACAATCCCTCTTACATCTAAAACAAAACATTGCATAAGTAATAACGGAAGATACAGATTTCATCTAAAATGACATTGGCAGAAATATTCTACTCATCCCAAGTTTTTATATCAGGTGGCTTGACATATTTAAACTATGCACAAAAGTAATTTCTTCGCAGGCGAGACCTCTGCTTACACTATGAATCCGCCTTCAAATGGTCTATTCTCTACCTATGCTACCTAATGATGCCAATGATACTTTCATTTTTACTAAAAATTGTACTTCTGAAAATGCTAAATAATTTTTGGTCAATTGTTACTAGTGTTTATTACAAATTAAAAAATAATAAAAAAATATTCTGGTAAATTCTTCATTCTTGATGTAAAATGTGTAGATTTGTGTTTTTTTTTATACTAATTTTGTTTTTATTATTTATTAATTATAATCCTTAATAAAGTTTAATAATTAAAATAAAAGTTAATAAAACAAACATAAAGAAAGCAAACATAAACAGACAACTCAAACAGACTTGCAGACATAAACAAGCACACTAGAACTTCATACACAGAAAAACATACTTAATAAAATATTGTATGAAATTTATAGAAAAAACCGATTCGTAAAGTGAAAAGCTCGGGTAATGAAAATACAGCAGCTATGTCGTCGTATCAGGTGAGTCAGGTTTTATGATTCCACAGTTTCACAGTTATGAAAATTTTTATTGATTCAGTCACTGAATGATTGCAAGCTGCAGTTGTTGAAGGAAAACCACATGCTCAAACAGAAACTGGTGTCCATGAACAACATAGTTGACGAGGTGAACGATTTGAAAAAGGTAAATTGTTTGCCTGTGCAAAATATTTTACACTCATTTTTTCCTTTTTTTTAAACATATACGTATAAAAAAAATTGGTTTTGTCACAGAAACTAAAAGAAGAACAGGCGAAAAGAACAGCTGCAGAAAAGCTGAGCAAAGCTGACAAAAACACTTCAGCCATTGACATAATAGAACCACCCGTAAAGACAAATAGCCAGACAAAAAAAATGATGCAGCTCCAAAATGTGATTACCTTTCTTAGCACCCAACAGGACTGTTTTTATGTTTTGCATTTATTCAGGCATTTTTTAAATTTAAATAATTATAAATTAATATTTACAGATGTGTTTTTGTAAAAAAATCAATGTTCAGGTGCTTAAATCCAAAATTAAACTTTTTCTAAATGTTTGATCATCAATTAGGGGATGTTTTTTTTCTAAATTAATCAAGTTGATTATCAAACTAGGTCATTTGCAAATATAAATTTTTCAATATTGTCTCCTTCATTTACTTGTTTATTAATTTATTTTTGACAGGAATTAAGAGATGAGAAAGCGCGAAGAATGAGGGCAGAGACGAATTTAATGGAACGTTCGACTTGCAACAAAGCTACAAACAGTCCTGGTTTTTTTGAAAATGCTGACTTTATGGAAAAAGTCAAATTAAAAATGGTTAAAACAAGTTTTAGAAAACTATTCTGTTATGTATTTATTTTTTAAACACAAATTGTTTAAACATTTTTAGGAATACATAGAGGAGAAACAAAGGCGAGAGGAAGTTGAAAAAGAGCTTATGATGGTACTTGAAAAGTTGGAGGAGAGCGAATACCGTTCTATGGACCTTGCTGAAAGTAAAAAAATTGCTCTGGCCATGGCAGATAAGTTTCGTCACAAATGCGAATCGTACAGCAATTTACAGCTTGACAAAGGAGGAGGCGTGAGTACATAGTTTCTTAGTTTAAGGTTAAAAAGTACTGACTGTAATTGTTCCAGGATATCGAGTTAGCCACAGCATTGAGAAACCAGCAACATCAGAACGTTCAACTCCTCAACGAGCTGAGAGATCTCAGAGGAACGCAGGAGTGCAAGATGTACGAAAAGTATAAAAAGCTGGCCGATTCTTTGCAAGAGGAAGTCGATTTTCTGCGGAACAATATGAAGTAAATTACAATAAGTAAATGGGAAACGATCTAACGAGAAAGTAAATTTTGGAAGCTTGTCTTTCAATTAATTGACAGATTATATTATTAAAGGAACCCATTGGAAGATCCAAAAGTTAAAGCCCTTGTTGAAAAACACAAAATCGCTTACGGGGAGCTGCTTCTTGCAAAAAATGCAATGGAGTCAGAGTACGAGGAAAAGTTCCGAACTTTTGAAGATGAACTTCAAGGACTTCAGGATATTCATGATTCCAAGTAACGATCTTTTTTTTTATTTTTTATTTAAGTTTTTAATTAACAGTGTTAATATTTTTTTAAAAGAGTTTTTGAGCTGACTGGGATCATTCAAAACTTGAAAGTAAAACTTCAAGAAAAGAATGAATGTATAGCCAGTTTCAATTCAGAACAAAGTGCTTATAACGATGCAATTAAAAGGATTAAAAGCAGGTATGGACATTTTATGTACGTTTACTCGTAATTTTAATATCGGGTCTAATATTCACATAACGCCTATTATGCCGTAAAAATTAGTGCTGGAGATCTCAGTGCAATAAACAAACAGCAAGATGACATAATCAAGGTTTTAAAAGAGAATATTGCAGAAAAGGTAAAATGTTCAATTATATTTTCAAAATTTTTATGAAAAATTCTTATTGTTATTTTAGGATAAAAGTTTAGAAGTCATGGAGCAAGAGTTAGCTAGCATGCACGAGGGTTCTGAAACTCTCAGAAAAGACGTCAAGGATTTAAGAACAAAACTCAACGAAGCTATAGGCGAAAATAACATGCTGCAGTATGTTTTCTGAGCAAGAAAGCTTAAAAACCTCTATTAATAAGGTCTCAATTTATTTCAAACTCCATTTCTAGCGATGAGTTGAAGAAAGGTCATGACACCGTAGTCATCAAAGAAAAGATAATTATCGACCAGTTAGATACAATCAAGTCTCTTAGGACTATGGCGGACAACTCGAACAAAACCATAACTGATCTGAGGAAAGAAAGGGACAACCTTTTGAATAAACTGACTGTCTGTCTTTTGAATTTTTTTAAAACCATAATAATTCATTAATTCGTTGTATTTTCAGGAGATCGAAGAGATGAATAGAAATTTACAAGATACAGTGCAATCCGTTCAGGATCAGGTGAACGAGCTGGAAAAATATAAGGAAGGGCAGGAAAAGAACGCGCACATTTTGAAACAGCTAGAGTCTCAGGTACAGCTCAATATTTTGAACCTTTGTTAAAATTGTAAGCACTAAAGGCTGGTTTGGGCTATGCCAGTATTTCAGTTGACTATTGCTTTTCCATCACCCATAGGCTTTGTTGTCCTCTTCCCTTTAGTACATGTAACTCATAGTATCCTCCCTTTTCCTCCGACACCAAGGAGACAGAAATCGCATCTGGCTCTTTTTACCACAAGGCATACTTATCATCAAACCAGCTCTTGTCCTTCTGACCTTTACCCTCTTAGCAGAGAACTACTGCGTTCAGTCACACTTTCCTCATTTGTGCCTTCAACTTAAATAATTCCCTTCCACCAATTCTTAACCTTAAATTTAGCACCAAAAAGTCTTGATTGTCCTTTTTTAGTTTCATTTCCATTGCAGAGTATTTTTAACCTTATATGAACATATTTTCGTATAACCTTACCAGGCCTAAATCATTGCATATAAGTGGTATTCTTAATTAATTATTCAATTTGAGTCCCAGAATAAATTTATTTTTCGTTTATTTGCAATTTTTTTCATCTTGAATATCTATTTTTAAATTAAAATCCCATAATCTTTAGGTGTTCCAGAGGCAAAAAGAATGGGAAAGCAACATCGCACAGATGTGTAAAGAGAAGGACCAAGCTATACAGACAGCCAAGTAAGATTTTTTTTTTAAGGCTACGGCCTTTCGGTCATTTTTGCCTTGAGTCTTTCAAGGGTGGGGAGTCACATGTTCAAGAAGTACAATTTATATTTCACCAATTAAGCCTGCCTCTGACAGGAAATCAAAGACAGCGTCTAAATATGGGGATTGATCGCTCAATAATTCGGATATGTTGTTTGGGAAGTGGTGTGATGTGCGGAGAGGAGCATAATGTTGACAGTTCAGTAGGATATGTTTAATTGTGACTGGTGTTTGACAGGTGTAGCATATTGGTGTATTTTTATGTTCAAGTAGGTAGCCGTGGGTAAGGCGGGTGTGTCCGATCCTTAGTCTGGTTAGAACTGTTTATTGTTTCCTAGTGGTTTGAATTGAGGATTGCCAATGTTTAACTTCTTTTTTAATTTGGAAAAGTTTATTTGTAGTGTGTTGTCTATTCCACTCACGCTCCCATTCTTTCCAAATGATGTTTTTGATATGTGTGCAGAAATCCTTGTAGGGAATTTTTGTATAGGGAATTCTACACGAAATTGATTCTTTAGCTAACTGATTGGCCAACGTGACTTGGGATCCACATGAAAATAACTTTAACATTTTGAGTGGAGAGTTCTTTTAGTTTGTAAAGGATATCTTGAATGCTCGGATTGTAAGAAAAAATATTTTTGATTGACTTTAAGGTTGTGAGTCAGAACAAAGTATGAGAGTTTTATGAGAGACAGATATAACGATGATGGCTTTAAGAATGGTGACAAGCTTGGCAGAAAAGTTGGAGCATTCTTGAGGAAGTGAGAAACTGTAAGAACAGGACCCAGAGATGACGGCCGATCCCACACCTTCATCGGATCCGTCGGTATATATAAAATCGGCAAGTGGGTAACGGGACGAAAATTTGGAGAATTCTTGATGGTATAAAATTGGGAAAATATTATCTTTGTTAAAGACGGAAAGCTGCAGGGAGAGTACAGGGGATGGAAGAGTCCAAGGAGGGATAGGCGATGCTTGTATTTTTTTAATAAGATTTTTATTTCAATTTGTTAATTTTATAAAGTTACACGATGTGAACTAGGTTCCTCATCAAATGATTTTTGGTTTTGAATTTGAAAAATTTTTATTACAATTTTTCTACAAGTTTATCTTTATTTAAATGGATTTTAAATCCTGCTGATATTTTTTTTTTTCAAATATGAAAACCCTATTATTCCAAATTCCTGGGGCTCACAGATCCTGCTTTGATAAACCCTGCATAACGCTGAACATCTTTCTATCATTTTGTATAACCACAAACTCTTACTTTTTGCATTGTTTTGAAGCCTGTGATGTACTGCCCTTTTTATAGTTACCATATCCATATAGGATTTTTTTGCCCACCCACCTCCTCGCCATAGCTTAGAAGGAGACCCTATATGGGCGCACTGTGCCAATTAACTAAAATTAACTTAACAAAGCCTTCCTCAGGTCCTTTTATCTGAAGGTGTGGCTTGAGAAAGGTGAGGTGTTGTTTCTTTTTAATATTTGTTTTGGTTAATACGGAATCTAAATGGTTTCCCTTGCTAGTTTACCCTTTACAAATTAATGCAGCAGACACTAGCTCAGGTTAACCCAACTTCTGTATACATTTATCACTAATTGGCCATATACTATACAAAATTATACCTTAAATACTTCCAAACTGTCCAAAACACTTCTTTCTCCTCCATTTATCCGATTCTCACTGGTGTTTCACAGGGTGGCATTCTTGCTCCCCTCCTCTACACAATCTACTCAGCTGATCTACCCACTCAACCTAACACTATTATCTTTATCTTTGACAATGACACATCAATAGTCACCTCCGATAAAGACCCCATTATAGCTTCATGTAATTTACAGCATAACTTACACACAAAACTATGCAAATAAATATACATTAACATAGATGAATAAATCGACCTTGAATACATTTATCCAAATTACATAATTAAGTCAGACTACTCTCATTGGTGTAAGCGCTGTGACAGAAAGCAATGCAGATGAAATTCAGTTAGTGTATTTAAAGTGCTCACATTGCATCATTTTAATTTTTTTATTTTGTACTAATATGACATTATTATACACTGATGGGCAAAATAAACGCACCAGCCTCAAATTTGAATTTATGTAGGTTTATTCATATTTTGCATACCAAAAATAGGTTTAGTTGTAAAAAATAAGACATTTGAAAAGAAAATATTTATTGCAAAATTTAAAAAAAATTATTATTAGTGAAGAACATAAAAATTCAAAATTCAAAAACAATCTGATAAAATCCTGAAGAATTCTTTCCCATTCAGTAAGAACTGCCATTTCCAACTCTTCTAGGGTGTTGGGACCTGGTTTAGTTTACTATTATTTTGCGTTATGATCTATGTATATTAGCCATGGTGACGAATTCTTATATGTGTGTTCAAATTGGGGAAGTTATCGTGAAAAAAGGGCCAGAGGCGACAGTGGGAATCAAACCCTCGACCGCGGTGTGAGAGTCTCTCATGCTAACCATTCGGCTACTGCGGTCCCCAAACTACTAATTGTTAAGTTGGTTCCAAAATTGGGTTCAAATCTGGGCTACAAGTGGAGAATGGCCACACAAAGCACCCAATTTCCTCCTCATTCAGTTAGTTATCCGTAATAAGTGCTCTACTGGGGGGCCTGAGATTATCCTTCATTAGCAAGAATCTCTCACCGATATGAGGGCAAAAGGCACTACATGTTTTTCAATTATGTCTTGTCTTGTGAAGTTTAGAGATCTTCCTTGCACAACAACCAATTCGGTGCGTTCATCCGAGGAAATGCCACACCAGAACACCAACGACTCTCTGAGGAATATCACCTCAGGAACCATACATCATGGTGGTGTACTTTCCTCCTGAGCTTCTCCATATGGTATTATGCCCATCTGAAAATTTAAGGCCAACTCTTAAATCATCTATAAAGAGAACTCATCCCCAATCTTCCTATGTCCAATTCACATTTTTCTGTGAGAATTGAAGACTGGTCATTTTCTGAGCTGTGGTAAGAAGACGTCCACGAGCTGGGTGCCAGACCCTGAGATTATTTTCATTGACTCCTTTCTTCCTGGAGGAAATCGAAACATTTCAGACTTGTCTTATTAGATATCTTATTTTCCATAATGCTGCAGTTTCGTCAAGCCATGATGGATGAATCTATTGTTCCCTCGTCTGTAGACCTAGGTTGACCCTGACCTGGCCTTCTGTTTCTCTGAAGCGCCGAAGAATTCTTCCAATTTTAGAGTAATTTGCACTCAGTCTTCTTGTGATTTCGCACTGGCTGTATCCTTCCTCTAATAATATTATGACCCTGACACTGATATACTCACTTGAATGCCTGACTGAAAGGACTGAAAAAAAAGCTTTAAGCACAAGAATAATAGTAAATGAAATCAATGAAGGAAAAAGATTATTTGAATCTTTGGCGTAGCAGAATCGAAAGGCATAACACTACTTTTTGTGAAAATGGGATTAATCAATACACAAGTAAAAAAAGCAATATTTACTGTTTATTTTGACTACGATAGCTGCTAATTAGCTGTAACTAATGTAGAAAGATAATGGATTTAATTAATTGTAAACTAATAAAGTGAGTGGTGTTTTAAATTTGTCCATCCCGTCAGTGTCTGCTAGGGAATACAATAAACAAACATATGGCAAAAGACAAGTTCTCTTTATTTGCTTATTATACAAGAACATTTAAAAAAAGTCTAGTCAATATTCTACAATATTAATTCTTAAATACAAAACAAAAATAACTCAGCCTTATTATAAATGGTGAACCGAATATAGTGGTGGGAGTTTCGACTTTCTTCGGCCAACCTAGCTCGATGTAGGTTCGATTTCTTCTGGCTCGACCATTCGTGAAGTCATGGATCAAACTGTGTACCATCAGACGAGGCTTTGGTTTAATCAATTCAATTGAACACAAAATTAAAAAAAAAAGAAGAAAATTAAGAAAGATAAACCGTGTTGAAAATTGTGCCGTGATAAAATTCTTTCCGGCTCGTCAAAAGTGGATCCCGTCGCAGACTTTGGTGAACTCAAGTTTTCCGTAATTGACGTAGAACCCTCCTCGCTTGGTGTCCAGGTTTTCCGGCATCCCTTCGTCCTGGAGGTCGGTGTTGTCTATGAACGAATCGTTTTCGTCGTAGCCGGCTCCGAGCTGTGCGTAAGACACGCTACGCTGTTTGTCCATCTGGTCGACGTTGTCGCGTACGCCGTCCGATATGTCGTGCTTCCGCTTTTGGATGAGGTTGTAGTAGTTGAAGATGGGGCAGTGGTCCTCTTCGCCGTTCTTCAGCTCCAAATTGAGCCTGATCGACTTTGGCTCCTTCTCGGTTGCGTTTTTCGGCTTTTCGCCCTCCAACAGCCTGAAATCCTTGTCCGTCATTTCTACGCGAGGGTCACAGGACGTGTCCGGCTCCAGTTAAACAAAACACGTTTGCTTTTCGACCTTCATAACCTTATTGTTTTGTAACCGGTTAAATAGCGTCGATAAGGCACTGGTGGAATCATTGATAAGCATGAAGACGTCATGCTTATCATACATATAATTTCAAATATTTAACAATTATTCTATTCAAGTTAAATCAATTTTTTAAAAAATAGTTAATCAAATGAATGTACAATATTGCTGAAAAAATTTTGGGATATACACAGTGTACCGCGAACAGAGTTCAATACTTGATGATGATGATGAAATAAATGTGATTTATTATAATGAATTGATTATAATTTCAATTCATTATAATGAAAATAGTTTAGTTCTATTGCTACTAATAGAACAATGAAGTTCCAGATTCGACAAGGTTCGAATGATCCAGGTCATCTGTGTACTTTTGAGATTTATTAGATTTAGACACAATTTTTTTTATGCATTGTTACTCACATTAGATCTACGCAGTAAACAAAATGTTTATGAGACTAGCTTGACGTGAAAAGCATAAATTCGTTTTAACAATTTGAAAATTAAAAAATACTGTTTATTTGGAGATCGTCAGATGCGGGCTGGAGTAATGTAGGTTTAGGCAAACATTTTCTTTATATTGTGGCAACGTTTCGATCTTTATTGGGATCATCTTCAGGGCCTGGGATTTAAAAACATTGCCTGGATTATACAAATACATGTAAGATGTGCAAATGAATTTATTCAATGATGTACGCAATATATTGGTGATGTGTATAATGGTTGTTTTATATGTTGTATTATATGTTTTGTGTGTTATATGTATGTCATTGATATTAAATTTTATTAATGTTATTAGCCGGCCGAATTTCTGTAATTGATGCTGTGTTTATCTCTGGTGATGTAAACCATTTCTAAAAAGTTACGTTTTTGTTGTTTTGTTATGTGTTTAATTTTTTGGACTGTTAAAATTGATATTGTGTTGATGTTCAAAACGGTGGGTAGCCAGAGCTGTAGGTTTTTGCAATCATAGATATGTTGTTTTACCCTCTTTTCCAGACATTGGGATGTAATTCCGATCTAAGTTGCCGGACAATTTATACAATTGATTTTGGAAATTACACCAGAATTATTTGTTACAGGTGTTGGATCTTTAATTTTGGAAAAAAAAAGGGTTTACGGTTTTTGAAGAGTATTTTAAAGTTATCAGAAGAATCGACATATGTTTAATTTTTGTGATAAACCGTGAACGAATGGCATGGATATATGTTGGTTTGTTTGTATTTGATAAAACTGATATAGTGTTATTAGTGATAGTGGTGTTGAGATGTAGTTGTTGATTATGTGTAGTGATTGTTATGTTTGTATATAAATATTTATGTTCTTGTGGTGAAATGATTCATGGCTCAGGGTAATAATAACTACTTCTCACATCTCCATTAATTAACGGCCACTAAATACTACTCATTTCTATGTTCAAATAAAATTTTGTATCTCCTTACTCGTATATTCAGGTTTATTACCCTTATTTGTCTCAACTAAGACCTGAATATTAATTACTATAATTAATTAAAATAATAGATACGTTCAATTACGGTATCTAAATACGTATTGGATATGAGCACTTTTGTTCTATCTAATAATTATTCAGAAATCGTGAGATGCGGTCTGGTGTGATGTAGGTTTCAGAAAAACAACAACACAATCGCTACCCACCATTTTGAACACCAACACAATTTCGACTTCAAAAATCCGAAAATATTACATACAGAACAAAACAAACATAAACGTATTAGAAATGGTTTATATCAACAGAGATAAACACAGCATCAATTACAGAACAGATACATGTAAACTCAGTCGCAGCTACGCCAATATCATTAATCAAATTAAATACAGATAACATACCTATATCATCACATTACATTCCACACATCAAATATTTTTCATAGACTAATAGTCCAACAATTTAGCTTACCTTTTCCTATTTATCCCTTTCTATTTAATCCTGAAAGGATAATCTGACCGAACCATTACCAACACATTGTTTCCCTTCGTCGGCTCTTTTCACCTCCTTCCTTCCCCACCCCTTCAAAATCCAACATATATAAACACAAAATAGCAAAATCTCACTAGCACTCTCGACACGACACGCAAGAATGGCACAATTACACAGAAGACAAACACTTTGAGTGAGTAGACTTTCATTGAATATAAAAAACATATTTCGCATTGTAGAAATTCACTTTTCCACATCCTAAATGTATTTGTTAAATGTAAACAATGTTTGTAAATCCCAGGCCCTGAAGATGATCTCAATAAAGATCGAAACGTTGGGAAAATGCTTTTCTGAAATCTACATCACACCAGACCGCATCTCACGATTTCTGAATAATTATCGTTTAATTATCATTAATCACCACACAGTTCTACTTACTTAATTTTTTTTAATGAGAACCACTCAGAAAGCGTTATCCCCACGCCTTCCCTAGTAAGGGAAAGCTGACGGTCATCGATGTTCCGACAGTTCAAATTGACTGAACTACCGAAACTGCCTCACGCTCAGGGGAGAACGCCACACTTCCTCATCGTGGTTTAAGGTATTCGACTGTTGTAGCCGGATTTTGTGAAGATCTACTACAGAAATGATCCTGTAGAAGTATGATCTTAACTTAACCTGGAAAACGGTTTTTAGCACTTCTGGTGAGTCTGCTCTCGACCGACTGGGAAGTCAATTTCACGTCTACAATCTCCTCTCCTAAAAATCCATTACGTTTATCGTGTTTTAATTGATAGTAAGGCTCTTTTATTATATTATATATTTAATTCGTTTTCAATATATGTAAACAAATATTAAAATAATGTAATACAAATTTGTGATCATAAGGAGCGTTCAATTGTGAAAGCGCTATCTTCCGGCAATTTTCAGGTTACAACTAGTTGTGGTGAAGGGGTGCACTTCTGGTGAACAATATACATATCGTTACTTATTTATTTAGTGAAAGGATTGTAACATATTGTTGATTGATTGTCATTATGAGCGGTAAAAAGATGTCGGAACGAGTCAAGCTTTCCTAATACGTCTGCTCAATTAACTCGAAGATATTTCTATACACGTGTCGACGTGTGAATGTGAATTCAAATGACATTGATATTCGCAAATAGATAAGAAAGCAGGTAAAAAGAGAATACATTTTTCATTGGTTTTCTTAGATTTATGGATCGGTTGGTTTAAAGAGGAATAAATATAAACTTACGAGTATATATTTTTAATATATTTGCGATATTCCAAATTCATGTCTGTGCTTCATAGAATTGATGTAGTGTTATTAGTAGTAGTAGATGGTGAGTGTTGAGTTATAGTTTTTGATTATTCTGTGATTATTTGTTTAGGGTAGTGAGAGTAGATGTTATGTAGGATATGTTTGTATATCTTTATATTCTTATAGTGAAAAGATTCATGGTTTTTATTCTATTCATTTTTTACTATGTAAATGTTCACATATACTTATGTGGCAACGACAATATTAATATTTTCTTGTGTGGTGATTAGTGTGAATCGATATTTATTTAGAAATCTTGAGATGCGGTCTGGTGTGATGTAGGTTTCAGAAAAACATTTTCTTTATCGTGCCAACGTTTCGATCTTTCTTGAGATCATCTTCAGGGCCTGGGATTTTCAACTGTTACAATTTAATTTCTCCTGAACTTGTTGACCTGATAGAATTACGCACTTATTTTATATAAGATTTAAGTCCGTGATTAGGGATCTGTTGCCATCGTTCGACAATTGTATAGTAGCCATATGGATGGAGTCCAGAAGTCCACAACTTGTTGTAACCTGAAAATTGCCGGCAGGTAGCGCTTTCACAATTAAACTCTCCTTATGATCACAACTTCTTATTACATTATTTTAATATTTGCTTACATATATTGAAAACGGATTAAATATATAATATAACGAGAGAGCCTTACTATCAATTAAAACACGATAAACGTAATGGAGTTTTAGGAGAGGAGATTGTAGAAGTGAAATTGACTTCCCAGTCGGTCGAGAACAGTTTCACCATTAGAGGTGAAAGACACCTTCCAGGTAAAGTCAAGATCATACTTCTACAGGATCATTTCTGTAGTAGATCTTCACAAAATCCGGCTACAACAGTCGAATACCTTAAACCACGATGAGGAAGCGTAGCGTTCTCCCCTGAGCGTGAGGCAGTTTCGGTAGTTCAGTCATTTTGAACTACCAAAGCATCGATGACCGTCAGCTTTCCCTTACCAGGGAAGGCGTGGGGATAACGCTTTCTGAGTGGTTCTAAAAAAAAAAAAATAAAAATAAAAAAAAGTGCTTCTGTCCAATACGTACTTAGATATCGTAATTGAATGTATCTATTATTTTAATTAATTATACTAATTAATCTCAGGTCTTACTTGAGATAAATAAGTATAATTTATGCCAGACCATATCGATGACGACAGTTTAAAAAAAATTTTATAAGTAAAATGTAATCATAATTATTCGAGAATCGCACAGAAAATGTTATCCTTCTCTGGTAAAGGGAAAATCTTATGGTGAAGTTTATGTTATTCATTTACGTGAAATCTTTTTTTTTCGTTTTTATTTTTATCACTGCTTTCCCTCTTCTTTACAAATATTTAAAAACCGAACATGACATTCTGTTGTGGGCAGATAAGTTTTTGCGATTATAAATCTTTTTATCTAAATGTCTCATTTTACGGTCTTGAAGAATTTTCATGTTGAAATAATATGTGGTAGAAATAAAAATATATGTGTCCGTTATAATATCGAACCACGTTCGGATATCTATCTGAAAATTTTTGTAATCATAAACTTTACGTCCCTTCTAATTTTCTCAGGCTTTTATAACTTGCAGACTAAGATTATGTGATATTCACTAATTTCGGGGTCCGCTTGACCAATTAATATATTATAATTAATTAAGGTTTTTAGTTGAAAACTATAATTAATTGTATTATGTGATATAATATATCATAAATTATAATTTCTAAACCCTTTGTTTAAATATATTCGAATGATTAGATTTAGCTTGATTCGTTGTTTAAATGACTCACTATGGTTTGATTTCCTTTGGGGTCGCAGGTTCATCTCTGAAGACTGCGGGAAACAGATATCCATCTGACCCCTAAATGTATAATTTGAATACTTTTGTTTCAGGTTTGCAACTCAGAAGCTGGTTCAGGCCGTTAACGACTACGAGGCACAGCTCGCCAGCCAGAAGAAACTCCAAATGATACTCAATAACGCCATACAAGAGAAGGAGGAACAGCTGAAAATCGCACTCCAACAGGTTTACCGTTTATTTTTATATAGTCAACAAATTTGGGAATTGAATGTTTTTCCCTGTAACAGCTCGACGTTATGAACGAGGACACGTGGCAGGTGCAGAAATCTGCCGAGTCCACGCGGACTGACCTGAAGCAGAAGCTGAGGAAGGCCTGCGAAGTCTGCCCGGACGTGATAGAAGATTACCCGATCGGTGAACCGACATACAAAAAGTCGTCTTGATATACTTTCGTTTTTTTAAATAACATTTCAGTGTTTCCGTTCAACTCGATCAATTCTTGTAATCAATTTTCAAACAGTGGTCCATCACTTTTGACAGTTAACCTATTGAGATTTCAACAGTAAAATTATTTGTCGGATCTGTGATTGTTTTTCTTTACAAGTAACTTCCGTTGTGTACGATTTCATCCGGGAATTTTTTTTAAGGTTCGAAAAACCAATGGGATTTGTGATAAATAGATAACATAATTTATTAAAAGCATCACATGCTTTTCTTGAGTTCGTTTACCTTTTCTTATATTGACTGGGATTAACCAACAATGCTATCCGGCCTCATTGGCTCATAGGTTGCCGACGTTTGTAATAATTTAAAATAATATTTTGTAGAACTTCTGGATAAAAGACGTCCAGCATTGACCTGCAACACTGTTAGAAATAAAAAAATTGATTAATAATTATTCAGAAATCGTGAGATGCGGTCTGGTGTGATGAAGGTTTCAGAAAAACATTTTCTTTATCGTGCCAACGTTTCGATCTTTATTGAGATCATCTTCATAGCTCAAAGTGTTTGTCTTCTGTGTAATTGTGCCATTCTTGCCTGTCGTGTTGAGAGTGCCCAATTACACAAAATACAAACACTTTGAGCCCTGAAGATGATCTCAAAAAGATCGAAACGTTGGCACGATAAAGAAAATGTTTTTCTGAAACCTACATCACACCAGACCGCATCTCATGGTTTCTGAATAATTATCGACTAACGGTCACTAATCACCACACAAAAAATTGATTAATTTTATTCCATTGCAAACCTATTAAAATCTCGAAAAATAGTGAAAAGTGTGGTAAAAAGAGCAGAAAAAAAGGCAAAATCATAAAAATAAAATAAATAATGCCAATTGTATTTTTTTTTCGGTTTGAAACAAGGAATGTCAGAAAAACGCTTTCGTCAAAAATTACAAAAAATAAATTTTCCATAACAATTTTTCAAACCAATTAGCGCGATAATAAATCCATTGACAGAGATAAAAAAATTGATTTAGTGTAAAAATGACAGGTAAAATAAATTTTGATCGTTTTTGGTATGCCACGTGGAGGTTGATAAACGTACTACAGAGGGTACATTTATCCTTCTGCAATAAAAATAACATTTCGTAAATGTTAAACTTTATTTTAATTTTTATTTACATTGTAGTAGGATATAATATACATAACAGTTAAGTACAAACATAAATACAACAGAGATATTTCATTATTTATTTATACAGTTCACATTGCTGGATAAAACATAAAAACAGTACAATTAATAAAACATAAAAGACAAGGCAGGCCAGCTGCATTCTAAGACAATTTTTACATAGCCTAGATTTACAGGATCTTACTCTAATGGTCTTCTCTAAGTCGGCTCAGTTCTATACTTTTTTTTTTACATGAAAGATTCTGGTGGGTTACAATAGTTATAATCTCTCTAAACCTATGAGCTTCACTTTTTAAATATATATAGTATACTTTTCTTCTTATTGTTTTCTTTTAAATATATTTATATATATTTACTTTTACATATTATTGGCATGCAAATTAAGTCCATTTGTCTCAAATGTCAGACTTGAAGAGTCGAGTATAAAAAATAAAATGCAACGAAAAAGAAAACAAAATTAAAAATTAAAAAGCGGAGATTCATTTAGATTGAAAAAAAAAAGAAAAAAGATAAACCGTATTGCTTGATTTAAGTATAATACTGGTAATTATATAAAAATATAATGATTTTTTACAATATATAATCAATATATATATAATCATATACATGATATAAAATGCATTTAAAAAGTAAAAGGCGTTAAAACGTCGCAATGGAAGATTCAAGGTCCGTCGAAATTGTTTCCGCATGGAATGTTGGAATCGTCCTCGGACAGAATTTGGTTGAGAAGTTTGTCGAGTGACGCCAGACCAGTGAGGAAGCCGCCGTCGGGCCCTTGGTGGATGGTGCAGTTGTTGGACAAGCTCCTCCTGGAGGAGAAGAAGGTCGTGTGGGCGAAATCGATCATGCGTACGTCCACTTCCGGGTCCTGGCTCCAGTTCCTCCTCTTGCGTTTCACCTCTTCTTTTATCGGTGTCGAGGTGAGAAGGTCGAACGTGGACATGGACGAGCTTGAGGCCTCTTCTTCCGAGTGCATACCGCCGGAGGAGGCACTGCTGTTTTCGCTCGACGAGTTGTCCTCCCAGTCTCCGCACATCGGCGAACAACTCCTCGAAGAACTGCAACAAACAATTTAAACAGTCATAACATGTTTTTTTATATAACTAAAATACAATTAGAGTATTCACAACCGTCCTATCGTGTTAAATATATGTTCTCGTCTTATTAACATAGCAGGGGTATTCACGAGCTTTGTGTTTACCCTGTTAGGTCGTGAAAAATGATGACGTAGACTTGTAAGAAACGGCTAGTAACATTGCTCGATCTACAGGCCAGGGCCAATGTTAGATGCTAGGTCGAAAATGTAGTCACTTTGCTATCCATTGGGGCGTAGTAGGTAACCAACATGGCAGCCATGAATTTAACAGCTGTTTTTTGTTTATACGTTTTTATTATTCTTAAGTGACTTTAATTAAATCAGACCAATATATTTCTTTTGTTAATTTCTGACCTGTCGTTATACTCTCATTCATAAAAGATACATCCTTTAACCTATACAGTTATAGGCTGTTAGATGTTAGGATATAAGTTAGGTATGTCGGATGAATTGAAGCTTGTTATTTGTTAACACTTTTCGAGTGCATAGATAGCATTTTGAATGAAAAAGTTGATTAATTTTCCTTTTTTATTAACTTCTGGAATCTTACAATTTAACACAAAACAACAAGCCTTCAAGGACTGTTATGGCTTTAGTTTTGGTTCTACCAATCGCCACGCGCAGCATTTCGGGCAAATTAACTTTTAACATGCTAAGAAAAGAAGGGGGCGTTTACGATCTTTACGATCCATTACGATTAGCTGTGTTTCACTAACTAAAGAACAGGTTATTTTTAACCTTAAAATGATCAAAACCATCATCTTTCAGCAAAACCATTATCCAACCATTAACAATCCTTATTTCTTGAAATAATTAGTTTTTATTATTCTGTTGAGTAATAATGACGCCAAAACGTTAGAGATCCCAAAACCGATCGTCTTAACCAATTGTTTAAATCCCGTAAGTAAACCCAAGGACAATCTTGCCTTCAATTGCTTGTAAGATGGATACGAAGTAAAATAATAAAACGGTGGATGAACTGGCAGCTTATAAGCAATCTATAGTCTGTGGAACGACTTCTCCTAAGACAGCAATAAAACCCCTTTATAAATTGATTGAGCTTTTATCACCGAACAAAGCTCTTAAGATAATATTTGACAATGACTAAGATAAAACAGACCAAACGTGCCTCGAGGTTAAGTCTAACATTACAAAAATAACACATATGTACATAATTGTTGATATCGCAAAATAAAATATAAAAAAATTGTCTATTATTTTTATCACGTAAAAGTTATTCAACTATGAATTAAATAGAAAAATAAAATCCACTGTTATAAAGTTGGATTTGGATTTGTATAGGCTCAAATCCTTTTGCACGTAAATACATACAGATGGGCCCTATTCGCTTCTCGTAGTACACCGGCAATTCCAGCGTTTGCTGTTTACAGTAAACTGCCGGCAGACCATAGAATCACTCCGGGTGTTGGCAGTCTGATATCAGACCTCAGTCATCCGTCTAGCCCACTGAGGTTGGTCTCCGGGGGGGGGGAGTGCTGTCAAAAGCCAGGCCAATTCAGCACCCAACGCATGCAGTTAATTCAGGGTCGATGGATACTCGATAACACTGACCCTCTCACATCTCACATTCACGCCAATAAATACATTCACTTTCCACACAACCTTCAAACAAGATTATACAAATAACCTTATTGAGGGTCGATGGATATTCGATATTCCGTCACTGACCCTCTCACATCACACGCTCACGATAATAAATACTCTCAACACAAACTCGGCTAATAACTATTATTACTGTACATAACAGAACAACCCCGTTTCCTCCAAGATTCGGGACAGGGGAGCCCAAATACTCGCTTCCGAGTTTAAGCACAATTCTCAAATCGGGTGGCTTTCCTGAGCGATTTTTCTACGAGGAGTCGGCTTCATTGAGGTGAAAGGGACCCACAAAGGAAAAAAGGTAATGGTTTGTCCATCCCAGTTACAGATTATGTAATGAGGAGGAAGAAACAGCGACCCTTATCATCAATAATAGAATAAGCCAGAAGTCTGCAGTGCCTGGAGAGCAAAACCCCTGCTTCCTAGTACCCCCATCATCATCAAACTTCCTATACAGTTATTATATAATGAACTAATTAAAGGAAGATAGAATACTCAACACTACATACAACAGAACAACCCTGTTTTCTCCAAGAATCGGAACAGAGGAGCCGAAACACTCCCTGCCGTGCTTAAGCACAATTCTCAAATCGGGTGGCTTTCTTGCGCGCTCTCTCTATGGAGTCAAAGAATTGCACCCTTCAATTAGGTGGAACATATCTAACGACCTTGCTCTGCATGCCGGACATGCCAATGCTTTGGTATAAAAGTAAGCGTCCGGGTGTTATAAAGTAATGTACATCGAAAATTGTTTAACGCGCAACGATTAATAAATTCACAGTTGACAATACCTAATAAGGCGTTATTAATCAAAACAATAGACAAAAATTAATTAAATCATAGGATGTCAATACAGATTTTAACCTTGTATTGTTGTTTTCTAATCACAGATTGCTTAATATTTCATACCTACAAAGGAACAACAACAGAACTTAACCTTCAGTTTATTAAAGGTAGTCCAATCCAATGCAGAATCCTTCACCCAAGAGAATATGAAATTATTTATAAATAAAGGAAAATGAAATAAATCATATTGTAAAAATATATCTAATACTAAACGTATGGAACCGGTCGTCAAATAATCTTGACCACGCCAAACCTGAAAGTGTAACAACTTAGCCACTCCCATTATGCCGTGGAAAATCAGTCAACGTGACGATATAAAAAAAAGTCTTATATATAATTGTTTTTAATCAGAGTACGATATTTTTTATATTTGTCGGCAAATCTATACTACGGAAGAATCGTAGTACTTCACGTCAGCTTAAGGGAATTTATGGTTGTCTTAAACTTAACGAAATGAAGATGAGACCGGTCTAAATCAGTACTATTAAAAAAGTAAAGCTTTCTTGACTACACCCAATTATTAGGTTGATGCAAAATTAATGCAGGTTTTGAAAATTTGTTTTAATTTCGTAGGTGCTTGTCAGGTAAACATACATCCTAGACGTTGACACGGCGCTCATCACTGTAAGGTCCCGGGTTCGAATCCAGCGGCCCTGCATTCGAACCCGACATACTTACAAATGGGCTTTTTTTCAAAAACACCGGCACCCTGAGGGTTTATATGACCTCTGCTGTTGCGAACCCTCGTAAAAAAAAACAACGTAAATCCTCCATTTTAATTTATGGATTAAAATAAATAATTTTAACTGTGATCTTTTTATACAAAACATTTTCGTTTATATTGAATTTTATAAGAGTGAGGGCCTGTTTAATTAAATATGTCCAAACTAGATTTTCGTTCAACATCAACAGTTTGGGTGGAGGGAAGTATTTCGTCCTGGAGAGTTCGATCTCGAATACAGGAAAGGTCGTGGTGGTACTTCCGTTGTGGGCGATGACCAACTCAACACACTTTGAAGAAAATTACTTAAGACAACACGGTAAATTGCGGAAGAGCTTAGTGTTGATCACTCAACCGTGCCATCTGGAGCAAATTAGTAAAGTAAAAAAGCTCGACAAGTGAGTAGCGAACAAACTAACCGGTCCTAAAGAAATCGACGCTTTGAAATTTGCACGTCTCTTCTGTTGTGCCGCAAAAATGATCCATTTCTAGATCGAATCATCAAGATGAGAAATGACGATAACAGGAAGCGTGCAGGTCAGTTGGACAAAGATGAAGACCCAAAGCACTTCCCGAAACCAAATCTGCATCCACAAAAGGTTATGATGATTGTTTGGTGGTGTACTGCTGGGGTTGTTGACTATAATGTCCTGAATTATGGTGAAACTATCAAATCAGAGAAATATCCCCAAGAAATTGAGACGTCTTTGTCCAGCATTGGTAAATCATAAAGGGTCGATTCTTCTTCACCATTTCGCAGTGCCAACCCTGCAGAAATGTGAGGACTTAGGATATGAAACCTTACCGAATCCTCCATATTCGCCCGGCCTCTCGCCTACAGACTTCCACTTTTTTAGGCATCACTTATAGAGGGATAAAACTTTTAAAGAAAGCGGTGATGCTGAAAAACATCTTCAAAGACTTCATTGTGAGTCGAAATAAAAATTTTTATGTACAAGTTCTATTACAAGTTGGCAAAGTTATATAGATTGTGATGGAAAATATTTCGAATAAATTTTCTTTATCTTATAAAAATGAAAAATAATTTTGACTGCCTTTTCAAAACCTGCATTATTTTTGCACCAGACCGACTTCGCCACTCCCAGATTATTGTCATTGCATTGGCTAACGTAATCAAACGTTCTTACACTGAGAGCGAAGTCACATCCATTGTCTCTTCTGATATTGGTACGAAGCCTTTCGGTGATGAACCGGGCATGCTGCGGGCGCTTTCGTTTGTTTCTTTGTCCATAGCATCCTCGCTGCTTAGTCCAGAATCGTTTTCGACATCCACGCTTCCTTCGTACGTTATCAGTAACGAGCTGGAATAAAAGAAAAAATTAAATTTGAAGATTTAAAAAGAAAAAAAATTGTTTAAGTATTGGTTTTGAAAAACAACTTCAAGGGTTTATTTCGTTATGTCAATAATGCGGTTAACACCCGGTTTAAAAATAAGTATGAGTTAATCTTGTTTTGTTTGTTTCGCTGTTGAACAGTATATGAAAAATTGTAGTTTAGAGTTTTGAAAATTCAATTAACAACGTGATGTAATAAGGGTGTTAATTTGTGTAATTTTATTATATAGGGACTCACCAGGAGTAAAACCTGTAGCTAGATTGTTTTTCAATGGCTTGTCGTAACTTTTCCAGCCTCGTGATTACTTTTCTTATGGCGAGACGGTTGAGGGAAAAACCGTTGTGGAAAAACTTATACAGGGCACCTTTGAAGCCTTCTACGTCCAGCTCCCTGCCCCAGTACTTGTCTTTTTTAACGAACTTCTCCGTGTCAGCCTGGTACACCTGCGGCACAAGTGTCGGGTTGGTGGTGTCGCCAGATAAAACCATATAAATGAAAAATAGCGGTTTTGCATACCTGCATGCCGCACAGTCTGACACCCAAGGATGCGGATGTGCTGGCGGCGCACTTGGCCATCTGCTTGCTCCGCTTTTCAGCAGAGGCGTCGTCCCCGTGCTGTCTCGTGCCCATCTTGAGGTCGAGTATGCACGGCCTTGAATATCTACTCGTGATGTTTTCGAGCAGCAGAAAATCTACAAGTTGCGAGTCAAGGCAAATAGAGTTTGTTACTTAATTACATCATTTTATATTGATAAGATAGTTCGAAAATAAGAAAAAAGCCTGAGGTTAAATATGGCTAGTTAGACATTTCTACTCCAACTAAACTACCTTGAACTACCTCAAAAACACATATTTTTTAAAAAGTAAAATAAAACCACGATCTAACAGCCTAATTATCATTAATTCTTTCATTGAATTAATCTTTTTTTGTGAGGTTTTGGTTGAAAAGAAAAAGTTAGTGTCATGAGCGGGAGTCGTACCCACGACCTTCGGCTGGGGGTTCGAATCCCGCTCTGACACTAACTTTCTCATTTCAACCAAAATCTTAAATAAAAAGATTAATTAATTGAAAAAAGTATTTTTTGTCAATAGACCACTAAATAAATGGATTTATCATTAATCTGTGAGCTGTCAGTTTAGGCATTTTTCATGATCAATGGTCAGTCTGTGCGTTATTCTGTCAGTTGTGTCCTTTTATAGGGTGTAGAAACTTCAGATGGAACGCAAAGCCATCGGTGAAGATGGAAGACGTCGAAAAGCGTCTAATAGACCAAAACAGGTTCATAGAAAACAACTAGATCGCCAAGAAGAATTCTTGCAAGAATTATGATAATCAATCTAGATTTTTGGATGTATAAATCAAGACGAATATAGCACATATGCAAGTATAATCAGCACTGAGACTAGTAATTATAAAACAAAATTTTAGTTGGAAGCTTTGAAAAACTTTACTTTTCCGAGATATAACCAGTTTTCTATTTTATTTTTTGTGTTTGGAACTTTTCCCTTAAAGTACTTTATTTTGTTATGCTACATTAAAATAAATTATCAGAAATTTGAATTTGAATATGTGGTGGTGTCGAAAAAATACCGCACTCAGCTTGTTTTAATATAGACTTTTCCATTTCGCAATAAAAATTGTACAGTTTTAAACAATCACCAGCACGGTTGAAATAGTTTTTCTTTAAATTTTATAAATTCAGTAAGTTTAAGGTTTAATATAGTTTAGCTTAAATTAAAAATCGATTATGTCTTATTAAAATAGTTAATTAAAATGAAATGTAGTTTAAAAATATATAAGCTGGGTTTGAAATTGGTTGACTTATTCTTTTATTTATTAAAATCTACATAAAAGTTTATTATGTTAAAAATCACACATTTTGAGTTGAAATTCGAAGTAAAGGATACATTGTTTGCTGGACGTTTCCAGGTGCTGGGTGCCATTCTTCATCACTTCATTGACGCTCTTGTTCCTGCGGACTTTCATCCTAAAAAATACAAACAGACGGCAAAGTTGAAGAAAAGGGCGAAACCGTACAGTCAATTTGTGAGAGTAATACAAAATGGTTAAGACTATGGATCTAGACCCTTAGATTTTCTTCTGCGCCGATAAACCAGCCGGGTGCGCCTCAGGGCCATGTCTCACCAGCGAAAAAATATCCGGAGGTGAATCCAATCTAAAAGTTGATCAATTTCAATACAGGACATGGTGAAGGATTGATATTAAAAGAAAAAGAGTGGAAGGAAAAGGACCCCCCATTTTTTTTTCCATCGGATCGGGGAATTTTTGATTTTTGGACTGAGGGAATCGATTGAGGCGTCCACCATTGAACGGATTTAAAAAATATGTATCGTAGGTTGGATAAATAAATCTATATCTACCTCAAGACATCGTCCCTTTTCCTCTTGGTCGGTCTAGTGGAGTCGTCCCGAAAACTAGGACTGTACCTTTTTTCTAATTTTACATCTCCAGTCCCCTGCATTACACCTGAAACAGCGTTTGGCGACTCGTTAAATTTGTGAGACTTTTCGTCTTTTCTGTTACAGCGAGTTTTTAGCAAATAAAATATCATTTATATAAGTTTAAGATGTTTTATGATTTGTGATGAATGATAAATGTTGAAACATACCAAAGCATCACTCACACTTGTTTTAAATAATAAAAAATAAAGAAAATATGTCATATCCTTTTTCTGTACAATTTTAAAATTACACAAAATGGTAAAATGTTTTGTAAATTATAATCTTATCAAATAAAAGGGTCAGAAAAAATATATGCCTTCTTTTATAATTTCAATCCTTGTGTTTTCTTATTTTTAAACGCTGAGAAATTTATTAAAATAAACTAGACATATTAAATAATTATTATATAAATGTACAAAAGTCGGTCAATCTCATATAAAAGTCAATTCACGCAAATAATTTATAATTAAGTGCAGATTGCAGAAAATTGAACAAAATTGAACTGGAAAATATACAAATTATATTAAAAATAAATAAAAGAAAAATAACAAAAAATAGCATTGTCTTAGAAAAATATTGTGTGTTTGTCAGAGCGTGAGTTTTCCCGAATAAGACAGACACAATAAATTTTATGTATTTGCTAGAGTATTTTATTATTTTACAAGTGTTGACACGCAAGTTGTCTGTTGTCTGATAAGTTTGAAACTTCACATTTCAAGGTATAATATTAAAAGTGGGAATCACAACGTTGAACTGTGATTATAATGATTTTTTCAAGACATCACTATCTAGGAAAAACGGAAAAGGTCAAACGAAATTTTCTTGAAGATGTACTTTTCTAATCATATTGGTACTTCCATTTCTCAGCAATAGTTAGTGTACAGCCACAAGAAGATTTTTAAAAGAGCGAAGTTTTTCAGTCATTATTTGCAAGTGTGTGAACACGTTACTTATTTTGGAAATATAATTTTTTAAATTGATATTGAGCGACGAGACCATCAATAATATTGGTCAAAACGAAATATACGGTTTTATGTTAATATTTATATATTTCTAATAAAACCGCTATAGTTCTTATGAAGAAGCCGCAAGAGATTTTTATGAAACGTTTTTCAAAATTTGAAACTATTTCTCGGAAATGGCTAAAGTTAGTGAAAAACAAAAAGTGATTTCTAAAGAAAACAGTTTTTTTAATTGATATTTGAGCAGTTCTCAGAAGTGGCGTGTACGTCCACAAGAGATCTTTTTGAAAAGTTTTTTTAAATCGACATTTGGAATTTTATTTATGAAAAAAAAAAAATTAGTTACAATTTGACACAAGAGATTTTTATGATTATTTTTGTTGTCGACTTTTGGAATTCTATTTCTCAGAAATGGCTCAAGTTAGTGTATGACTACAAATGATTTCAACGAAAATGCCTTTTTAAATTTATTTTTGAGCATTTCTCAAAAATGACGAGTACGTCCACAATAGATGTTTTTAAGTCGACATTTGGAATTCGATTTCTCAAAAAAAGCTATTGTTTGCCACAAGAAATTTTCATGAGATGTTTTACTCTGCCGATGTTAGGACTTCCATTTCTCACAGAAACGGCTGAAGTTAGCGGCCTAAGAGATTATGCTTGAATTTCTCATAAATTGCTCGAATATGAAAACAAGACATTTCAAGATTATTCTATGGTAGGTTCAGTAAACTACAAGAACAAAACTCATTATAGTTGACAAATAGTGGACAAATATATATTAATTAGGATATAAATTAATACAAAATATTCAAAAACTAATAAATAAAATATATCAACAAATGTAAATTTTATCATGTCAAAAACTGTTTCAACGCACTTAATCAAATCAGACCCATTTAGAAAATTATGACTAATTTTTCCAGTAAATAAAAATGGATTTTAAGATAATTCAAAGGAAAAAGCATAAGTATTTATCTTTCATAAGGGAAATTTTAATGTGCAGATTACACTGATTCACATCTCAATCTAGCCGAGATGAAAATGGGGGGGGATTTAATGATTTAATGATCCTCATGTTCTGTAACGTTTTTTGACTTATTGAGAAAACATAAAAAGGAGCATGAAGTGATACTGATATCGTAATCGATTATAATTTATATCGAGGCAACGGTTATTTTTTTAGAGCGGAAATATTATGTTTTCTGTCCTTATTATGTCAATTTATGTTGTATGTATGTCATGGGATGTACATAGCTTCCATCAAAAGGTAGGTTGAGTAATTGAAGCAACAATTGTCGATGTAATAAATAATAAAAAATTCTAAAAATATTAAAATGATGAGTAATTTTGATGTTTCTTTCAAATTATACTAGGTGAATTTAAAAAAATAAAATAAAATAAACATAGCACAGATAACCAGAAAAAGGATAGACAGAATGAAAAGAGTTTTATTTAATAAAAATAACACATTTCTAGAACCTGATTTTTACGATTTGAGGTGACAAGTCAAAAAATCTGAAATTCTAGAAATGATGTTTATCGACATTTCCAATCATTTTACTCGTTGAATTACATTTGTAAAGAGACGTTTCACTGATTTCTATGTTGTAAATATGGCTCAAGTCGAATAAAATGATTGGATTAGTTTTTTTTGCTAATAGTCTAGATTGAGGGTGGTATACGAACCACTGAGGAAGTTCCAGGTTTGAGAAGCGGTGAGAGATCGTGTGGATGTTCGTTGCCTGATCGACCTCCTTGGGTACCAACCACTTCCAGTGTTCTCTCACAATGTGAACACCAATGTGATTTACATAACCGTTTTCTGCACATGAGCATATAGCATCTCACCAAGGGGGTAAGGAGAAAGGGAGTTGTTTTGTGAGTATGTGTTTTTTTTAGATAAAAAGAGAAACCTATCTCTTGGGGGGGTTTTAAATTTTGAAATAATAGACATAAAAGGTATATAGGAGCTCCTCACTCTCTTCATGAAAGGAAAAAGGGAAAAGGGAAGGAAAAATAATATAAAAAAAATCACTCACAAAATTAAAAAAAAAAAAAAAAAAAAAAAAACCGCACCACTCTAAAATTAACTTTCATCCAAATTGTGAAACTTGGAAAAAATGATCAATTTTTTTTAAATTATAAACAAATAGGTAGGTAGGTAGGTTTTTAAAATATTGCTAAAAAAATATAATTTTTCCAAATGACACAAGAATGAAAATAATGAATAATGAATTTCTGAGTCCTTCTTTTTTTCTGCATGTTCCTGAAGAAGGCCAAATTTCATAAAAACGTCACTTACCCTTGTATTTCGGGACGAAGAGTTTGATGTCAGCGGGAATGTTCTGGTAGAACTCGAGTTCCCTTTTGTTGAGCGGTTTGCAAATCGTTCCTTCGTCGAGGAGCAAAAGCCTAGTATGACCTCCAACCTAAAACAGAAGAAAAGAGAAATGAAGTAATTTAAAAATTGAGAGAGCCAGAGAGAGAAAGAGAGAGAGAGAGAGAGAGAGAGAATGTGTGTAAGATCTCAAAAGAAAATTTAAGAGGTTAAGCTGGGTATGGATTTCAGTACCACTTCGTGACAGAATTTTGATCTAGACCACTGAGATACTTAAAAAAATGGGCCTTGGGGATTTTCCGATAAAAGGTTCAACGATTTTAAAAAAAAACTATACAATAAAACCTGCTTGCACTATCGATGAAATATATATTATTAAAAAGGACCTCAAACAAGACGACAGTACATTAATTAAATCCTTTTAAAAAGATAGTTCCTACTCACAGTAAGTTGTTTTTAAATCTTTATTATAAATTAAGATTTTTATGCACAAAAATCAACAAATCAATCTGGTTCAATTCCCAATGGGATGAATTCGATTATGATACGTTATCAAAAGTTAAATTTATCATTGATAAAAAACAAAACAAAGTATATTAGATAAAAAATTAAAAACTTAAAGTACGGTACACTTAAAAATAAAAATACTCTTAAAGACCAAAAAAATTTTACCCAAGGGTTATAAACTTAACAAACGTGGTACTAAATAAAGAAGAAAACAATTTATTAAACAAAGGCTTTAAGTTTGTCCCAAAAACAGAATTGGATAAAAAAAAAAAAAAACTTCTATCCCTTGGTTCATCGGTAGATTGTTGAAACATAAATACAAATATAAAATATAAATGTGCTGAAGTAATTAAACAAAAAAACTTGGAAAATCTAGTCAAAAAATCAAATATTTCCATGTACTATTAGGTCTATTGATAAAAAGTTAAAAAGTAACAACAATGTTATTTTAAAAGCCGATAAAGGAAATAGTATAGTTATCAATCCATTTAGTATAGGTAGTAAGAGCAGGGGACTATTGAGCCGAAGGTCGTGGGTTCGAATCCCGCTCGTGACACTGACTTTTTTTATGTCAACCAAGACCTTACCTAGAAAGAATAATTAATTGAAAGAAGTAACTTGGTCAATTGACCACTAAAACGTAAATGGATTAACATTTAATAAGTAAAAAAATTATCACTTCACTAAACAGCTCCTCATGGCCACTTCATAAGTCGCTGAGAATCGAATCCTGATTTCACGACATTTGAAAATGGCAAAAAGAGTAAAAATTCGATCGGTTTGTAGGTTGAGAAGGAGAGTTGGTGTCCGAGAGGATCGAAGTCACGATAGCTCAAGTGGTAGAGCAGCGGCGTATTGAGCCAAAGGTCGTGGGTTCGAATCCCGCGCGTGACACTGACTTTTTTATCCCAGCCAAGACCTTACATAGAAAGAATAATTAATTGAAAGAAGTATAGTTATCATTGAACATCAAAATTACGTTTCTAAAGTTGAATAATTTCTAAATAATAACGAGTGTAAAGAAATAAAAAAAAGATCCCACCTTAAAATTAAAAACTAGAGTTCAAAAAGCCATAAAAAATAGTGACTTTTTATTCTCAGAAAACCCCTCTCTCCCAAAAACCCCAATGTTATACGGTACGGTGAAAATTCATAAGGAAAACAAACCTATAAAACCAATAGTGTCCTTTTATGATTCCCCATGCCATAAACATGCAATTACAATTGATAAAATAATCCAAACTCACACCAATTTCTAACCTACATTCGGTATTAATAATTCTTTAGAATTGATAAAAGAATTAAATTACATCAATATACAACAACTGTGTTTTAGTGTCTTTTGTTACTAATTTATTTACAAATATCCCTGCTGAAAGTTGAAAACAAACTACTGTGGGTAGAAACTATCTTTTTAAAAGGATTGAACACCGCACTCACTCCACTATTCATCATTTCTGTACATTAATTAGTTTCTTAGCATTGAAACGGGAATAATTTCAAGGTGCGAGCATCGTTAATTTCATTGAATATCAACAGCTATTCAAGTGAAATAGTAGGACATAGGCCCAGGTAAGGTATTGTTTTATTATTACATTGTAGGCCTTGGCAGTATATTTTTGAATCAGAACGATGCTCAAATTTGGAAGGGTTTTTTTTCCTACGCAGTCCTTTATTTATTTGGTTTGTTACATGAGATTTATTGTACTGTTTAAAAAAAGAAGAGGAATCGTAACCGGGTCAGATCAAGGTCCGTCCGATTCTCGTGTTCGATTTTCCCCTTTTATTTTTTATTAAAAAAAAAGATTAGCTAGCGGTAAAACCAAATTTAATGATAACGCATCTGGCCATGCAGTAAATTTAAAAATTAAGAAAAAAAAATTCACCGGACTCCCTTTATCCGGAGTTTCTTAAAATAATGAGGAGGAAAAGACATCAGAGCAAAAATAAAATTTCCCTAACAATGTCTTCCTTCCTTGTTTTTGTGAATTTAAAAAGTAAAAAAGGACAAATTTTCGCCAAGAGATTATGCAGTTTACAAACCAATTATCTTAATTTGGAAATGAACTCATAAGTAATCTTTAAAATTGGAGATAACGCGATTTTCCGAGGTCAAAAGACGTTTAAAAACTCTCCAATTGTTGATTTTTAATCAAGGTTCAAACCGGTTAAAATGTAATCGTCCTAATTTTCCTTGGATAATATAGATATATTTTAACTTCACTGGTTTAATCAACTGGTTACGTCGGATATTAAAACGTTATAATTGGTTCGCTTTGAATAATTAAGTACCTGGTTGTTGAGAGGAAGTAGTGCGACTTCATCTTGGTCTATATCAAGGAGTTCCTGACCAATCCTTTTTCCTTTATCGATCTCGCCCATTCCCCAATCCCCTGGAAGGTAGACCATGCCGAGAGCCAGCTTATTTAACCTGGAAACAAAGAAGAAAAAAAATCAATTGTGGCATGTCTTCAACTAAAATTTATTATCCTTAGGTATTGTAGACCTAATGTAATCGGGTTTGACACAATGACACAAGGGTCAATGCGATCCGACAGGCTTTATATTAGCCGGGAGGCCTTGAAATGCCTGGTGAAAATAAAATTGAAAAGGGCACAAAGAGGAAACCGAAATACGTTACAAGATTTTAAATGATTCAACATTGGTAATAAAATCATCTTCCTCCTGCGTTCTTCCTACCTGTTTTTGGGCCGCCTGCCAGAACGGATTTACCTCGAGAATCAATTGTCAAGGCAATTTGAAATCGTATTAGGAATAGGAATAATAAAAGAATTGAGTTTGGCGTTGTACACCAAAACGGCGAGTGGAAAATACTGCGATTGTTCCTACATTGACGTGGAAGATGTTTCGTGTGATTATTTTTAGCTTGACGTCTTTTATTTTCCGTTATCTCATACTTCGCCCTGACGTTTTCCGTACGAAAAAAGTAAACACGACACTTTCTTATATTGCACGATTTTCCGGATTATTCTTAAACCGACTTTTTTCTGAAAAAAAAATTTATCATCGTTCTCAATTCCTATGGGTTTAACTCCGGCTAGACAGCCTTGGATAATAATCGTTATCAAAAACTCTTCAGTATAATTTAAACACATTTGCAATTACTATGTAAATTTTGTTAGTTTAAAAAGACGTTTTATCAACTACATAGTTTATAAAACGTTTTTAACCGGGCAAGTATCAATTTATTCTAGCCAACCTTCGACACATCCTTGCATGAGACAGATTTTCAACAGTTTCCTATTAAACAAAATCAAAATTTCGAAAAGTTTTCAAAATAAAATAACCAATGATGATGAAAAATAAGAAATAACGAAAGAGAGGAGAAAAGTAGTGAGTGATTACGATATTGATTGATTGATTATCACTCGAGGTTTGGTCTCTAGGTCTTACACCTAAAGTGAAATTACTAAATTAAAATTAAATTGTAAGGGTTTTACATTATAAACTTAAGTAACAGTTGTAAAGATACATTATCAACATCTAAACATGACAATCCTAGAACTTAATTGAGGAAAAAAGAAAAAGAGAGAAAAAATCAATATTACAGTTTAATATTTTTACACATATTTTGATATACAATATTTTTTTAAGTTTTTAGAGAGAGAGAGAGAGAGAGAGAGAGAGAGAGAGAGAGAGAGAGAGAGAGAGAGAGAGTATTAGACGGAAAGAGAGTGTTGTTTCAGGGAGAAAGAGAAATAAAAAAAAGAGAGAGACAGAGGAGACAGTGAGATGGAAGAAGAGAAAGGAGGACAAAGAAAGAGAGAGGCAGAGGAGATAGTTAGAGGGAAGGAGAGAAAGGGGGAAAAAGCAAGAGAGCCAGAGGAGACAGTGAGAGGGAAGGAGAGAAAGGAGGACAAAGAAAGAGAGAGACAGAGGAGACAGTGAGAGGGAAGAAGAGAAAGGAGGACAAAGAAAAAGAGAGACAGAGGAGACAGTGAGATGGAAGAAGAGAAAGGAGGACAAAGAAAGAGAGAGACAGAGGAGACAGTGAGCAAAAAATAGATACGACGTGCAGGTAGGGTAGAAAAGAGAAAGAGAAAGAACTCTAGAAAGGGAGAAAGAGTGGGGAAAACTGAAAGAAAGAGAGGAGAGGAAAGAGAGTGATGTATATAAACATATTAACATGTATTTAAATGATGTTATTCGATTACTAAAACAACAGTATTTTATTACTCATAGAATTGTATAAAATTAAAGAATCCAAAAGAAACATAATATATACCTAAAACAATAGAACTGAAAATAGTCAATATTTCAGAGTTATTTCACATCTTCTGTCTTCTTACATGCACTGGTCCATCATATGTTCCAAATTTCCGAAACAAATGAGTATTAATTCATTAATTTAGGAGGCCATGTGGATCTTGCAAATTGCATTTTGTTTTAGATACATATTATGTTTCTTTTGGTTTCTTTAATTATATACAATTCTACGATTAATAAAATACTATTGTTTGAGCAATTGACTAACGCCATTTAACTCAGAGTTAGAAATTGAATTCTGTCTTCTAACATTCACTGGTCCATCATATGTTCCAAATTTACGGAACAAATGAATATTAATTCATTAATTTAGGAGGCCATGAGAACCTTACAAATTGCATACACACAGACCCACTATATATAAACTTAACCGGGCTGTTCTGTGCCATGCCAGAAGTTCTGAATCAGTGGCAGGCCTTCTCGCACATAGTCCAGCTTCTGAAAGTCTTACAGTGCATACTGACAGGAACATCTTTTTGAAGTCATTGTTTGTTATCAACAGCGGTACAAATGTCGATTGCGGAATTCATTCGAAACAATAAAACGATCATCATGTGACACGATGGCGACATCGGACTTTCGAACAGTTGTTCTGTTAATGTTAAGCACTCTGGCCTCATAAACTTGGCTTCTTCCATCTTCCAACATTGATCGTAGCCGAATCTGTACCAGTTAAAACCATCACTCAAACAAATTAGAACCTTAAAAATGGTAAAATAAAAAAAAAATCAAACCACCGGGAGTAGAATGAAACTTTATACAAAATCCAACAAAAAAGAGGTTGACTATTCAAAGATTTATTTACACAAAAATAAAACACACGGTTAACAACTTCTGCTTGGTTTTGACCTCTTGATATCTTTTCTGTTTATATCCATGACTATTAGCCTGTATTCAAACAGCAGAAAGATTAAGGAAGTTTCAGCTAACTGTACACTTACATTAAACTAAGGATTTATTGCCAGGTTTTGAATCTGATACAGACTACTAAAAACGCTATGGCATATATTTTTCACTTGGACGTTCTAACTTAATTTTTCATGCAGTTCTGTACCTTTTACTTTTTCGGCGTATATAATGTCTTCATTTTCTACAATAATTTTTGGAATAGAAGCATTTTTGAGTTGATTAATTCTAGCGTTTCAAATAATTATTGAGAGGGAGAAAGAAAGAAAGAAAGAAAGAGAGAAAGAGAGAGAGAGAGAGAGTGAAGGAAAGAGAGAGTGTGAGAGAAACAGAGATAGACAATGAGAGAAAGGAAGAGTGTGAGACAATGAAAGAGCGAGAGAGAAACAGAGCGTGAGCGAAAGAGAGAGAGAGAGTGAAGGAAAGAGAGAGTGTGAGAGAAACAGAGATAGACAATGAGAGAAAGGAAGAGTGTGAGACAATGAAAGAGCGAGAGAGAAACAGAGCGTGAGCGAAAGAGAGAATTAAACGCTCGAATTAAACATAATTGGAATGTTTGATTTATCTATTAACCAAGATAAATCAAATTGCTGTAGCTTTTTTTCAAATGTATAATCACTGATGCTAAAAACAATTTGGAACTTGAATTACAATGTTTAACGTGTAAAGATCAAATCTCGGTGCTGCACTCTGCGGTTTCGTTTTAAAACACACTTTCTTCTTTTTAGTTTTCTAATGGCTTTGTGTACATTGCATATTAGCCAAAGAACGTAATACATATGCGTATTTTTGGGGGGGGGGCGGTGGAGGGTTGCGTAAAAAAAAGGGGCAGGGGCGACGATGGGAATCGAACCCACGACCGCGGGTGTACGAGCCGAGAGTCTATCACGCTGGCTCTAAAACACCTTCACAGCAATGTATTTTTTTGCATACTAAATTTTGTGACACAAAAAAAGGTAATGGGTGTAAATGCTCAATATTTACATCTCTATTTATGAATATTTTACAGGGTTCATGAAAAAAAAATTAAACCCTGGTGTGCTTTAAATGTGCTAATATTGAAAACCTATCTGACAGATTTTTCCGGGCAATGTAGTTTTATCAAAATTTTATTTATATATTTAGAAATGGCTTTATTAAGAGAAATCTGTTGTAAAAGAGAAATAGTGTTGTTACCTGTATGCAGGGTGTATCGGTTCTGATTCGTGGGAGTCTTTGGTCAAGGAGTGAATCGTTGCGCTTCCTGTTCACATCAAGGAAGGAAGCAATAAAGAACAGGACACGATTTAACTGCCGGTACAAATCGAAGAGAAATCCTATTTTCCGTTGTTTTCTTTTTTTTTAAAAGAGCCTAAAACATGTGATGTGCCAAACTGGCGAAACTGTGCGGCCCGTCTCGTTCTCTCGATCGTTCATTCCTTTCCTATCCGGATTTTGCGGACGGACGTAGATTAAAAAAGAAAAAAAATCAACTAACTTTCCAAATTTAAACTATTTCGAACTTGCGTTTTTACAGCTGAGTCGGCGGGACGGAAACAGCCGCGGCTGGGTGAAAGTGTGCCAGTTCGGACAAAATTGCATTGTGACCCAACGTTTCATAACAATTGCTGACATTTCTCACAAACGTCCTAATGAGAAACGATAAAAAAGGCAACTCGTGCAATGCGAGTCTGTAAACTGTAAGGTATTTTTATTATCTTATCTTTGTCTATCTTTGTATCACTAGGAGGAATTCGTATGAAAACACGTTGAGGAACTTTCGGTCAGCTCTTTCATAATAAAGAACAAAATTATATGAAAAGATCCACCCAAGTCGTGTATTCTATTTTATTTAAACACGATCCTTTATCTTTTTACTGATAGTTTTATAAATGCTTTAAAAATCACAAGGTTAAAAAAACATACTTAAAATTTTGGGCAATTTCCGTTCGTTGGCGTTCGACGCCGACCAGAAAGGTAAATATTTATCCGTCGAAAAATAGCCACGTTCGTCAATAATTCAAACAGAGGGCCCTGTGTTTTGGGCATCAAAAGAGGACCCAGTTAGGGTCGGATAGAAAATAAAACAAGATTTCCTGTTCTGTTTTGTTCGAAGGGGTAAACAGTGTAAAATTCCGTTCGTTGCGACTGTTTTTTTTCTCCATTGAAAAACAATCAACAAACGAAATCTTAAATAGACTGAATGCGTAATAGAAGCGTAAAAATAAGCTTGGTTGTTACATAAAATTCAATAAAATATCAGCTGTTAAGTTTTGTAATGACCAAGTATGGATTTTAACGCATGAAATACCATGGAGAAACCTCATTACCTAGGATTATAGGATCACGATTTCTGGTCAAGTATCTCAATAATTAATCTTTATGTAAGGTATTGGTTGAGATAAAAAAGTCAGTGTTATGAGCGGGATTATGGACTTTACATACTTATGCTCCTCTATATGAGTCGAGAGTCCACAACGGCTGATCCTTCAGCGTGAATATTGAGGATACTTTTTTTTCAATTGTTGTCTATATCCAATACAGCTGCACCAACTCCTCTCTGCGTTTTGAAGCCATTAGTACAGATTGTGTGGACTGCTGAGGTGCGTCCAATTTTGATAAAATTCCTTCTTGAAGGCCCTTAGGAGACTATTTTTGGGGCGAATGCGTATAGAATCCGTGGGGGAATCCGTCTGTGCAGTAATTATGTACTTTCCAACGCAAAGTCCCATTACGTATGGAAATAGGAATGTTTCCCCCCTTGAGATTGCTGGTATAACGCGCTGTGCCAGAAGGGGGGATGATTTTCTACACCTGGCCTTTGTTACCAGGAGAAGTCGAGCGAGTGTAAGGGACCTCGGTCCATTCATTTCGTCTCTGAAATCTTCGCTGCTGGCCTGGCCACGGAGAAAATGTAAGTAAATGGGAGCCGCAAAGTATATAAAACGAAAGAGGAGCCGAAAGGTAAAACCAACTGGAAACCGCAAAGGAAAGAAAAATAAGTCGAAACCGAAAAGTGAATAAAACAAACGGCTATCCCAAAAACAATTTCCAAATGGAAACCGCAAAGGCATATTTCTCCAAGGTGGCCTGAGCAGAGTGGCGGAGTAATGTCTCTAGGCTCTGGGGGCGGCGGTTGGCTCTATATATTAGGGTCCCCGTCGCTCACCAAAGGGCAACCAACGAGGTGAATGAAACTGATTAACTAACCTCATAGTCGTCAATGTCACCGAACTCGTGTGGGAGAAGACTCTAACAAGTACCGGAGTGGGTGTAGGAACAACCCTTAAGTAGTAACAGGCACCTGCGGGAGCCTGCGAGAGCTTGACTGGGCTTCCGAACCCACGAAGGACCATTTTGCGAAGAAAGGGTGCCTATGACGGCGGGTGGTTCGACGGGTGCCTCGTGCCCTGTCGGCTATCTGACCGCTCTGGGTCTCAAGAGAGGCAGCGGAAGGCGTAGCCCACGTTATCTGGGCTCGACTGTTCGACTGTTCCCGTTTCTGACGCTGGGGGAGCCTGACCACCTCCCCCTTGCCTCCATGTGCGATTCAGGGGTTCGAATCGCTGAGGCAGAGTCTCTCAAGCCCAGGTGTGAGCGACATTCGGCCTTCGGGGAGTAGCAGGGAGCCTGAACGGAAACTGTGAAAGCCTGAGGAACCGGTCGCCCACCACGAGCACACTGATTGTGAGGAGTGAGTGTTTGTGATTGAGGATCCCAATCCGCTCCGCGGGATTTATTTTCTGCGGATGCGGATTCAACCCCCCGAGGCGGCTGGCAGGGATACGGCCGACTAGTCCGGCTTTTGAACTGCCACGTCGCCTCACCCACCCTGGGAGCCATGGCCCACTCTATGTGGAACCACGGCGACGACGGGTGGTATAGTGCGGTTGAGACTCGAGACCCCGAAACGGCTCACCTCGTGTTCTCTTCCGCGGCCCTGTTTCTCAATCCGAATTCCTTCATTCTATCCTGTGACCCCTCCTAACCCTTGGTTACAAGGGGGGTATCCAGGCACAAAATAATGGTGTAGCCTTGAGGGCGTAGCAACCTCTCTAAAGCACAAGCTGTCTTATGTCGGCCTCAGGGTCGGCAGGGACGTCGGGTGCCTGAGCAGAGTCACACGAGGGCCAGTGCACCAGATCCTGTCTGCATAGACGGGGGAGGGTTGTATGGCCATCTGTACCACGGGGTGACAGAAATGTTCCAGAATCCAGCCCACTGTCACGTTGGGATGGATTCGTGGTGGCTTGTGGCGACGCCCCTGGCGGGAACTTAGAGAGAGGCTGTCTTCTACCTGGGACCTTTCGTGAAGCTTGCGTATGGCCAATGTACAAACCCCGTTCCTCACGGGAGACGTTGCGACCGGACGACAGCATGTAAGCGTTGAGGACGTCATGATCATGCTACAGTCCCTCGAATGCGTGAGTAAGCGACTGGAAAAGGGTAGTGGTATCGGCGGTTTCCGACGAGCATGCTTTGCATTGTTGTGCGTATGACCGGCGTGGTACCCTCGGGGAAGCGAAGGATCGGACCACCTAGGCTAGGCCTATGGCGTCCCTCGATTACGTGCAGCAGGTGTAGGCTGAGCTTGACAAGAGACCTTTGTCCGTAGGCGGTACTCATCTAGGGGGTGGGTAGTAATCTCACTTTTTAATCCGAAACCGCTGTCGGGGCGTTCCCGAAAGTTTCGACGCTGGAGGAGCCTCTACACTCAGAGAGATAGAGTCGCCTTCTCTATCTAGGGAGTACGCGAGGGGGGGGACGGGCTGATGTATTTCGGCCCGTTAGCCCCTCGCGTGCGGCGTACGACCTGACGCACAATGCGGGCCCGACCATTCGGAGTGGACAAGCGGAGAGCGTGGCTACTGACCCTTAGGGGCCGGGACACCACTACACCAATGCTGCGGCGGTAACACCTTCCGTCGTATGCAGAAGTGCGTCAGCTCTCATCTTGAGAATCAAAACGTCCGATAAGGCCGAATAGGCCAGGTGCGGACGTTAAAGATCCTCTTGTCTTGTTGACGATGAGTAACCGGGAACGAAATGCTGGTATAACGTGTTTTGGATAACGGCCTCCATTGCTGGGTGTGATTTGCAATTAATACGGTGAGAGAGGTATTTTCATCCAATTTATTACGTTTTATAAGTAGAGGCCATAGGCCAGATCCATATAACAGGGCTATAGTAGCTTAGGACGTGCATAGGACATGGCACCTGGATATCTTCTAAGCCGCAACAAATCATTTGTTCATTATCAATTTATCACATAAATACCGAGTTTCCTCAAACACAATCAAGTAAAAACGTTAATAAACTTTTAAACGCGTTAAGCCGTGTTCTCTGGTTGCTTTAAAAGTAAAACGGTCGCCCCAAGGCGAATGAAACTATCCAAGCAAGCCTAATTTCTTTCTAAAGGCCTTTTTCACAAAAATACCAGTATTTTATGTATTTACAAATCGACGATTACCGGATTCGAAAAAAGGCCGAATTCGTAATCTTGAGTGTTTTAATATTGTTGAGCAAATTGGGTACATCATGTGAAAGTTTCGAACGGCAGCCGTGGGATAAAAAAATGGAGAAATGCAATTTTTGCCGTGGTTGCAAAACGCAATGCTTTATTTTGAGTGTGTGTGTACGTGCGAAAGTTGGACTATTTGAAATAATCACATGACACAGTGAAAAGTTTATATTATATATTTTTTATTAATGTAGATAATATAATATCTAGATTTGACGTAAGTAATATACAATTTGGCAAATAATGAAAAATATATACCGTAGCGTTAACGCTAATTGACATGAAACACGTGATGCGGTTTTTGCCCAGTGGTTGTCTTTCAAAATTTGGATTTTTTTAACCTAGTAGCTCTGAAAATTGTGTCTCTTACTCTATGGTTGGCTTCAGTGCTGCGGACGGAAACTAAATTGGAAATCAAGAACTATGATAAATATTGTCGAGGTTTTGGCAGCAGAAGTCTTCAATATTTCGAAGGACAAAGGTAGGCCGATGAGGCTGACTTACTGAATTGAAAAGTGTGTTGATTTTTTAACCCACGGAATAGTTATTTCATAATATAAATCAGTCACGATTGACAGGCTTAAAAATTGCCTGATGTTACTACTATAAGCGTAATAAAATGGATAAAAATCCAAATTATGATGAATATGACTGATACTATGATAGTAAACTACATTTGTTTCAATCATGAGAAAATCAAAGGTTTTTCAAACCAGAAGGCTGATATTTTCGACCGTTTTGGATAGGAAAAAAGTACAAACCAATAGTAGTTCTTTCAGTGTAATTTTCATCTGCGCCGGTTAATTACGATTGGCCACGGTCGTTTGCAAAACCGAAAAGGAAATTTTATTGTACACATTTTAGTGTGAAATTTCTTCTTTATGAACCTGCAATTTAGTCGTTACCACTTTGATAGACACACTGAAGATACGAAATGCGTCCGACAGGCCGACCCGACGAGGATAGGCAGACCAAAACGATCGGTAACGAGCAAATTATAACTTTAATCACATCATAATTCGTTTTCGTTGAAAGATTACTTTTTAAGTTAAATTTTTGACTCGGCTAGCGCATTCGCAGCCTATTTATAAACGAGGGTTATTTCGAAAAGCTAGAGTTTAAAATTATACTTTATTTTGGTCGGCACTCCTAAATTGTAATCTGCGAATATAGACGATGAATGGGCTCTCAAGCAATTTTTCATAAAGTGGAATTCGTAAACACAATTTTTCCTGTTAGGGCACTAATCCGTCGCCAGTGTATTTCAGATTATTAATACCCTTTGAGAAGGTTGAAAGGAGTTGGAGAATAACAGCGACGATGTCAGGAAAGTTTTAACACCTTTTGTAAACAAGATAAGACAATATGTACAGCTGAAACAGGCAAAATACTCAGTGATTATTAATTGATTTTACATAAACAGCCTTACATCAAGTAATCATACCGTCAGAATAAAATCATATTCATTTCACTTGTCAAATCCGAGGTTTCACAGAAAAAGTAAGTTTTGCGTGAGTCCATTTTAAATTTGAAACTTGTTAACAGCAGATTTGAATCAGGCCATGATTTATCATTTTTGCGTTTTGCGTTTCTATATACAGGGGGTCCCGCGAACAGACGTCAATGCTTCAGGAGGATTGTCAAATTGGTCTAAGAAGACTTATTCTCAATTGTATTCCCGATTTCACTTTTACACCTTTATGTCAGAAAGTCCCTTGTATCTCAAAAAATGTTAATCGTACTTAACATAACACCAATAGAAAAAAAAAGGTTTGAAAATCCCATAAAGCTCATTTGTTGTTTTAATTGTAACCTTAAGCAACCAAAATACAAAATCATTTAGACAATCTTTGACGAGTTTTCAAAGTTTTTGTCTGACGTTTAAGATTTTGAAGGTTTTGTCAATATTGACAGACATAGCGCTTACAGAAAAGTTGCCCCTAAACCTGTAAATAAGTACTTAATTTTTCGAAAGACATTTCTCACCAATGAATAATTTAATGTTTAATGATTAAAAATTCTATTTTTAGCCCCCCCCCAAAAAAAAACACAAAGATTTTATTATAAAACCTTTTAAAAAATAATGAAATTACTACAGAGTTATTCAGATATCGTGAGATGCGGTCGGGTGTGATGTAGGTTTCAGAAAAACATTTTCTTTATCGTGCCAACGTTTCGATCTTTTATTGAGATCATCTGGAGCGATGATCTCAATAAAAGATCGAAACGTTGGCACGATAAAGAAAATGTTTTTCTGAAACCTACATCACACCCGACCGCATCTCACGATATCTGAATAACTATCGATTAACGGTCACTAATCTCTACACATTACTACAGAGTAAACAAAAAAGAATTTCCTCTTCTGCAGTGGTAGAAGAAGGTACTATCGTTAAATTAGTGATTTCTAAAGGCTAGATCGAGCATGAGTTAAATAATAAAAATAACCGAGAATTTTACTCTTTGGTAAAACATATTGAACATAAGAAAAAAATCAAAAGCTACAAAAATTTAAAGCTAGTCTTTTTAAAATGTTGAAAATGCCTACCTTTTTTGGCTTGCACTACTTTGATAGCCGGTTGAATAACTTAGCATGCACTACAGTACTTTTTTTATTGTTTGTGACATGATGTTCGTGCGAGACGACTTCTGTCAGATACGGCAGCGAATGTAGTCACTTCCTTTTATCAATTATTTTTGGGCTAGTGCGATTGAACCGTTGAAATCAATTAGTGACCTGGCCTGGATAAAGCGAACATTCCCGCATTTTATTGTTTAAACAGCGCGTCTACGTTTCTGTCCTCGTAGAACGGCGGGGATAGTCAACAAATGGAACCGTGGTGAACGGCCGAGTCTATTTGTAATCGTTTCAGACTTCTATTTTGAAAAGCTGCGTTTGTCTTAAATTACGACCAGTTTTCCTAGGGTTGCAGACCGGGACCGGCCGTAAACTTGGTCTTGATCCTGTCGACCTGGTGGCCGGCCAAGTTCGCTTTTCCGACGACTTCCGCCTTCCTCGATCGATCGAGAACACTCGGATTTCGCTTGTCAATGAGGTCAGAGGATTGTGATTGCATAATTATTAAGGTTTTATGATCAGAATTAATCAATTCGGAAGGGTGACGACTTGATAGGGGCGGCACGCGATTGCATGCTTAGTCTTCGACGGCTCGAAGAAGGTTCGTGCTTACGAAAATACTTCGTTAAAGAAGTGGCTATTCGGGGATTAAAAGATTCTAGATAAAGCAAGAGAATGAGCAAACAAGATAGAACAAGAGAAAAGTATCTTACTTTTTCTTCTACTATTTTTAGACCTAAAACAAACTTTTTTCGATTTCGACTTGTGCAATAGTTAACGTGATTTGCCTATCGTCGCTGATTTTCCTTAGTTCGGCAGGGCGTTTCGCCATCTTCAGTGTTTGAATGATTTTTATGTAGGAAATCTCACAATGATTTTTCGGTTTACTCAAATAATCCAATAAGCTTAAAATAAATATGTGGGGGTTTAAGGCAATGTAGACCTGCAATTCTTCGTATTATCAAAAGTTTCTGTAGCTAGTGATTACCATCCATCGCATAACCCTACATTCTACGTCAAGCAATGTCAACCATTTCAAAAATTTTTTATGTTATCAACATAGATATATTTCATTTCCGTGTCTTATCATGGACAATTAAATATCAATATACTCGATAATACTACCAGAAATATGTTAGAGATTAATAAAATTCGAGAAGTGTATAAATATTTAAATATTTTTATTCAAGGTTAAATTAAATAATTATTCAGAAATCGTGCGATGCGGTCTGGTGTGATGTAGGTTTCAGAAAAACATTTTCTTTATCGTGCCAACGTTTCGATCTTTATTGAGATCATCTTCAGGGCTCAAAGTGTTTGTCTTCTGTGAAATTGTGCCTTGCAAACACTTTGAGCCCTGAAGATGATCTCAATAAAGATCGAAACGTTGGCACGATAAAGAAAATGTTTTTCTGAAACCTACATCACACCCGACCGCATCTCACGATTTCTGAATAATTTTCGATTAACGGTCACAATCAACACACGTTAAATTAAATGTTAAATGATTTAAAAAGGCAGTTTAAGTAAGAGCTAAGTTCTTTTATTGCTTAATTATAATAATTAATAATATAAAAATCGTAGTTTTTTATTTATATATTTATTTTTTTTAAACGAGGGTTCGCAACAGCAGAGGTTATATCAACCCTCGGGGTGCCGGTATTTTTGAAAAAAAAAAAAAAAATATTTGTAAGTATGTCGGGTTCGAATCCAGCGGCCTTGCATTCGAACCCGGGACCTTTACCTTACAGTGATGAGCGCCGTGTCAACGCCTAAACCGTTGCGGCCACCGACGCCCACCAAAAATCGTAGTTATTTTCTATTTATATACAGAGCTCTTTTGACATTACCCTTCAATGATAGGGCTTTTTTTTATCGAACATGTTTATTATTGGGCAAATTTATTATTACTAGGTTTTATATTGGTTTAGCAACATGGAAACATAATTGTAATTGTAATTGTATTGTTTTGTAATCATATTTGAATTTAAGTTATTTTGTATATGGTTTTGGACATGGTTCTTCACGGTAAGACTAATTATAAAAGACTGCGCGAGAATATGCCGACTTACGTGATTTTTTAAATTAATTAATTTTTTGCTAGTTTTAGGGTCGGCAAACTACACTGGTCATAGCCTGCCCTGTTTTTCTTCTTGCATTGCTTTTCTAATCTTTCTCACATTTTAAACTTACCAATTTGTTTTACTGTTACTCCACCCAAGTTTTGATGTTTTATGATATAACGCTAACCACTTTTTTTGTCCTGTTACTAACCTCTCTGTACCTCAGGACCTCGTCAATTGTGGATAAAATAACACAAATAACAAATACACAGAAACAAGATAAAAACAGTCTGGTTAACATCCGCACTACTAAGATTACATAAAATTCCTTGTAAAAAATGAGGGATATACCCCTCCATTCACGCTAATAAATTACATTCATACCTGACTTCGTTCACACTACTGCACTTGTTATTTGTCATCCTTGATGATACTTTTGATATTTTTACATTTGTATGCTGAACCATTTCTTCATTTCCCTTCAAACTCTTTCTTTTAATAAAAACTATCGTGGAAAACGATTGAGGGATTAATATTGCGGAAACGGTGTTTATTGGATCGAGCTCAAGACTTTCTAGAAAACGTTTCCCAACGAAAACATTTCTATCTCGGTCGGAAAATATAATGAGTCGTTGTCGGTCCTCGAAGCCGCTCAAATCGAATAAAGTTAGCAAAAACAAGAAAAACCAGATCTTTGTTTTCCACTCAAAAGTGCCCGAGATGAAAGCACACGAAATTAGCCTGTAGATAAATGTTACCTTAAACATAACGGCTAATAAACATGAAAAGGCATCATTTCTAATATAACACAATATATAAACTATAGTGAAATAAGATAAATTATTTCTTCCTAGCGTAACATACATCGTTTTTCACCTAGTTAAAAAAACAACTTCAAATTACTCTAATTGAACTTGGCATTGGTATCGAAAACCGTTCGTACGATAAAACATCCACCTGTTTCCGTCGGATATGGTTCACGGTCGAAATATGCACAAGGAAGTGAAAAATGCTGTGTTGAAACTTGCCAAATTTTGCCAAATTCCGCCTTTCCAAATTAATACCCGACCGGCGTTGACAGCGTGAATCAACAGGAATCAACAAAATAGTCTAGCTTGTCTAAAAAAAAGTAAATGTAAATAAGTTGAATCAAGTAGAAATCAAATTTAGCTAGCTATTTTTTCTGTGTAAAATATAGCCCTGGCAGTTATGATTTAATGAAAACAACATTCCTCTCCACTCAGTATACTGTATATATAGAGTTTGATAAATCAAAATGAATTTGTACAAAATTGACTAAATGAACACACTTAGAAAAAAATAAAATTCTGCATTCTTCAATTTATCTACCTAAATACATTTATCTTTTTTGATAAAAAGACATCGACTGATTATTGGTCAAAAAGATTTTATAATTAGACAGTTATTGGGTTGTCCGGAAAATAGTGAAGATTTTTTTTTCAACTTCCCACCTTTATAATAAACTGTTTACTTTTGATGGGTTATTGTTTTGTATGAATGTCAAAACTTTTTAATCCTCTTTAAAGCAAATAGTCTTCTCAAGCCATCCCACATCTAGTACATCAAATCTTTCCGATCAAAAGTCCCTCCGTAGTGCGTCACTAACCTTACTATCCACATCAACGTTCGTTTTGTCAAACCATCACACCAACCTCTCGATCCGTCCTAACCATACTGCTCGAGCACTCTTCACACATTCCCATCCCGAGAACCCTCCCGTCGCCTTAATCAACCTCCTTGTACCTTAACCTTTCACACTGAGTGCCAGCATTTGCTGGTTTCTTATGGAACAATTATGGCCTCCAAGTGAAGAACTGGTATTAGTGTCAGTGATGTGACCGTGTGAGGTTTTTTCAACTTCGTTTTGTTATCAAATTCGCAATATGTACCTGAATCGCGTGCAAATAAAAAAGGTTCAGAAAATAAGTTGTTATTTATACGTGTATCCGTCTAACTTTAAAATTTTTTCGTAACACAGAAAATTCCAAAATGACTCCTATTATATTCTACAGTTAAGTACTAATGTTAGTTTGCTGAAGCCAAAAATAAATGGTATATTATAAGTATAATTTATTCATTTCTATCTACCTACATATTCGTGGATTGGAGAACTTCTAAGAACTAGAATAGCTGAAACAAATATAGGAATAAACACTATAGAAGTTAGAACAACAAAAGGATGTCCTCAAGGAGGGATATTATCACCTCTCTTATGGAGTCTAACAGTTGATGAATTGCTCGAAACCCTGAACCGCTCAGGAATAAAATGTCAGGGATATGCAGATGACATAGTCCTGACAGCTAGGGGAAAAGTCGAGGAAACCCTCTGAGATATAATCCAAGAGGGACTAAGAGGGACTGAAAATCACAGAAGAATGGTGTAAAAGTGCAGGCTTGGGGATCAATCCAAAGAAAACAACTATAGTCACTTTTACACGGAAAAGAAAGCTAGATCACATGAAAGAAATCAAACTCAACAACACTGTGATAGAAATCAAAAATGAAGTCAAATATCTGAGCATCACACTAGATAAAACACTAACATTCAAGAAACACATCAGCTCCATTATCACAAAGGCGACGCGAGCTTTGATGGTGTGCAGGAGAATAGCAGGGAGAAACTGGGGATGTAGGCCAGAAACCCTGTTATGGATGTACATCATAATAGTAAGACCTTTACGGAGCTATAGCCTGGGCTGATAAAGCGGAACAAGTAACCAAAAGGAAAGAACTCACAAAAATACAGAGACTTGCATGCATCTGCATAACGGGAGCAATGAGAACATGTCCTACAATTAGCATGGAAAAGATATTGGGACTAATCCCCCTACATCACATGGTAGAAAGGACAGCACAGAAAACCATAATCAACTTTATTAGAGAGAAACCTCCAACAGGAATAAAACTGAAATGGAGAGACAGAAACAAACTGTGGAAAAACCATCCTTCACTCATGGCTCCAAGAGACGACATGAACAGGAGGTTTGAATTTAACCATAAATTCCGAATACATCTGGGCACCAAAAAGGAATGGGAAAGAGAGGGAAATAACTCCCTCAAAAATGGCACCATCCTTTGGTACACAGATGGATCTAAAACACAGGAAGGTACGGGGGCAGGAGTGTTCGGACCCGGAACCAAATACTCAGAACCCATGGGAAAGCACACCAGTATCTTCCAAGCAGAAATTCATGCAATTGAAAGATGTATCCAATTCAACCTAAATAAAGGATACAAAAACAAGAATATAGCTATCATGTCAGATAGCCAAGCAGCCATCAAAGCACTAAGCTCAAATACCATTAGTTCAAGGATGGTGCTGAACTGCAAAACCAAATTAAATACATTAGGCTCGCAGAATAAAGTCAGCCTCTGCTGGGTCCCAGGACACATGGGAGTAGAAGGTAATGAGGAAGCGGACACCCTGGCAAGAAAAGGGGCTGCCACACCGCTAATAGGACCTGAACCCTTCTGTGGAATAGGAACACACACTATCAACGAATACCTCAGACAGAAGGATAAAAAGAGAATGAGCGAACTTTGGAACTCACTTATTGGACACAGACAATCCAAGAATTTTCTAACCAACTTTGGCAAGAAAGAAATCACAGAATGTGTCAAAGGAAGCAGGAATAGACTGCGAATCCTAACAGGATTCCTGACAGGACACTGTAGATTAAATGGAGATCTAACGAAAATTGGAATAATCCAAGATGGCACATGTAGATTCTGCAAAGAAGCAGAAGAGACACCAACACACTTACTAACAAACTGCGGAGCTACACTAGCCCGCAGGAGGAAGTGTTTTGGGATGTACAATGTGACCATAGAAGAACTACAACCACTGAAACCGGGCCTATTAATCAAGTTTCTTGATGAAATAGGACTCACCGATGTGCTTTAGGCAGAGCACAGGGGATACAATAGCTCTTAAAGGGCGCAGTATACGATACCCTGAAATATTTCATCTACATCTACATCTACCTACATATTCACACATCCAGAAGCAAATTTCACCTTTTATCTTCGGGATTTATCACGTTAATCACTGGAGGAACACAAAGTCTTGCTGGAATGTTTAGAACCACCACTTTAGCCAGGAAAAACACCGAATGTTGTGACCGAAATGGGAAGGATGATCCCTCTCATAAACCGTCAGAATAACTGCCTCGAGGTATACAATCTGCGTGGAATACGCACTTGTAGATGGCTTGCATTGTCTGATGAGCGATAACAGAGCGAATCACTGCGAAACCAATTTTTGAGTGAAATCATATTTTTCGCTTCTTGAATTAATTGGATGTACATACAGTCAGTATGAAGAAATTATTTATACAGGGAATCCAAGCTAATGCGAGTTTTAAAAAATCGAAATTTGAGGTTTTAGTAAATTTTTAACCAAGATAAGAAAGGACTTGTCCCAACAAGAGTATGGAAACGAAAAAAGAGCGTTAGTTCCTGCATTCCTTTGATTTGCTATTTAACTTTTTTATTACCAGATAGCAATAGTTAATTCCGCTGTGGCTGGTCAAAACCCCGGTTGAGAAAGGAGGTGGGATTTGAACTACAACCAAGGTATTTTGGTGAATGCGTCTTGGGTAAGGTATTGGTTTAGGAGGAAAAACAACTCAAAATACAAAATTTATGGGATTTGGCAGGAAATTTAGTAAGCTTTCGGACTTTCCTCTCTATTTGGCTGATTTTCCACTCCTCTTCAAAATATTCGCAGTAGATGGCAAAATAAAGTGGTTTCGACCTAACGCACTAGAACAGTATTCTGGCTATTCAAAAAAATCATATCTCCAGTTTTTTCTCGCCAAAAAATCTACTTTCAAAGAAAAATATGAAAAAGGGGGTTGTCATTTAAAATTAAGAATTTGAATTCGACTTATGTCGAATCGAGGTCGAAAAAAATAAATCGACCTTACATGAACAAACTAGATGAAAATTGAAGGGGTCTTAATTCATACTTTTTTCCTATGATTATTTGGAGGTCGTTAGATGCGGTCTGGTATGACGTAGGTTTTAGAAAAACATTTTCTTTATCGTGCCAACGTTTCGATCTTTATTGAGATCATCTTCAGGGCTTAAAGTGTTTGGTTTCCGTGTAGATGTGAAATTATTGTCTGTCGTGTTGAGAATGCCCCTTTTTTCCTATCTAGAACCGCAAAGAAAAAAATGGCGTGGGCGCATTAGCTTGGACACCCTGTATATTTACTTGTCTAACTATCTAATCTATCTATTAGTTTTAAATATGTCTACTTTTAAAAGTAGAATATCAGCTCATTCTAATAAAATTACATATAAAATCCATGGCAATAATTGAGGTTTTTTTTCCAATTACTTCAAAGCTAATATATTTCAAGGTGAAAATCGATGATTTCTTGCTACTACGCCTTTCGCCTGCAAAAAAACGAAAGGAATGCTGATTTTAATCGGACGACTCATGAATCACGGTGCGTCAGGTGGTGTTGCGAGGTTCGCAGATATTTGTCTAAAATAGTCGAGATGTGATACGCACCAGATGTGACATTAGTTCACCAGGCCAGAACATCTCCGGAATGACTTCAGTATTTATAATCCGAGGGCACGACGAGTACGCCCTGGTTATGCAACTGAAGAGAGTACTGACCATCGGCGGAATGCCACTGTTACAAAACGTCGAAATTATTCTATTTACACCTCGACACTTTTCAAAAGACAATAGGTCGAGTCGGACCGACGGAAATTTTCCACCGGCTCTTCGAATGAGACGATTTTCTCTTGTTTAGGTTGCAAAAATACAAAATAGCCTTGCACGTGTAATTACGGTGTTTTCCATATTTGGAAATTTCCTTTACTTACACCGGATCTTCAAAATTTTAAACAATTTTTTCACCTGCTAGAAAGAAAGGTTAGGGCAATACCACAAATATTGATAACGTTTAAATAAAATAAATTAAACATAACATTGCGTAATAGCTTCAAAGAAAAACTTGACGTTTTGGTTTCAAAGTTGGTTCAATTATCAAACAAAAAATCAATTTGATCGATTGGATTCGAACCCAAGACCTCTCTGTATATTATCCCCTTATTAATCTTATAATTCTTCAAAATGTATTATATATACATAATAGTTTTACTATATGGTGTCTATGTAGTTGTAAGTCTGGGTCTGTGATACCAAGATAAAACATAAATTGGCCGTTGTGACTGTTCGGGCGACAAGTGCCCAGCCAAAATAGCCCGACTACCGTCAAGCCGTGTAGCCTTGCGAACCCCCCCTTTTATAATCTGTCAATTTGAGAAAAAACAAAAATAAAACGGGATATTTAAACAGCTAAGACAAGGTCGCGAGGATCTGCCACCGACAATTCATGTGGATGATATAAGAAACACTTGCTATTTTATAACCGTTTATTGTTCTTAACTTGTCTGAGCCTAGGGGGGAAACGGTTTAGCTGTAGTGATACAGACAAATTTTGAATTTCGAAAGCATCAACGTTAACAAATCAAAAGAAATCTTATAATATTCATCTTCAGCCCATCGAAAATTTTGTTACCCTTCAAATCGTTACAAGAAAACTGCCAAATGTTTATTATCTTGAAATTGCGATTTTTCATATCTGATAAATGCTTTACCAACAATCATAACTGTCTAAGTTAAAAAAATAAAAATTGACATGAAATAGTGTTAATTTCACAATGCTCCTTAACTTTGAGTTTTTCTTTGAACCCTAATAATAATAAAAGTTTTGAAAATACAGAAATAATAAAAATTTAATTTATAGGTTGCGAAAAAAAAAAACAAATGACACATAAAAAGTGATATTAAAAATATGATACAGAAATTTACAACAAGAATAAAGATAAAAGAGTTGAAAATTGTGAACCCAAAATTACGAAAGTTTATAGTCCATATATTTTCAGAAATTGTACCAGTCATTAAATTTTTTAACGTATCATTCAAGTCAATTTCCACAGATAAGTATCGGTATCAACAATATAAACGAACATAGAAAAAGAGTTAAATAAATAAAATCAATAAAATTGAATGGAAGTAAAAATCAATAAAATTGAATGGAAGTAAAAATCAATAAAATTGAATGGAAGTAAAAATCAATAAAAATGAATGGAAGTAAAAATCAATAAAATTGAATGGAAGTAAAACAAAATTTAATTATACCCATGAAGCAATAAAAGTGTTACGCATCGTGGATCATAACTGGTAAAACGTTGATTCTGCCTAGATGATTAAATTTACTAAATTAAGTCAAATATTCTATAACTTAAGGTAAGAAAAGTTAGAAAAAATAGCCACTAATTCAGGTTAAACAGACATTGAATGAGGTACAACAATCGATAACTTAATTTTCGTTTAATTTAATTGATATTTAATTAAGTTAAAGAGAACAAACGGAAAATAAATTAATTGGTGAAAAAATAAGTTAAATAGTCAAGTGAGATAATGTAAGACAAATAGTCAATAAATGAGTCAAATAATAAATGAAATATTTCAAATAGCCAATACACTGAATAAAATAGATCGAAGTCAATAAATTAGGACAAATAATCAATAAACGAGGTATAATAATCATAATCATAAAATTGCCTAAAATAGACATTAAATTCAATAAAATATGTCCAATAGTCAATAGCATTAGGTTAATTACTAACCTATATTAATTTAAATAGTCAATAAATTAGGTAAATAGGTCGAATAGTCGATAAAGTAGGTTAAGCAGTTAAGCTAGGAAAAATATAAAACAAATTAGTTTTAATATTTAAAAAGTTAGATCAAATAAGTTAACTAGTCAATAAAACAGGATAAATAGATAACAAATAGGATAAAATTGTTAATAATTGAGAGAAAATGGTCAATAAATTTCATTAAAAGCCTAGAATATAGGTGAAATAGTCAACAATAAGATAAAATAATCAAAATTTGAAAACATATTCAATAAATTATACAATAGTCAATAAAACAGGTTAAACAGTCAATAAATAAATAAGGCAACAATAAGCAATGCGTTAATTTAAATAGTCAATAAATTAGATAAAACCGGTCAAATAGTCAATAAAATAGGTCAAACAGTCAAAAATACGGTAAAGTAATTAATGATGTAAGTTAAATAGTAAAAAAAACCACGTGTATTTAGGATTATAGTGGAAAACTGGTACAATCTGGTAAAGTATTAAATTTCTAATCACTAACTTCTCAGAACTCATGTAAAATGTTTATCTTAAATTTCATAGGACTTCGTGCAGCTACAATAAAGATCCGACCTTGGTAATCTCTAATGTTTACTGTTTGAAAATTCGATTTTAATGACTGATAAGTATTAAAATGAAATATCAGCATAACAGGGCAGATTAAAAAAATAATTAAATCACGTTCTAAAATGTTGAGGTTTGTCAGCAAATATTACTAAGATTAAATTGGCTCAAACTTTTATGTTAATGACTGTTGATTTGAATTTATTTAGGGGAGAAATCGTAATTGAATAGTAATACTAAAAATTAATAAATTCTCAGACGTCTGGGAAATCTGAAGGATTCCATAGGAATAAATTTAAAATTTATGTTTACAGTTTTTACGCGTCAATTTTTACGTCTAATAAGTATAACTATAAAATATCTCGGCAGGCAAAACTAAAAACTAAAATAAAAATAAGAAAAACGTTCTGAGTTATTTAAATTAAAACATTTTAAATTTTTAAATTACACAGTACGTTACCACGATCAAAACAAAAACAATCAGACAAAAACAAGTTCATAGTTTGACAAGGAGAAAAATAAATAGATTAAAATGAATTGTCCAGTATAACTAATTAATGTATAATAGGTCTTTACAATCTTTTAAATTACTATCTTGATCAAAACTCGTCCAATCGCGATAATGTTCATAAATATTGTGTTAAATATTTTAAGCGGTTGAAAGGAAAATCTCCTTTGAGGTACGGGCTTACAAATTAACTATAAACAAAGCGTTATTTAAAAAAAAACTAAAAAAACACAATTTTCAATGTTTTTTCTTGAAAACTTCATAAGCATAAAAATCTGTTTATGACTGTTAAGCGTATAATTTTGACCACTGTCAGTTAAATGTTTGGAATATAAAATGACAATTTTAAAGTCATTTTTTGGACAAGGAAGTACATATTTCAATAGGATTGAATCGACATTAAATTAAATAAAACTTGACCAGTTGGCGTAGCAATAATCTATAATCATGATAATACGTTATAATATAATCATAATCTATAATCATTATCATTTATAATCTAATAAACTTGACTATTACTATTATATCAAACGCTTGGAATGATTTTTCTTTTAAGTTTTATTATACAAATCAAGTTATTAGGTATCAAATCGGAAGGAACTGTTCGGTTTTACTGAAAATCTTAGAAATTTTGAATGCCCAAAAGCTTTCCTTATAGTGGTAGGAACATCAACAAAAGTAGTTATTTTTTTTAGAAAGTAAAAAATTTTTTTATTAAGAGGTGATAAATATTATTATTAACTAAAAAAATAACGTTTGAAACATTAAGCATGTTATATTTTTAATATATATGTATAATAGCTAAAAACAAAAATGTAAAGGAAAAAAAGTTTGACAAGAGAAAGATAAGTAAATAAAAGGGAAATAAACTAAAAATATTTAATTTATAATTGATTTTTTCAGTCTAGTAAATAACTACCTTGATAAAAAATCACTCAATAATAATAATAATAATACAGTGGTCTGATTTATTTTAAATTGTAACCACACAGTTGTAATATAATAATGTTATTTGTACATAACTCACTTGTTCAGTTATAGTTATATTTAAAAAAAATCCAAATGAGGTAGTTTTTCGTAGTCGGGAGTAGTCGCGATCACTTTTTACTCAAGAGCCGTCCGGTCGTTCACTCATCAGTTCCAGAGACGAGACTGAGGAGAACTGAGCAGCGAGCCGAGCCAGTCACACGGGCCGACCGTCGAAATGAGTCAATCGGGGGCAGACGGCAGATTTATGCGCAGTTAATTCGGCCTAAAGACGACGACGATAGCGCGTATGAATGAAAAAGTTTTCAAAGAACGGAACCAGACTGAATAGTGGCTATTATTTTTAGAGGCTCTGACGCCAAACTTGGCTTTTGTGCACCAGCCTTCGAATTGGCAGTACTTGTGGGACAATTAGCGGTGACATGTCGGTCACAGAACTCGTAAACAGTAAGAACAGCCGTAATATAACAATTAGAAAAAAGAAACAAGCTATCAATTTGACATTTGTGCCTTGTATAACAAAATTGAAGGCTAAACAAATCCCTTTAAGCAGGATCATAGTACGAACTGGAATAACAAACAAAACCTGAAATAACAAACAACAATTCTCTCAAAGATTAATTGTTGAACATACAATAAAATTATTGAGTGTCAAACACGATTAATTTCAACATTTTTTCCCTAAAAACTCATCAACAAATTATACTCAACTATAGGCGAAGGTAATTAAAAATTAAACACAATAGTTAGATTATCTTTTAAGTTTAAATATCGATAAATATAACGTTTTTTTAAACAAATAATTATGTTTAAACTATAGAATATTAACAATTTTATCATGTAACGTATTTTTAAATACTCATTTTTATATTTACAATTTAGGTTTTTAAAATTTTTTTTTTCTTTTGGTTTTTATTTTCTACCTTATTTTTACACTAAATTTTAAATTTTTTGGACGTTTTTGGAATGTTCGCCCATCATCAGGATCTACATTTAATAGAAATTAGTACAACAAATGTATTTTGCTTTTTATTATAAAGCTTATTTTTTAAATAAAAAATGTAAAATTTTCATTAAATTATTATACATGATTATTTATATGATTTAAATATTATTAAATTTTGTAAGGCAAAAATATAACAAAGGGTATAAGTACTTTGCATTTTATTATAAAACTTACCATATTTTTTTTAACAAAAAATTTAAATTTTTCATTGTGAATATTTTTTTTAAAGAGGTATATGACCGTTTTGCATCTGTAATTTAAGTTTATTCATACTACAATATTATTCGGAGAAGGTGAGATGCAGTCTGGTGTGACGTAGGCTTTAGAAAAACATTTTCTTTATCGTGCCAACGTTTCGATCTTTATTGAGATCATCTTCAGCGCTCAAAGCGTTTGTTTCCCGTGACTCTCGATCTCCGAATAATCATTAACTAACGGTTACTAAACACCACACAGTTATTCATATAAAATTTTTTACTATTTTTTTAAGTAATATTGACGAACAAAAGGAAAACTGGAAGGTCACGTATTGTTATAATTTTTTAATACGCAATTAGTTAAATTTTATGTTTTTTATTTTAATTTTAAAAGTATGCACCAAAATTTAAGCAATTGGATTTTTTTATTTGTGTATGTATTTTTTTGAATTATTTTTTTAAGTACCGGAAAACAATTTAAATTTAACGCCAATATTTAAATATTGCATTTTTTATTTATGAATGTTTTTAATTAGTGTTTTTTAAATAACTGGATTTTGTGTTTAACATTTTTCACTATTTTTTGTAATTTATATATGCATTCTAAGATCTGTCTTTAAAGTTTTTTTTCAAAATCAAAATCATTCAAAAAACTACTATCGAATATATTTATTAGTCAAAAGAAGACACTTTTAAAATTGGGCAGCTCTCAAAAACTTAATAATTTTATGTTGTATTTTAGATACTGAAGTTTTTAATTTTTATGGCATAAATTTAAGAAAATTAAAATTACTAACTTAATGTCAGTTTTAGGACCGGCTACGTCGGTCTCACCGTCCTTTTATCTTTGCTGTATCGACATACAAATAATCTATGAGTGGATTTCTTTCGTGCATCCGTTATTGGACGAAAAAAGCACAACAGCCTCCGAAAGGCTTAAATTCCGTTGGATCTAAATGAATAAAACAATAATAATAATAATAATAATAATAATAATAATAATAATTAATAATAATAATGACATAACTTTGAAGGCTAAAGCTAACTTTAAAGATGTTTCTCGTTCCGTCCTCCCCTATGACTGCCAGGTTTTGGGATACCATTGAAAGAGTCCAGAGACTGTTTTTTCAAAGTTGTTTAAACTTCCCACATCATTTTGGTTTGGCCTAAAACTTTATCTGTTTCCAAAGTGTACGAAAATAAAACGTCTGTATGTTTACATCATCCATTATACAGTTTACGATCTATTTTCCAATTTCGATACTTTTGGATATTTTGTTTAAAAATCTGAAAATTGGTTATTGCCAGTTAAGTTTTTGAAAACAAAAGTTCTAGTATTTTTATTATTTGAACCATTAGCAGATCAGTCAATCATTTGAAAAAGTATGCCAATACAACTGAATTTTGGTAGGGTTCAACAATAGACCAACGTACTCTCAAGACCAACGGCGAGAATAGACGGACAAGAAAGGATCTATTTTCATCAAAAGCCTGTCAACTCGTCCGATACGGCTTGTAAGTCTTAAATAATACATAATCGCCGCACGCTTGAAAATGTTCCCAGAGGATTTCCTCGCCAAGGTTTCGGATTATCTAATGTTGATCTCTGTTACGTATAAACCGCCTCATAAGCGGTTTTTTTTTTCTCTTTTTGGACAAAGAATAACGGTTTTTGAGGAAAAGTCATCCCGGGTGGTTTGTTTTTGTTGTGCTTCTTCAAGGTGAAACACGGGGTACTCCGACTCGTCGTCCCTCAACGCGCGTCCTTGGATCCTACTCATTTTCCACCTGGAACCCGCACCGTGGGACAGAAAGGGCACGGCTTAGGGACACTACTAGGAAATCGTGCGGTTGGTACAGTCAGGCCGCGTAAACGGACCAGGAAATCATCTCGAGTCCGGGGGAAATATCCTTTTAAGCTCTTCTAAAAACTACCCAACTACTTTGACCATGGTGTTAACATCAAAGAAATTGATAGCTGGCCAAGACGCCTGGCTTGTTTTGAAACCGCGGAATGGATCAGAGCCAAATCATATAAACCTTAAAGAATTCGAATCTTTAAAGTCCAAAGCCCTAATGAATCAGGAAATTAATTTCAAACTACATAGCTCTGGTGATTCAGATATCGTGAGATGCGGTCGGGTGTGATATAGGTTTCAGAAAAACATTTTCTTTATCGTGCCAACGTTTCGATCTTTATTGAGATCATCTTCAGGGCTCAAAGTGTTTGTCTTCTGTGTAATTGTGCCATCCTTGCGTGTCGTGTTGAGAGTGCTCTACACATTTCTACATAGCTCTATTACGATAATTTTACATGAAATGGGCAATACTGCTGAAATCCTTTCTTATTTAAAACAACCCTCTAAGGTTATTCTAAAGAATTCTAATGACAAAAAATGAAATAAATAAAATATTTTGAATATTTTTACTCCACATATTTTCAGTATTCCCATATAAGCTTTTTAGTCTAACTTTATTTAATTTAAAACCGGATTTGAGCAAAAAATAAAGCAAAAAAAATTCGTTTGATCATCTCTGTTGTACTGATCAGAATGGCAATGATTAAGCCATTTTTTTCTTTCAACTGAGGATTGAGAATTTAAAACTTCTTTCTTATTTTACTATACTATGTTCATCGTAAAAATTTAATTTTTCTTTAATTTTTTTCTCAAATAGCGACGAATTTCACCAATGGTTCAAAATCTCTATTTTGTCGACACCAATGCGTACGAATTGGTCAAGAAATGTCCTTCGTATTTAAAAGTTGTTTGTTGTACCCCCTCACACAACGCTCAAATGAATTTTTAATTAATTTAATAAACAAATTAAATGTCCAAGGACTGGATTTTTCATTATAAACCACCAATTTGAGTACATCAGAAGGTCAAAAATTTTTAATTCTGTTTCTATTTACTTCACTTCCGACCTTGAATCATCGGCTTATAGCTGGAAACGGAATCAATTTTTAAATTTCAAAATTTAATCAAAAGACGTTTTTGAAATTAAATTAATTAGGGTGCCCTATTGAGGTGAATAGGTCAATACCATTTGATCAAGACATGATTATTTTCATTGATAACAACCAATTTTGGGCCACCAGGAACCATAGAATTATATTTTTGTTTATTTACAAATTATTCATGGGACCATCAATTTTCAATAAATACTATACAATGTCAAGTTCAAAACTAATTTTTAAAATGTTTTTATAAAAGAATTATTAATTAATGAAAAAATACATTTATAACTACTAATTTTAGTACACAACAGGTTGAAAAAATTGTCCTTCCACCAAATATTGGCATCCCAAAGTTTTTGCTTATTTTGATTTGTTTGTTGGTTGAAAAATTGTCATTTTTTGATTAAAAAATACTAAAACTTCTTTTATCCACCAATTATCGGTGCAAGAAAGTGTGTCCTTCATACTCCAACGTTTTTTCTTTTTTGATTCATTTATAGGTTTAAAAAATTGTAATTTTTTTTGTTCAAAATATTATCTTCTGCCCTCATCCACCAATTAATTATAGGGACAGGAAAGTGTGCCCTTCATACTCTAAGGTTTTTGCTTTTTTTATTCATTTATGGGTTTAAAAAATTGTAATTTTTTTATCCAAAACGTTATCTTCTGCCCTCATCCACTAATTATTGGTACAAGAATGTGTGCCCTTCTAACTTTTTTTATTTTTTGTTTATTTATAGGTTGAAAAAAAATTGTAATTTTTTTATCCGAAACATTATCTTCTGCCCTCATCCACTAATTATTGGTACAAGAATGTGTGCCCTTCTAACTTTTTTATTTTTTTTTTATTTATAGGTTGAAAAAAAATTGGAATTTTTTTTATCCAAAACGTTATCTTCTGCCCTCATCCACTAATTATTGGTAGTGCCCTTCTAACTTTTTTATTTTTTTTTTATTTATAGGTTGAAAAAAAATTGGAATTTTTTTTATCCAAAACGTTATCTTCTGCCCTCATCCACCAATTATCGGTACAGGAAAGTGGATCCTTTATACTCTAAGGTTTTTACTTTTTTATTCATTTATAGGTTTAAAAAAATTGAAATTTTTTCTTTCTATTATCTTTTTCTTCTATTATCTTCTGCCCTCATCCACCAATTATCGGTACAAGAAAATGTGCCCTTCATACTCCAACATTTTTGCTTTTTTTAAATTCATTAATAGGTTTAATAATTTTTATTTTTTTTATCCAAAACATTATCTTCTACCCTCATCCACCAATTATTGGTACATCAATGAGTGTCTTTCAAAATACAAGTTTTTATTTCGGAAAACTTAAAAAAGAAAAAACATTTTCTGGAGGTTATATTTATTACACTTATTTATTGAAAACTAACAATTTTGGTACAGCAAAAAATCTCACTTCAAAATTTTTGCTCAATTTGATATATTTATAAGTTAAAATAACTTTCTTTTTTGGATCCAAAACATTATCAACTGAGCTTATCTAAAGATTTCGGTACATCAAAGAGTATGTTTCTTTACGGATGTATTTTTTACAGGGTCTGAAAAGCGTCTTCTTTCAAAAGCTTTCAAAACTTTCTATTCTAAGAAATGGCTGAGCATGTATCAAATTATCCAAACGATTCTTAATTAGAGTTGATGGGTGTTGGTCTGAGAGTCGGTGAACTTAAGCTGAACAGGCATATGGTCGCTTATTGGGTCCGTCATCACACGCGGGTTTGTTGAATTGCTCATGACGGACCCAATAAGTGACCCTTTGCCAGTTTACCAGGATTCTTAATTAGTTTGCATATTTATTCAAAGAATTAGAGATCTTGTTAGTCAAATTAAATTAGATATTTCAACCTTTGAGAGGAATATCTTTAAAAGGTGATAGAAAAATTCCCCCTGCGATTTCGCGGGCTCGTAATTGCTAGCGTCTGGGTATGAAAGGAGCCTGTTTCTTGGTCCGTTTCAACGGATTCTTGGATTAGGCTCAAACTTATTTTTCCCGTTCCTCTCCTGTACTAAATGGCACGTAGTAAACGGGTCTTGAATGAAAATAGAAATTCACTTCCCGCCCTGAATACCTAAGTTCTTAAAAGGAAATACCAAACGCGTCGAAAAAGAAAAAGAAAAGCTCTTTTGCTCCGATGCCCTATGAAAATGACTTTCTCGTCGCATAAAACAGTTAAGAATTGAATATTTTCCACCTTCCGAGTTGTTCTCAATTATTCCACCCCGCTGTAATGAATTCAGTGTGAATCTCGTTCACTTATCTACAAGGGAAAAAATAAACATTGGGTCATTATGTAATGACTTTTTTTTGCTGTTATGCCTGGTGGCGTGAAAGAAAGATAATTTTTAAAAAAAGGCACGATAAATATGAACATCTCAGTATTGTATGCTCTTTTTGACAAAAGTAAACTCCAATTTTTACATAATCTTGTTAAAAGGGCAAATGAAATTCTTCACATTGGAGATAAAACAGTAAACTGAGAACACCTCTTATAACGAAAGTAAAAAAGCAATTGCGGTTGAAATTTTTTGGTCTCAACGTTTGTGTACATTTTAAATTTTTGCATCTAAGCATTTAAAATAAAAACTCCTAAATCTGACTGTTTTTGTACTTATTTATTTTTCTGTTGGTTTATGTTAGAAAACAATTCCATAAATTTTTTTAAAAATAAAAACGTAAGTACATTACTTACGTATATTTTATTTTGATGGTTCGGGAATTTATAACCATCATTAGTATGTGTATTTTTTATAAAAAGATGTAACTGTAACATTGATATTCATATTTCACAAAATTTTATTAAAAGCTTACCTTATATTGCACTAAATTTCTAATTGATTAATATCTATATTTTATTTTAAAAGATTTGACCATCTTGCATCATAATTTAGGTTTATTTATATACATTTTTGTATTATTTCTGAGGAATATTTAATTAAAAATTGAAAAACATATGTCGACAGGCCGCAGATTTAAGAATGTACCAATTAAGTGCACAGATTTGTTAAAATCATATTTTAAAATTAGAAATATAATTTTTTTGTGTACTTTTACTATTTGTTCTCTTATACATTTATTCATAATAATTTTAATTTACTTTAGATTTTTCAGCATTTTTATTTTATATTAAAGACGAATTCCCAGGAAGGAATTTCCCGTGTTATATTATATTAATTTTGCGCCAAAAGTTAAAATATTAGATTTTTTATTTATTTTATTTATGTATTTTTAAAATTAGTTTTTAAAAATAAATTTAATAAGTTATTTTTATGATTTTTTTAATATCGGAATATAATGGGACATTTGGTCGGTCATTTTTTGACTTAGTTTTTTTAAACTATTTTTTTTTATATATACGCATTCTAAGATTTGTCTTTTAAAATGGTTTTGTTCAAAATCCAAAATGGTTGGGTTTTTTCTATCGGGAGTACGTTTGGAACAATTTATTTGTTGAGAAAGGACTGTTATTTTTTTATATTTTGTATCATTGGTATAGTTCTTTATCCGGTTACCCATATTTTTTGCATGACGAATAAATATTTTATCGAATTGATCATAATTAATTTAGAAATTACATTATGATTTTTATTTATTTTTCCATTATCTTTTATTGGAGGTATAAAACATTGATTTTATTTTGAGATTTAAAACCAAATTTTATGTAATCAACACCACATTTCTGTTTAAATATTTTTACTATTTTTTTCTGATATTGCGTTGATATAAGTAAGTGAAGAAATTTTTTTAATATTATTTCCATTTTGGTTTTTTCCTATTTGCAGTCTTTGAGCTCTGACCTGGGTTATTAATATTTTTTTGAGTTTTTGTTTTTAAGTTATTTTTAATTTTAATTATATTTCGAATATTTTTATACCACAATGGTTTGTATTATTGTATATATTATTCGAATATCCATTTAATTAGGGTATTTTATTTTATCTGTATGCGAAAGACTAAGAGTTTGATTTATTAGATTATTTATAAGATTTTTTTTAAATTTACTAGTTTCGTGGTCCGCAGGACCAATGAATATCTTTCAATTAATTAAGGTTTTTATCTCAACTAAAACCTTAATTAATTGAAATTTTTTTAAAGGTGATTTGAAAGATAGTGAGTTTCATAATCTCCCTGAGTAAGTTTCTATGTGCCAACAAGTGATTAGTTTTTTTATTTAATTAATTAATTTTTTATTTTTTTATATGGAAGTGTATATTGATATGCTTATAATACAATCTTTAACGTTTTTTATCGTCCAAAAACTGTATAAATCAAGAAATTGTTAAAAAATAGTTGTACAGGTTTAATTTTAATTTGGTCGTTACCGATAAATTTCGTGTACCTATTCTCGTTACGTTGGCCCTGGCGAAGACGACAGAAGATGGCGGAATGCCGAAACGCTTCTGATATACAAGACAGCGAGGATGGACAGACCAAAATGATCGGTCGGACCAAATTAGAGGTTCACCACGCCGCAGACCACACAGCGAAATCTCCAATTAACTTATTGTTAGTTGAAGGCCATATTCGAAAAAATACTTACGTTTATTACAAACCGAAGGTTCCATTCTTTTGATAGAGTATTTAAATTTTTTATTTGCAAAAAATCTATAAATGTGATATTTTGTTAAATTGCTACAGCAACAAGAGCTGCTTAGTTATTTGAGATGCTCAAATATCGATAAAATACGAGTTTGAATAACATTTTCTCTTTGTTTTAATTATATAAAATCTGATTTTGCAGACTGAAATTTCTTTTAATTATATTTTCTTAAGCATGCAATTATGGCGTTCAAAATGTCTAGTTTACAAGGAAAGCTACAACCACTTACGATCTTTAGGAGAATTTAAATGTGTAGCAATATTTTAAATTCAAGCGTCGAATATTCTTAGTTGGAATTATATAAAAGCTTTTATAATATCCGGATGCGCCCGTTTCGCCTAGACTTTGAAAATGAAAATACTTTAGAATTGGCAGTGGTTGTCTACGACAAGGTACACCCTTGGGATCCGACCAAGGATCGTAAGTCACTGGACCTATCTGGTATGGCAACGTGACAAAACGGACTAAGCAAGGGATAAATAATTTTTCGAGATATTTCTCACACTTACCGTTGACGATAAAGGAATCCAACGAGATTTGTGACAGCTTCTTCGAAATAATTGAGACGATTTATTGTCGAATATTGAAATCTGAAAAAGAAAACGTCAAATATTATAAAACATTTTAGTACAAATAGATTGATTAGTGAAGCAGAAGATAACCCGAAAAGATGATTGATCCGACCTAACTAGTGTTCTTAAGAAGATTAGCAAAAAAAAGTAGTTCAATTATTTTTCAAACTTAAACATTATCTTTTAGCTAAGGAAAATTCATTATCTTCACAATAATCTGAAAGATTGGTTTCAAGTATAATCTAAATAACGCAAAAAAAAAGAGGTCGTAACATTTATTTTAATTTTTTGTAAACTTGTGACCAAATCGAGGTTATCGGGGATCAAACTGACATTTTTTCGACACAAATTGTAGAAAGTGCGATTAGAAAAGTTATTCCGTTAAATAACGAAGCCACCTACTTTTTGTAAATGGCGTAAAAAGGAGGAGGGCCGTTTAAAAATCCTGACGTCAAGCCAAAACAAACCGAAGCCGTAAACAGGGAATGGGATAACCGAACGACGTCACTGCGGTTAAACCCGTATCGAACGGGTCGCGGGGGATTTTTTTTTTTACTTTAATCGAAAAGATTCATTCGGAATGAACGATTAAAGTAGCGATTATCTCATTTTTATCTGGGTTTTTTATTGCATCCTTGTCTGTCCGTTGAGACGCGAGGGAAGGCTCAAAAGTCAAAAGGCGAGTCATCTCTTACGAAAAGTCTTTATAAACAACAAACATCAAATGTTAAATAATTCAATTTCCCCTCTATTACGCAATCAATCTTCTCAAAAAGTTAATTTAAAAAATTCATGATGAATCATGAACGTGTTTCTCTTCTCCATTTTGTCCTCGTGCAATCATGGATTGAACTTTAAATTATTCAAATAGATTATTTTCCTTCATAAAAGTTTTCAGTAAAAAATATCATTTTTACTACAATCAATCTACCAACTGATTATTCAAAAAGTGATTATTTCCATGATTGACTTGTATTTATAAACAGTAATTAAACGATACGTACCATCGTTCAACATATCCAACCGATTCCATATTCACCAGTTTTGAAGGATCTGATGACCAATGTTGTTAATTTACAAAGCAAAAAAAAGTAAAACGTTCTGAAGGAATTACTTTAAAAAAGCCGATTAATACAGAACAGAATATTTTAATTGATAACTACCTGTTTTGTCATACCAAGGCGAGTTTTTTGTCATATACCATTCGTCCTAATTTGGTCCACCAGTTTTTAAAGAAAAATTAAATTTTTCAAACAAGCGATGCTCCATAGTAGTTGTTAATTAAATGAAGTACTTGTTTGAACGAATTTTATGTGTCAATCAACGTTTCGATCTTTATTGAGAGCATCTTCAGAGCCTGGGATTTATAAATATGGTCTAAATTTTACAAATACATGCAAGATGTGAAAAAATGTGACAATCATGTCATTTAAGTGTCAATATTGATTGATTTTACAAGAACTGAATTTTTCCTTTGATAACTACCAATTTGATATATCAACAAGGGCTCTTATCTCATATGCCATTAGTTTTACGATCCACTATTTTCTAATAAAATTTTAAGTTTTTCCCACAAGCGATGCTCTATAATGATTGAAAATTAATGATGTCTGTTTGAATGAAGTTTATGTGTCAATGATTATTTGGAGATCTTGAGATGCGGTCTGGTTGACGTAGGTTTTAGAAAAACATTTCCTTTATCTTGCCAACGTTTCGATCTTTATTCAGATCATCTTCAGGGCCCGGAATTTATAAACATGGTCTAATTTTTACGAATACATGTAGGATGTGAAAAAATGTGTTAATCATGTCATTTATGTGTCAATACTGATTGATTGTACAAGAAATGAATGTTTCTTATGATAACTACCAATTTTTTATACCAAAGAGAGCTCTTTTCTTATATACTATTCGTTCTACTTTGACCCACGACCCATTTCTAAAGAAATGTTAAGAAATTTTAGTTTTTATATCATTTATATTTTGAATATTTTTATACCAACAATTGTTTTATAATATTATTATATATCCATTTAGTTTGAGTATTTAAAAAAAATATTTTTAAGTATTTCCAATTATAATAATTTTTATTATTATTAGTTGTTGATATTAATAGAATTTTGTTTACGCGTGTCTACACAGTATAAACTCAGATAGTAAGAAATGACAACAATCTAATTACTGATTATTAATGACTACTTCGTAACTAATGACTCCCCTTAGTTAAATATGAGTTGAAAAGTTGTGAAGATAAAACCTCTTTTATTACTTGTTTACTAATATTTATAGAAATATAAATTTGGTTAGATGACCTTTCTACGTTTATTATTATTTTATCATAGAAAATCTAGTAAGATGGATATTTGTTTATTTAAAATCTGATGGATAAAGGCTTGATGTGATATTGATTATTTTCCCCTTTATTTTACGAGGGTTCGCAACAGAAGTCATATCAACCCTCAGGGTGTCGGTGTTTTTGGAAAAAAGAATGCAGCCCATGGTGAAGGGCCGTTGGATTCGAACCCCGGACGTTACCTTACAGTGATGAGCGCAGTGTCTACACTGCTTAACCGTTGCCGCCACTGACGCCCCATTGATTATTATCCCTAATATTATTGTTTTATTTATCATTAATATGTTTCATCCCAAAGCAAGTAAGTAAACATTACAAATATCATGTTCCGTTTTGAGCCGATAAATTTAGCGGCAGGAATCCTTGCTTTCACCTTGTGGTTGAAACCCTGGAGTCGAATGTCCCTTTGTCTCCGTTAAATTCAGATAATAGCTAATTTGTACCACTATTTTCCTCGATGGGACACAGGCTACCAAAGCAGTATGTAATTATCACGCTGAGTTTAAATGACATTTTAAAGACAAACATGAAAATCAATATTCCAAACTATGAAAAATAATTGGGAATCCCCCATGGGAGCATACTAGGTCTAATACTTTACTTGCCTTTATTTGTATTGATAGAGCGGCGATATCATCAAAGACATCAATTATTCTTATAAAATGGAATATTACTCTGTTGGTCCTTAATGAAGTTACTGATAACCGATTTATATAAGTTCAAATCTGCATATGTACGTTGAGAGAGTTGAGGCCGCGAGAATCACTCACCCCGGATGTTGCAGTCTTTGGACAGCTCCCAAGACAATCAGTTCCTTAAGTCAAATCAATTCCCACACCCACTCACTCTTAAAGACATTCTTTCTTATTTACAGTTAGAGTATTTGGTACCTAATTGAGTGTGAGTCAATAGCGGAATATTGCGTATCCCTCTCACACTACACTTTCGCACTAATAAATACATTCAATTTCAACAAACACAAAATGACACAAAATATATAGAATAAAACAACCGTTTTATCGGAACAGAAGATCCACGTACTGTCGTGCTCAAGCATAATTCTCATATCGTGAGTTTCCTGCGCGCTCCCTATATGAAGCCAAGGGGTTGCATCCTTCAATTAGGTGGGATACATCGAACAATGTTTTCAACATTCCGGACACATACGCGAGCTGTATGTCAACTTTGATTGACCTATCATTAATACTATCATATATACAAAATTGTTAGTGTTATTAATTAGTGTTATCGATGAAAATATTTTTTTTTAATTTGTCAGAATTAGCCCATTTAATTTGATTAGACATAGGTTGTAATGAAATTAAAAATCTACAGTGATGAAATATGATTTTGATTATCACAAGCTCAATGGCGAGACAATTTTCGTTATCAAAGCTTCTAATGCATGATATTATTTAACAAAAAACAGATTAGAAGAATATTTGTTTTTAAGAAATAGACCTCTGTAATAAAACGAAATAAAGTTCTTACAAGCTTCCGAAGGGTGAAATAATTGAACAGACCGTTCTACGAACTGGTCGGTGCACAAGTTGAGGCGTCCTGTCCCAGTTTTCTCCAGAGACTGGTCTGGCATTGCTCATTTACTCGGTGGATTCTCGATTGATACAAAAATAAAGATTGTTTCACCCAAGGCGAATATAAACCGAAATAATTTACAAGTTTGTCTTAAAGACTTGTTCCTCCGGACAGCTAATGCCATTTCTCCGGCGCCTGAGAAACCCGAATTTAGGGTCAGTAGGTCGCAGCCGGGATCTGCAAGGGCGTGGAGTGATTTTTATTTCGCCCGTTTTATTTTCTTGGAGATTTATTTTTCGATTATTTTTTTAATGATAAATGTTCCGTTTACCCTTGGAAATGTTCTCTCTACAATAAGTGTTATAACCATTAAACAAGATTTTTCTTTAAATTGGTAAGCGTTTGAAATTTTTTATAAATTAACAAGCACCACGGTAGATTTTATTTTCATTTCTTTCTTCTGACCTCGCCCCAACGGGAATATTTTGACAGAAATAAGTTTCGCACATGTAACAATTTAGAAAATGTCGACCCCAAGCTCATTTATTTTCTTGCCAGGGATAGTTTTGTCAGATGTCACTCAACAGATAACAATCAGACAAATTTTATCGAGATCAATTTTTCTACATTGATAAAACGATTCGTAAGTTGTAATCATAACGAACAATCTGACGCATCCTTGGATCGTGGGACCGGAGATAAACAATGTAAAAAATACGGTAATCTCGTTCGGACCCTGAATGGGCCTTTAAACTTTGGACACCCCGTATAAAACTTCACAATCATTGTAGAACAAGAAAATGGTTCACGAGGTAATATAAACTAATTTACATTATACCGGCTGTAAAGAATATCAATCTTCAAAAAAATTAAGAGTTTTGTGTTTAAAAGAAATAAACTTTTCCTCAGCCGACTTGCAAGTCGTAAGAGCTGCAATATTTACCATGATTATGCTATGAAATTCTTATCTCCATTTGAAATATGAAAATTGTCTAAAAGATTAACTCTCAACACTGATTCCCAAATGGTGTCTAGCCCACAAAATACCAGAAGTACCAAGATTAAAATTATTTTATTGTTACTAATTATATTTATGAAAAAACAAAAGATAATATTTTATTAAAAAATATTTATGATTGTAAATGTGAATTGTGAATGTTTTACGACAAATTTTACCCCAGTGTAATTATGATTATCGCTGCTTCAATGTCAATTTTTCTCCTTATCGTAATCACCTTTTATCCCTTTCTGTCTTACAATCTCACTCATGAGAAGTCTCTCTCTCTCTGTCTCTCGCCTTCCCCCTTGCTTTCTTCTTTCTCTCTCCCTCGTTCCCTATCTAAAATCTATCTACATATGTCTATATCCTCACAATCTATCTACTTATCTACTTTTATCTGCCCCTCTAGCAGTCTGTTTCCCGTTTTCTCTCTCTCTCTAATTCTCATTCTCTCTCTCTCTCTCTCTCTGTCTATCTCTCTCGCCTTCCCCCTTGCTTTCTTCTTTCTCTCTCCCTCGTTCCCTATCTAAAATCTATCTACATATGTCTATATCCTCACAATTTATCTACTTATCTACTTTTATCTGCCCCTCTAGCAGTCTGTTTCCCGTTTTTTCTCTCTCTCTCTCTAATTCTCATTCTCTCTCTCTCTCTCTCTCTCTCTCTCTCTCTCTCTCTCTCTCTCTCTCTCTCTCTCTCCCCCCCTACCTATCAATATATCTTAATATCCTCTCTATCTACTGTTACCCTCACAATTTGGGGATGACACTTTCAGAGATATTCCGAAAAGTGAATGGGGCACATATTAGAATGCTGAATGGCGGAAGGTCAGAGGAGGGGGATATTCAATTTGAGCTGGAAAAAACAGATCAGGTGGGTTCCAGAATCGAAATCTATTGCTCGAGCTAGTGTCAATCTTTAGAATTATATTGTATGATAATTTAATTCTCACAGGGCTGAGTTGAGCGATTATGTTGTATGGTTGTATGGCTACAGGTAGAAGTTAAAGAGTGGAATAATTAAAAGGTTTTATTCATCCGTCACAATTTTGGGTTTGCCTTGTATATACGTTTTGTAAATATATTTTATGTTTTCAGTTAATTTGGTTTCAAAAAGTGTGCTTTTATTTGTTTTCTTTTAACCTTCCCCGTATCCTTTCCTTTTAACTTATTGGTCCACTTCCGATTCCTTTCCTATCCAATGCTAAGTGTCTTACCCTTATTTGTTGTGTCGTTGAAAGAACAAGTCTATATACTTATCAATCTTTATCTGTCCCTCTATCAGTCTGTTTCCCAATCTTCCTCTTCTGTCTCTCTCTCTTTCTCTTTCTCTCTCTCTCTCTCGTTCTCTCCCACTATATCTCTTTCTCTCCTTTTCCCTACCTATCTATACATTTCTATATCCTCTCTATCTATTTACCTATACCCTCTATCTTTGTATGTCCCTCTGTCAATCTGTTTCCCACTCTCCTGTTCTCTCTGTCTGTCTGTCTGTCTGTCTCTCTCTCTCTCTCTCTCTCTCTCTCTCTCTCTCTCTCTCTCTCTCTCTTTCCTTTTATGTTCATTTGTTAGCTTTCTTTGTTTAAAACTGTTATCATTGTATATCGGTTTGTCTTTGATTGGTGCTCAAATACGTTATTTTATTAATTACATTGCAAAAACGCTTACATTAAAAATTGTGTTTATATATATATATATATATATAAATGTAACCCTCGAGATCGTATTTATGCTGAAACTATTCGTAATAAAAAAGTAATTTTAGTTTTAATGCAAGACGTAGATGATTAACAACAAAAAAATTATATAAAAAAAGCGTAGTAAATTATTCGGAAATATAATGAGGAAGTACGAACAAGCAAGTCTAACAAATAATGGGAAAAGTATTTCAGAAATGTCAAGAACTTTGAGGGACGAGGTTCTCTGTCAATAAATCAGTTGCAAGGCTGTCAGGAACATAAAGTTTTCATAGAGCTCTCAACATGATATTTATTTATGCGGAGATGGGAGGGGGGAAATGACAAGAACCTTTCACTCCAAGCTGTCCAAGGGGGACGGCCTGGATGGTTATTTTTGAAGAATCTGACCATTTACCTCCAATTAATAAGACAGAAATGTTGGCGGTTTGTCAGGGCAGAACCGTTTTTTCCGTGTAGACTGGGCATAATTAGGATTTTGTAGGCTCCCGGCCAGGAGTTTTCTTTTAATTTTGCATGGTCTTCTGCAACGAATTAGTGACGTGTATTTCATTTAGAGTCGTGACGGAATGGCCGTATGGCAAGTATTTAAAAGTATTTCTGTTGTATTTCGACAATGTTTATCTTGAAGCCAAACGTCCTTGGTCAGAGGCAAACTTTTGTACAATCATAGAAAGACATGTACATAAGGTTGAATTTACTTTAATGTTTGTCATATTAAATTAGGAAACAATCAGAAAAATCCTTCTGCATTGTGTAAATTTAATTTTGCCATCAATCCCCTGCAAGGGGAATTCATTGGCAACCCAGTTTTTTTTGGTTCCGCTGAAAAATATTATCTCACGCATATGCTTTTGCTCAGCCCAAGGTCGGAATTTCGTAATAAAAGGCCCTTTGTAATTGCTCACGCGATACGATTTTTATCCAATCTATATTTCCCCTGAAAATGTTGAAGATCGTGCGCGTGAAAGCGTGGATGATCAATTAAACCGAAAGGTTAAATTTCCTTAATTATCCGCATTCTCCGTTTAACCGTGTCACAATTAGTGCACGCTATAAGTTGGGTCGCTTATAAAGAAAAAAGTGGTAAGCATATCGAGATGGGCGGACCACGAACGAAACAGAGATCTGTTTCTTTTTAAACGTCAAGCATGCAATTGGATAAAAATTTTACTTCTTTTAAACTGGGAGCGGGACCTCAGGGCAGCGTACTTGGACCTCATCTACACCGCAGACATCGGTGGTAGATGGTCGCCATTCCACCGTTAGCGACGATACACCTGTGGTATCTTCTGATCCCGATCCTACAATAGGTTCGGAGTTGAGTTTACAAGAACTGTAAATAGCCGAATGGAATAAACACTGGCATATAAAGCTTAATGAAAGGAAAACCACTAATGTATTTTTCTCCCTTCGAAGCAAAACCACTCCTACAATATTCCTCAATGATACTCCCATCCCAAAAGCAGACTGCCTCCGTTACCTGGGCTTCCATATAGTCACAAGACAAACCCGGAAACAAAGACTCGACTAAAACGACCGACAATAAACCAACGTTTCAAACTATTCTACAGAATGAAGTAGTAACTACTCATCATACAAATCATTTTTCAACGAAATCAAACAGATAACCTGCAAGACAATAATAAAAACTATTTGGACGTAAATAATAGAGCTGTGCAGCAACACAAAATCGTTTAATATCCAAAGAATACAGTCCTCAGAATCATCGTCAATGCTCCTTACTACCCTCCATCAAAACCGTTTTTCACAATGACCTCAAAATCCTCTTAGTGCAAAAGATAATCCCCAAAACACGCTAGTCGAATTGCCTAATCCAGTATAAACAACCTTTACAATCTCCCTAGATGACTGAAGAGGAGGTGACATCGCGACCTAGTAAACGTACGGTGGACGGACTGTGGGGCACCGCAAAACCTTCCAACATCCAAAGTCAATGCTCCTTACTTCGACTTCTTCACAACGGCCTCAAAATCCCTTTCGTTCAAAAAATAATCTCAATAAATAACATTTTTAAATTTCCACCTCAATCGAGTTGCCGAGTCCTTATCCTATAGAAACTACCATCATAATCCCACCGAACGAGTGATGAGGAGATGGCCTCGCGACTTCTGAAGAGTCCTCCTCGGTGGGACTTCGGAGAGAAACAATGATTGTTACTCGCCTCACGACACATGATCCATGTCGTTTGTGTATTATACTGATTGCATAATGTAATTAAGGTTACAGATTGTAATAAAAAAGTTTTCAAATTAAAATAAACCTCAATGAAATAGGCCTGACATAATATTACAATTACTAATAATTTTTATTCAGGAATAATGCCATTAATAGCGATTATAATTAGTCGGAGATCGTGAGATGCGTTCTGGTGTGACGTAGGTTTTAGAAAAACATTTTCTTTATCGTGCCAACGTTTCGATCTTTATCGAGATCATCTTCAGGGCTGGGATGTTTATAATGGGGAATTTATAAACATTGTTTAAATTAAACAAATACATGTAGGATGTGAAGTGTGAACTTGTCTGTCTACAGAGTTGACTATTAACACGACAAACAAGAATGACACATCTACACGGAAAACAAACACTTTGAGCCCTGAAGATGATCTGAATGAAGATCGAAACGTTAGCACGATAAAGAAAATGTTTTTCTAAACCAACGTCACACCAGACCGCATCTCAATCTCATAATCACAGACTAACTGTCACTAAACACCACACATTTCTATAGCGATTATAATTCATTTTCCTCTTGGCCTGATTTTGATTTTTTTTTAACTCATTTTTCTAGGGCGCTTCACATTTAAAATTTTTAATTTGTGCTCCCATGCCTTAAAGCGCTGTAAAACTTGTCAAGTCTAATGTTTTTAAAATAAAAAAAAATGCTTATCAGAATTGCAAATTTTTCCTAGCTATTGACAAAATGTCCTAGAACGTGTTCAAGTTAATGTATATAATAATTAATTGCATTAATGTTTTTAAATTAGTTGTAATATTCTGATATATTTTAGATAATTAATTAATCCAAAAATTCCCGCAAAATCAGAATGCTGTACCGAATTTCTTTTAGAGACTGAGAAATCCTGGGACGGGTTTTGGTTACCACCCTTTCAAAATACAATAAAATATAATTAAGCAAAGAAAAACTTTCGTTATAACTACTCGACGATTAGATTTCTCATCTCTTTTATCTATATTCTTCATTTTCAGGGAACATTATTTACATACAAACATTCATGTGAACACGGAAGTTGAAAATTGGCGTTTCGTAACAAAGGGGGTAAAACTTTCCATAGTGAGCGGTATTAGTTATTTTTGAATTCTTTTTTTGGCTTTACGTTAAAAAATGGCATTAAGCCGAAAAGCGTTCGACACAAGGTTGACGGCTGTAGCGAAGAACATCGCGAATTAGACTGCTTGATAAAAATAAATCGCCTTTGTAATAGTATTACAATGAGAAATCCGAGTGGCGTGTTTAAAAGAAAATATTTCCTATCATAAAGATGACGGGGGCTGGACTGTTGATAAAAACTGTCATGTCTGGATGATACCGAACGTGCATTTAGCCAAGAAGGTTGAAAAGAACAAAAACACATGATAAGCGTAAAAAATAAATAACACAGAACTGTAAACGTTCATGCCACGTGGACAGATTCTGTGCGACCGTTTTAGACGAATGTTCGACGGTATTACGACGCCATAAAGATAAAAGAATGGATGACGTTTCGTCAAATTATGTCGATTATTTACTCAGATAAGAAATTTGGCCGGTTACCGTTGGAATACGCCGCTCCTGTTTGCCATATACCACTCAGTATTACACAGATGGGGTACGACGTCAAACTCTTATATTTGTCATACTGGAATACTACAAATCCCGCACAATCCTTAGATTTTTAATTAATAATAATTCAAAATGGCCGGTGAATGCAACCAAAACCTTTATAAAACAAACAACCTGACATCTTAAGTGCAAACGTGCAAAGAAAATCTGAGTGATGAACAAACTGGCAAGAACGGAAAAACAGAATAAGTGAGCAAACTTAAGAAGCCAATATGGACTAAACTCATGGTTACAGAACCCTTACAACTGGGAAAGAAATTGCTACAGTTAAGCAGGGTAAAAATCAGGTGAGTAAAAGAGCTACCGGTCACTGACATCTGAGTAAACAGCTACACAACATAAGTACATCCAATGATGATCTCATTTGTAACTGCCACTCGAATGCGAAACACCAATCAGTAGAGAGAGAACCTCGGAGACAAAGAAAATCAGGAAAAATAATTACATCGATGACACTCATTGACCTACTTCGTAAAAGAAGGATCTAGTCAATTGAACTGAACAAAGGAACCAGGAAAAGTACAATATATATTATCACCTTAAATATCGAGTGAAAATATGGTTTTATTATCTTAAAAATATCGTAATGTTAGTGCTGTGGCTCGATACACACCCAATAAAGAATCAGTTAAAAAGAGTTATGTAACGTCCTCCATTCAGCATTTGCCCCGACCTCGCTCCTTCAGATTACGGACAATGGTTTACTTTTTCCGTGTCCCGACATCCTGAAAACTGAAGAAGTTATGTTTCCAACGCGTACAAATAAAAAATCCGTCCATACTTCATTACTCCGCCATCAACTTTCCCTCATACAACCTTGCTAATAAATTCATTCACCTACAAGACATTTAAAAGAAAAACAGTAAGAAAAAGGTGTAATATACAGGTGTAGAGATTTTTTTTCTGGAAGATTTCACGGGATGATGATAGCGCAAAGCGCTGAAATATCGGGCAATATTCGCTGTGACAAAGATCATGATCGTTTGGGCCAGTGAATCCTCGCTTTTTTTGTAAATCGGGCGCGTTTTGGCTTCTCGCCACCTTCAGTGTTGAATCTGTGTCATAACCCGTCTGACGGACCAGATACGACCTAACGGGGTTCTTCAACCCGCAGATCCAATGAGAAAATTCAACGAGAAGTAACTACGCTGACACTGCGCGTCAATTATCTTTAAAAAAAAGAAATTTCACACTTTTTTGAACCGTAGTGTAATGTTAATTTTAATCCTAGACCTCTTAAAATCTCATTTCTATAAAATTTTGTCTTCGATTATACTTAATTATTAGTTTTGAGAGGTTGAGGCGCTAGCTTATCAAAAAAAAAAAAATAAAATAAAATAAAATAAAAAAATAAAAAATAAATAAATAAAAGAGGCAACAAGGAAAACGTGGTTTTTATCTACAATTGGACTCCCATATCTGAAAGAAGAAAAAGGTAGGCAGGGTTTTCCAATGGGCTGAGGGAAACCCTCGATTACTTTTGAGCAAGATTATGATTTGAACAACTAAACTACTAACAAAAGTTTTTTGAAACTTGTTTGAAAGACTTTCCACCGATCGTCCTTTATAAAATAGGTTACAGAGGTGGACGAAGGATCTTGCGAATCTTGACATTTACGTACTCCTATCGGGCCGTTTAATAATCGAGACATCGTAAATAAAGAATTGTCCCTGGGTTGGTAAAACGAGGAAAAGGTAGGAAAAAAGGACGTATCCTTATAAGAGGTGGTTACTTAAAAGGGTCGTTGAACAGCTGATCACGACCTTCCTCTGTGTGAACAGTCAGTTGGGACGTTATTGATCAGCTGAGGAGCGTCAGTGGAAAATTCCCAGACTGCCTGTCTATATCCAGACCCCCTCCAGGGCGACCGCTCCCACTCGGCTTATGAGTCTTGCGGGTCCGCTGCGCCGCGCCCCTCGGCCAGTTTGACGACTTTCGTTTTTGTTTTGATTGCCGGCTGGTTCTTCGTCTCGGCGAAAATGGAAAAAGGAACGGTGCTACAGGAGGAAAAAAAGTTTTTTCATCCACATATTTTTTCCACTTAACAGTTACGATAATAATTTAAAATAAAATCATTAGTGTTAGTTAAGATACGTTTATAGGCATTTCTGGATTATATAGTATGAATAATGTTGGTCACATTATTGGTCTCTGTGCAACTCCAGTATTTTTCGTATATGAGATCATGTTTGACAATGCTTTACAGCTAAAATCATTTATGTTGATAATTATGAACTTCAGCGATCAATATGATTTATATATTATCTTAGTATTTATATAGTATCTTAATCCTGGAACTCCTGCTTGTTGTAACATTCGGCCATAGTCAAAGTCATGATCGTTGTTGATCTGGGTACGAACATCAATGAATGTGACGTTCCATGGATGACTTATTGACATATTTAATATTTAAAAAAGTGGTCTGATAAACGATCCTTGTGAAACAGGAATGAAATAAGATTTATATATGAGTCTGATATTTTATTTATTGCGAACAACGTTGGGCTAAGTATTTGTCCTTGCAGAACTCTTGCGTGTTTTTTCTTTTAATATTTAAATCGACATCCGTCCACATCAAGATATATTGATCATAGGTCATCTTGGTGCGATCACCAAGAAATATGACAATCATGGATGATTTATTAATATATTTATTATAAAAAAGTTGGTCTAAGGAAGGATCCGAGTGAAAAGTAATGAAATATGATTTATTTACGTGACTTACATATTATGTATCGGGGAGGTGCGGAGTGCCCGTGTTTACTATAGATCCAAAACCAACAAGCAAAATACTAACCACTTGAAATAACAAATATTTCACTCCATATACAATATATACATTATATATCGAGAAAAATGTTGGTCTGATTATTTGACCTTGCGGAACTCCTGCTTTTTTCATTTAAGATTTAAATAGATAATATTTTACAGGCAAAATCATGATCTTTGTTGATGATCGTATGATCCTGATGAAATATGACAGCCATGAACGAATTATGGATTAATCTAAACAAAATTGGGCTGAATATGTATCCTTGTGGTACTTCCGCATTTTTCATATTTCAAATCTGAATTTACATTTGTTCTACAACCAATCATTAATCTTGATTATGACACGTTCTTTAGCCAAACTGGTGGTCTGGTTTATATATTATTCCTTTCAATTAATTAAGGTTTTTAGTTGAGATAAAAAATCACGAGCGGGATTCGATCCCACGATCTTCGGCTAGATACGCCGCTGCTCTACCCCATTTGAGCTATCGTGACCTCGATCCAACTAACTTCCCATCTCAACCCCACCTTTGATAGCGATTAGTGTCCGAGTGGATCGAGGTCACGATAGCTCAAGTGGGGTAGAGCAGCGGCGTATCTAGCCGAAGAACGTGGGTTCGAATCCCGCTCGTGACACTGACTTTTTTATCTCAACTAAAAACCTTAATTAATTGAAAGATATTAATTGGTCAAGCGGACCATGAAAACTAGTAAATGAAATTATATATTATGTCGAATGTTCATCTGAGTATTGATCCATACGCCAGGCAGTTTTTGTTTAAGTTTAAGGTATGGTCCCAGTCCATGTCGTTAATATAGTTCATCTTCACATAACTGAGGAAAATCTGACATAGATTTCATCACAGAATCATCATCATCAAGGAAAAATGAAGCATATTAATAACAAAATCCAAAATCATCAAAATCCAACGTATATAAACATAAAACAGCAATATCTCACTGGCACTCTCAACACGACACGCAAGAATGACACAATTACACAGAAGACAGTTTGAGTGAGTAGAAATATATTGATTGAATATAAAAAATATATTTCGCATTGTATAAATTCACTTTTCCACATCCTAAATGTATTTGTTAAATGTAAACAATGTTTGTAAATTCCAGGCCCTGAAGATGATCTCAATAAACACGATAAAGAAAATGTTTTTCTGAAACCTACATCACACCAGACCGCATCTCACGATTTCTGAATAATTAATAACAAAGTTAATCCGAGTAGACGAATCGTATTTCGACATGAATTGAATTGTATTTGTGAGAGACATTGTGTTTTCTTCTACCAATTCAATTCTATTAAAGTTTTCTAATTATGTTATATGATGATGGACAAATGTATAGTAAGCGAAAGGTCGTTCGGTATTAAGTTTCGAATATGTTATATTCTGCAGGATTTTTGTTTCGATTTTACACTTGACTTTTTCAATGCTCTTTTACAGTTTGACAAGACGAACTTTTCTAATTTTCTTTCTTCGGCCAGGCCGACCTTATTTCAAGCCCGGCTTACAAATAGCGTCACGTCTTCCTCTTTGTACCCCGTAACAACCATTACCCTTCTTCTTGGCGTAAAGTTCACGTTCACAATTTTGGAATTCGTTGTTTGAAAAGTAGAAATTGTTGCCCCTGAATTTATACACTTATTTGTATTCGAATTTAACTTATTTATAATGAAAAATACTTTCTAAACTGTAAACGGTGTATTCCTTTTATATACAAGCCTTAACCTGCTTAGCATTAAATTGTCGTCAGACCAAGTTTATCGATGGAAGTTGACAACAATGTTATTCTTGAATTAATTAAATAATTTGGTTTAACTTCTAATATCAATTATACACTGTTTACTGGAAATTTATATTTATGTGTTTTTTTTGTTATATTTAATCATATTCGTCCTTCTTTGGAAAAGAAACAGACTAATAATTCGACTTTTAAATTCCTATAATTTTCTTTTAATATCTTATTTATTTCTATGTTTGTTTTTAGTGATTAGAATGGTTTTTTAATTTTTGTTTTCGATGGTGATATTTTGTGATCATACTATTAATTATACGAATGATTATTTTGTACAATTTAATTATTCAGGTCATAAAAGATCAGCTCATAATTTTCGACGGTATGAAAAATAAATCGAAGGTGTTTTTTTATTTATTTGTCTTTACGAAAGGCCACTAACCAACGGTGATAGTAACTGACCGGCTGATCTATAAGGTAAAAAAAAATCAACAACGATATCACATAATTAGATAACTTTTTTCACCTTTGTTATCAGTAAAGGTTTTTGTTCCCATGGTAAACGGTTTTCTATAAAAAAGGAACAAGGAAAACGCTATTTTCTATTTCAAAATGCTTATGGAATTAAGTCACTACCGAGACGTAGTAAATTGATTAGTTCACTTGTCGGTAGATAATTTTTTTTCTGTTTATTCTCTAGTATCTGGAGGGATAAAAAGAAAACACAACACGCAAATAAGCTACGTTTATATTTTTCTGATATTTCGAAGACGCCCTTTGCGATAAGTTGCAGCCAAATGATTAACACAACAAAAAACGGTTGTGGCGACAGGCTAGGGTGACTAATCTTGTTTAAAATAAAATTTTTCCTTCGGCTAAGAAGAAATCTGATATAGCATTCGCTGGTAAGGCACATTTTTAAGATACCGATCCCACAAAGGGGAAAAACCATTGAAAACTTCTGACTAAATACCTTGATAAATATTCAAATACAATTTCCCATTGTTTTAAAATTTTGTTGATCTGATTTGAGATGAACGAGGAATTCCGGAGATTAGCTGGAAATACCGTGCCGGTTTTTACACTGATATTTATTTTCGTGATAATATGTATCTTGAGGAAAGATTTAAACAGATTATATTTTTAAATATTGCATTTGACTATTACTATCATTATCACTATCATTATTATTAGGACTGCAAATAAATACATTATCGATCTATGTATTGGAGTTTAAAACAATAAGGCACCACTATTATTTTATACATTTGATTTTACATATATTTAACCAAAACGATTTTTTTTGTCAAGTCGTGTCGATTGCACGTGGATCAGGAGAAACACCACAATAAACCCGATCAAAATTTCTTAAAAATTGCTGAAGCGGTAACTCCGTAAATAACTCATGGGATGTCTATTGAGAAAATAATATATATTTGTTTGAATATAAAATATATTTTGCATTGTATAAATTCTCTTTTCCACATCCTAAATGTATTTGTTAAATGTAAACATTGTTTGTAAATCCCAGGCCCTGAAGATGATCTCAATAAGAGATTGAAACGTTGGCACGATAAAGAAAATGTTTTTCTGAAACCTACATCACACCCGACCACATCTCACGATATCTGAATAACTAATGAAAATAATATAGTTAAACTAAAGTTGAAGAATGAATAAAAAGTATACAAATACTTTTATATACTTTGCTTCGTGGTAGTTTGTTATGAAATACATTTTTTGATATTTACTCGGTCCTGTTTTATAATAAAATGCAAAGATTTAGAAAACTTTTTTTATCGTGCCAACGTTTCGAGCTTTATTGAGATCAACTTCAGGGTCTGGGATTTATAAACATTGTTTAAATTATACCAATCTATGTAGGATGTGAAAAAATGAATTTATACAATGCTAGAAAACCTACGTCACACCAGACAGCATCTCACGATCTCTAAATAGTCATTAATCTTCACACATAAAATAAACTAGTACTATTAATATAGCAACTTGTACAATTTTGCTTCATAATAAGAAAATAGGGAGGGGTTGATGGCGAAGTAGCTTCTCCATCGCCTCTCAGGTTCTGTGTTTGACTTGGGCAGATGGCGGAAATTTTATAAAAATACCCCATCAATCCCAATTTAGATTAGTTTATTACAGAGCACAGGTAGATGGAGGACTATCGAGTACGAAACAGAATGAGTGCAATCAATGTATGTTGGTGTGAATGTATTTATTAGTGTGAATGGGGAGGGGCTGATGGCGAAGTAGCATCTCCATCGCCCCTCATGTTGCGTGAGTGTCCTGGGTCTAAGGCGGAAAACTTTTGAAGTACCACATCGACTCCAAATTAGAGTAGTTTATTGTAGTGAATAGATAGATGGAGGAATATCGAGTACTCCATCTACCAAACAGTACGAAGCGATCAATATATGTAGGTATGAATGTATTTATTAGTGTGATTGTGTATCGAGTGTGTAGCGATATTTTGTTAATGCTTCGTGGCTGAAATTACCAAGCTGTCAAAAAAAAGTTAATGTACACGTAGTTAAATTGTAAAGTCGAAAATACAAAAAAAAACTGTTTAAAATAGAAGGAACTACAACAGTCATTAGTAATTAAAGTTTATGTAAAATACCCGTCTTTATTTGTAGTATTAATACAAGTCTCAGATCGCCTGTATTATCAAAATATTATTGCAAACTTCCAAGCGTTAGATTACTTTTGCTTTTGCGTTTCTTTACAATGCTAGAGGAATAAGTTTTCAGTAATGATGAACGATGACGAACAAGATAATGAACGTGTGGCAAGACAGAATATCATTTGACATAGAAAAATGTACAAGACAAGGATCAATTCACCACTATCATAAAACAGTAAGAGAAAAGGAACTCACTTTCTGCGACCTGATATAAGCTTGTAGTAGGTTGTAAAACGTATGGTCAGTTGTAGGACAGAACACGTCACTACAAACATAAACGCTTTTTTCAATTAATTATTTCCCTCGCGTTTTTGGAATGGGAATTTTAATAGGCAGTTAACAGCACTAACGCACATCAATAAGCAATAACAGCAACCAGTTCGATTCACTAACTAAAACACTTGTGCGAAAATAGCATAGAATTTGAAATAGCAAATGTGTTTGGTTCCCAGTTTCCCTCTCTACCGTACAGCTGACGTGTACTTTTATAGTTTTTTGCTTGAATAATATCATTAGCAACATTTGTAAGGACTCCGCATTCTGAACCAGAAAGTATTGGCACTTGAACTTCGTAGTTCGAACTTGTATATTTAAACTAATACTATTAATAGTACTATGAAATATGCCTCTAAATCAGCTTGATGATGAACTGATGATGTAGTTCGTTATACTGTCTAGTCGTTTTGTTATCAAGTCAAAAATAAGTTATGAGTTATGCTTGTTATGAAACACGTTTTGTTAAATTTACGGCGTGATAACGAACTGGCGTAGTTAGGTCGTTTCCGACTATTTTGTTGATGGGTTTGTCTTATTGCCTAGTCGTTATCAAGTTAAAAGAAAAGGTATTAGTATGTAAATGTCCCTGCATTACGTCACTTTTCTACATGTAGTTTGCCGTGAAACAATTTTTGTTTGCAATACGGTACGTTGACCTGTAGTGAATTATATTACCAAAGGTTTCAAAAATAAACCTGTAAGCTTGAGGAAACAGAAATCGTTACAACTTTTAGTCCGGTTTGTTAACTCCAAACCGTGTGATTTATCTATAAATAGGCTGTTTTCTTTTAAGTCGCTTAGAACGTTTAAGAAACGGAACTCTTTTGATCCTTCAAGCGCGACTTATTTTAAAAAAAAAAGGGTTGATTGTTTATCTTGTGATAAAAAAATTGGCTACGATTGTTCCTAAACAGTCACCTTCCATTATGAATCATGACGATAAGCCGAAACAGAGGAAAACAGCGAACACAATTGTATCAGAACGTCGCAATGGGTGGCAATTACTTTCAAAAGATTCCTTAAATGCGATTCATCCCTTCGTTTTTCTGGGGGGAAAAATCTAAATCCCATTTCTTCCAAACGGGATGATTTTATTTCGAGTGATTCTGACCCGGATGGGCTTTTTGACGGGTGAGTCATGCCGATGAAAAATCGGAACCAGTTTGTACGTCTGTCGAATAGAAGTAGACGATTTTTAAAAACAGTCTGATTTTGACCTTGGTTGTCTCATTTTTCGTCAGTGAGTCATTCTTTCTTCGAATGTATATGCAAACCACCCAACCGTTTAGGCATTGGGCAATACATTATTTTGTCCATTTATTTTAACCTGATATTTTTATTTAGAAATTTAGCTTAGCCTTAGTTGTACATATTTAAAATTATATAGATGCATCAATTACTTCGAGGGGAGCCGATGGCCGCAACGGTTTAGGCATAGACACGGCGCTCATCACTGTAAGGTAAAGGTCCAGGGTTCGCATCCAGCGGCTCTGCATTCGAACCCGACACCCTTCTTACAAATAGGCTTTTTTTTTCAAAAACACCGGCACCCTGAGGGTTGATATGACTTCTCCTGTTGCGAACCCTCGTAAAAAAAACTTTGAGAAAAGCTACGTTGACCAATTGGGCGAGAGATCCGTTTAAAAGAGGTTTTTCGGAAAAAATACTGTTTTTAAAGGCCCAAGATTGATAGCTTTTTGGCAATTATTTTTTTTATTAGCATTTATTTTTTCATGATGTAAAAGGCCATTAAGTAAAAGTTGTGAAACCGCGCGCGGCAAATACATATTGTGCTTGCACTGGTTTTTACTATACAGAACTATTATAGTTAAAATTTGGATAACAATAGCTTGGGGGCGTTGGTGACCGCAACGGTTTATGCTCGGCACTCATCACTGTAAGGTAAAGGTCCCGGGTTCGAATCCAGCGGCCCTGCATTGACAAATGTTTTTTTTTAAACACCGGCACTCTGACGGGGAACCGCGGTAGCCGAGTGGTTAGCATGAGAGACTCTCACGCCGCGGTCGTGGGTTCGATTCCCACCGTCGCCTCTCACGATGATTACCCCCCCCCATTTGAACACACATATAAGAATTCGCCACCATAGTTAATATGCATAGATCATAAGGCAAACAAAAAAAAAAAAAAACGGCACTATGAGGGTTGATATGACCTCTGCTGTTGCAAACCCTTGTAAAAAACAAAAAACAAAAAAAGCTACGATAACAATAGCTTGGTGTTTAAGTCTTTCCTTGTGTACAATTAATAATAATAATATAATTATTCAGAAATCGTGAGATGCGGTCTGGTGGTTATTAACGGTCACTAATCCACACAATAATAATATAAACCAATGAATAAAAATACTATAATAAACCTTGGTAGTATTTTCGTTTATATTAAATTAAAAAAGACTACTTCAAAGTGTTCTTTGACAAAATGTCACTTAGAAGGGATTAAATTTTAAAGGGGATTTTCGATAATGGAAAATTTTTAAAATTTGTTGATCAATGTTTCGCCATTTACGCATTTGATTACCATGTTGCATAAACGATGGATACAAATTATAGTCAGCTCATTGGATTGTCATCTTGTTATAATTAGAATAAACACTGAAGGATGATCAGCCCAAATTCGTAGTTAGTATAATTGAGAATAGAGAAGGCCTGCAATTTTAAAAATAGAATTTTATGAAATTTGAAGTAATGAAAGTATTATTTTCACGGAGTTTTTAGTCGACTTCGTGAAAAGTCGAGACATGAAGGCAATATGCAAATTGTGCGTTCTACATAAAAAGGCGAGTCGCATACAGTTAAACATCGAGGACTAGCGGATCAGGAGATTCTGTTAATACCTTTTTATGCTTAATAACAATAATCACTATAATCAATAAAAACGCTCAATTTTAAAACAGGTAACATCGTAAATAATGTGAATTTGACTAGAATTTTTTTTTAAAGAGTTGGGTTTTACTATTAAAAATCAAATTGTTATGGTGTACAATTTTTAAAATTTTTATTTTTCTTATTTACATTTTCTTAAAACATTTGAATGCTAATAATTTGATATCGTGTCTGGTTGTAAAAAGCCCATTTCGGAAAAATGCAGTCGCATAGTTTTAAAGAGCGAGGACTAGCGTACTAGATTTTTTTTATACTGGTATATCTTATAAATTAACTATTTCATTAAAATAAAAACACTAGAAAGCCCAATTGTAAAAAATATAATATAGTGGTTATTCTGAAATTGAAAAAAAAAAAATTTAAAATGTTTTTTTGTACGATTACATTTTTAGAGGAAGTGGGGGGTAAAAATTTTCAAATTGTTTGGCTGTTGTATCTAAAGTGAGATTTAGACGAGTTTTTATTATTTACATTTTCTCAATATATTTTGCTGCCAATTATTTTATGTGGTCTCTGGTTATAAACAGCTTATTTCGGAAAAAGACAGTCTCATATTGTTAAACAGCGAGGAGTAGCGAACCATAGGAGATTCAGTTTGTATTGCTTTATGCCAAAAAAAATCCTATTGTTAAACGCAATGTTTTATGGGACTTTTACAAATAGAAAAATACAAGAACGTTAGTTTTTATAGATTTTGTTTTAACTTGAAAAGGAAGAAAAAATAAAGAAGTGGGATTATGCTAATAAAAATAAAAATTTCAATGCTCCAAATGTTTATTTTCTATTTATATATTTAAAAATATATATTTATCGTGTGAGGTCGTGAAGGGTATATTTCATAAAAAGGCGAATAAAAGTTTTTTTCTGTAATACTTTCTTTTTAAAACTGTATACATAGGAAGTTCAATTTTTGTTTTCACATAAAATCTCCTAGTTTATCTAATATATGATAGTCTAAACGTGTATCAACCGGGAACAGGAAGAAGCAATGGCCTTGAGGGAGTAAAAAATGAGCGAAATTTTATCAAATCCGCACAATCTAGTTCATTCTATCTTTCCAAGGATGAATCTCAGATTCCCACTTTTAACCGGGCCGATATCAGGAACTAGAAAGGTTTTGGGCCTGGATCACGTGTGTGTCGTAGGAGCGAGGGCAACGGAAAAGTTATAGGAACACGGAAGCCTGATTTGCAAGATATTTCTGGTTTACAAATGAACCATTAGGCGGAAGGCATTGCACAATTTTCCTCAGGTCGATTTTCCGAGTGCACTGACCCGAACATCGCGTGTACACCTCAGAACATAAAACTATGGCGATTGAACCGCGTATGAATTCCCTCGGTTCGTGTCAAAACCCCGTATCGAAACTTTTGAACATCGCATTTCCACATACGTTCGCCGCACGTGAAAAATGAAGTCCGTCCGATGAGAATCCTGGCTTCTATAAAAACTGGTCTGGCCTTGGGTCGGGGGTCGACGTACCTTGAACGGGACTTGTTACGGTGAGTACTCATTCCCATAGTTCACAAGTACAAAAGGGCATACAAAAAAGGGAAAACCTTTTCTCCAAGTCGTGGGGAGCAACCAGGGAGCATCGATCAAACGGGTCAAAGTTTTAAAAAGAAAAACCTGTTGTAATGCATGAATGATGCAACAAATACAGCTATTAGTTATACAACGACTAAGCTGTCTCAAGACACTAAACACTACATGACAAATGTGGAGCCGAACTAGAAATATTAAACTTCAAATCTTTTATACAAAATCAAAACTCTGCCTGTTATCTTCATTAGACTATGATTTACTAAGATGTTTTATAATATTTTAATACAGACACATCTGCATAACACCTTCAGGTTTTACGCACCTTAACACCTTCTAAAGAGAAAATAAAATTGATTTAATAATATGTAGTTAATTGAGGACATTTAGCAATATTTGATCAACGATGGTGGAGTCGTTTGGTTTAGAAGCAGATGAACTTATAATGAACAGATCGACACTGATCTGGGTGTATTTTCTCGCTGCTTATTTTCCGTGCAATTCATTTCTTGCCATCTTCAGTGAGGATATGTACATCTATATCCTATTTTTATCTGGTTTCAGCACATTTCGTCAGCTTTTCATGTTTGTTTTTGTTATCAATTGGAAATCATTCTCATCAAATCAGAGATGGAGATCGTGAGATGCGGTCAGATGTGACGTAGATTTTAGAAAAACATTTTCTTTATCGTGCCAACGTTTCGATCATTAGTGAGATCATCTTCAGGGCCTGGGATTTATAAACATGGTCTAATATTTACGAATACATGTAGAATGTGAAAAAATGTGTCAATCATGTCATTTATGTGTCAATACTGATGGATTGTACAAGAAATGAATGTTTCTTATGATAACTACCAATTTTTTATACCAACGAGAGCTCTTTTCTTACATACTATTCGTTCTATTTTGACCCACTCCCCATTTCTAAAGAAATGTTAAGAAATTTTAGTTTACATATGATTTATATTTTGAATATTTTTATATCACAACTGTTTTATAATATTATTAAATATCCTTTTAATGTGAGTATTTACAAAAAAATATTTTTAAGTATTTCCAATCATAATAATTTTTATTATTATTAGTTGTTGATATTAATAGAATTTTGTTTACGCGTGTCTACACAGTATAAACTCAGATAGTAAGAAATGACAACAATCTAATTACTGATTATTAATGACTACTTCGTAACTAATGACTCCCCTTAGTTAAATATGAGTTGAAAAGTTGTGAAGATAAAACCTCTTTTATTACTTGTTTACTAATATTTATAGAAAGATGACCTTTCTACGTTTATTATTATTTTATCATAGAAAATCTAGTAAGGTGGATATTAGTTTATTTAAAATCTGATGGATAAAGGCTTGGTGTTTGATATTGATTATTTTCCCTTTTATTTTACGAGGGTTCGCAACGTTTCGATCTTTATTGAGATCATCTTCAATATGTTCATCCGTGTTCTTCGTTCTTCTCGTGTAGAAATGTGTGGTGCTTAGTGACCGTTAGGTAATGATTATTTGGAGATCGTGAGATCAACTATGCCTCCTGTTTTTATTGTTTTGAACATATAAAAATGAATAGAAAAGATGAATGGTGGATGTTCTACCTTTTTAAAAAGTTCCTACTCACGTAAAGTTGTTTTCAACGATCCGGATTTCGAGCCTACAGCTCATCATCAGGTTGAAGGAGCTCAACAACCTGATGATGAGCTGTAGGGTCGAAATCCGGGTCATTGAAAACAACTTTATGAGTAGGAACTATCTTTTTAAAAGGATTCATAAAAAGGAATGTCTTGGTGTATTTTGTTCATCACTGATGTAGTAAGACAAGACAAATATGGCAAGTTTATGAATCACATTAAAAAAACGTTTAGGACATTCAATTCTAAATTTTTAACTATTTTTACGTGAAATACTGTGGGGTGATTGTCTTTCGATGGTCTGTCTAAACTCTCTGGATTCGTCTGACCTTAAGATTGTATAATTCAGTAAAACTGGCAATTCTGCTGTACAACAATGGCTTTTCTTTTGTGATAGTGTATACATAAATAGAAATGATTATATGGAGATCGTGAGATGCGGTCAGATGTGACGTAGGTTTAGAAAAAGTTTTCTTTATCGCGCCAACGTTTCGATCTTTATTGAGATCATTTTGAAGATGAGTTCTGAAGATGATCTCAATAAAGATCGAAACGTTGGCACGATAAAGAAAATGTTTTTCTAAACCTACGTCATCCCAGACCGCATCTCTCGGTCTCCGAATAATCATTAACTGACGGTCACTAAACACCGCACACTTTTATAATAAGAAAAAACTAATTATACATAACAGTGAAATTTGACCTAATTCACACGTGTTCCTCAATTTACGACCCGAAAAATTATTTGGATCGTTTCAACAAGGGCTAATAGACACGTTCAAAATGATCGTTCACCCCATTAATAATACTTTGTGCATTCACCCGACATAGCGAAATCATGTTTAGATGAACGGCTTAACCCTCCCACCCTCGGACCTTCAACTATTGCTCAGGAATCGATTCCACCCGGGAGGGAATACGCATGACAAACCCGGAGTTGAAAGCATGACACCTCGGGCCGAATCGATAGCCCCGATTTTCCTGAATGAAAACGTATTCGCCCACAATGGGTCGGTCCGAACCGCCTCGGAGACGGAGAAGATTGCACAATAAGAAAACCGGTTCAATGTTTTGTAAGTTTATCATACTTACATAAGAATTGTGATAATTTTAGTAATGAGATTCTACGCAATAAAAAAAAGATGGCATAAACACTTTGAACGCTTTAGTTGATATTTGCACTATAAGAATACAAATAGAAATATAACAGTTTCGAATCATTAGCATCACCTTATTATAAAAATTATGTTATGACGATACAGCTATGACAAGTTTGATCCATTTGAAACGAAATCTGTCCGAAAAACTGTAAACCGTTATACACCATTAATTAAAACAGGCACAGCGGCCCCATCGTCCGAGCCGAAGGACAGGAATAGACGGACGAGAATGGTGCCAAGACCCTTTAAGACAGCTGTAAAGGCGAAGGGGACCGAATCCGTAAAAGAACTTTACGTTTTCACTTCAAGTTATGAAATAAGTCAATGGCTCGCTTTCACTTGCTTCTGAGTGAAGTTACGAAAGTGGAATCGAGGCGAATTGCAACTTTTCGACTCTAATCAAACGTTTCCGGGCAGAGATTGTTTACTGTTGAGATAATTGTGCATCGTCGTTTTGTTTTTCATTTCCTTCCTGAAATGATTGGTCTGTAGAAATTGATATCCGCCATGAACAGAGCGTATATCGTAAAAATCATTTGCCAAAAGTGTTAACTTGTTCATCAGAGTTACGAATAAGTGTTAAAAGATTTTGTTTCGCAATTGGCAATGTGTTTCAAATGCCAAAGGTAAGTGGACACAACGTTTTGCTAGCTAATCTTCCTAAAACTGCCTTGATAGGTATCATTTGATTAAATTGGATTTCATCCTTCTTGAATCAATTTTTTCTTCTTTCTGATTGTGTACACTTCCATTATAAGCAACTAACTAAACGATTTTGTGAAATAGTATGAAAACACAGATATAAGCAGAATCCAATTCGTATAGTAAATAATTTATATTAGGGGGTTCGGAGTGTGGCAAGGATACTCGGACTATACTTCGACTGTTGTCCTCTGGGAGCGGGATCATCTCAGGGCAGCGTATTTGGACCGATCCTTTCCGTCCTACCGCGGATATCCCAACTTCACTTCCCACCATTCTAACCTCCTTTGCCGACAACACAGTTATGCTATCTTCTGATCACGATCCAATATCTACTTTGAAGGACTTCCAGGCAATTGCCATTGCAAATAGCTGAATACAGCAAACAATTGCGTAAAAAGATTAATGAAAGCAAAAGCGCCTATGCATCATTCAACCTTAGAAACACTTCATACAATATTTGGCAATAATACTCCCATCACAAAAACATACTGCGTCCGCTATCTTGGGTTCCATGTAGATTCAAGACTAACCTGGAACCAACACGATTAAACAGGAATCAAGCCAACCTTTCGGACTACTCTAGAGACTAAAGTCACTAAAATCTAACGTTTCAAGAAAATACAAACAGTCAATCTACAAGACAATAATAAAAACTATTTGGACGTAAGTAATAGAGCTGTGGGGCAACACTTAACATTTCAACATCCGAAGAATACAGTCCTTCCCATCTAAAGTCCTCAGAATCATAGTCTATGCTCCTTACTACCTGTCGAACAAAACCGTTCTTCACAATGACCTCAAAATCCTCTTAGTGCAAAACATAATCCCCAAAACATTTTCCGTTTTCCACAATAAGCTCTCCCCTCACCCCAATCGAATTGCCAAATCCAATAGAAATAACCTTTACAAACCCTACTAAACGAGAATTAATACTAGCTTAAAGATGGGAGAAAAACAATGGTGGTTACTTCCCAGTAACACATGATCCATGTTATTTGTAAAAACAGCACATTACATAATGTATATAAGGTTAAAGAGTGAAATAATTATATTAAACTTTAAAAAATATTAGAACAGTCGTTAATTAAGAGAGACGTAAACGTTCTTTTTAGGAAGAAGAAAAATAACTTTATTCTGAGACTGGTGTCCCCTAAGAATAATATACATGAAATAAATAAAGGAAGTTCCTTCTACGAAATTAAAAATAAAATGAAATAAAAATCTTGGCCCAATGTATACAAGTAAGGCAAGCTATAAGAAAAAATAACAAGAATATTAAGCAAAAATATCACATATTAATGTAAGGTTTGGAGGGAGAGGAGGTGATTATTCAGGTGTGATTTAACGGAGGTAAAGGAGGCAACATGAAGAATAGAAAGGAGAAGGGAATTCCAGAGTTTGGGGGCTCGGATCAGGAAGGATCTTTCGAAGGCATAGGTTGTATGTTGCAGAAGGATAAAGTCAATTGGGGATGAGCCGGTGTTACGAGTGTGATGTGAGGAGTTGCATTGGAGGGATTTGAGCGATGCGAGGAGGAGGACGAGTGTGGACGTACTGGAAAAGAAAGCAACCTAGGAAATACTGTGCACGGAAGGAGGGGTAGAGCCAGGAAAATTGGGAATAGAACCCGGCCACCCGGGACCCCCTGGGGTGCCGAAAACGAATCTTAAGCAACAATTCATATACGATTCAATCGCGGTTCCCCCTCAGAGAGACCACCGTATGCCACACAGCTGTAATCGAAGAAGGAAAGTATAAGGGAAGATACAAGGAGTTTGCGGGTGGAGAAAGGTAAGATAAACGAGGAGCGACGAAATAGGCTGAGGGAGGCAATACAATGGCGGGAAATTTGGGAAATGTGAGGATGCCAGGAATGGTTTTGGTCAAAGACTACTCATGGGTTTTTAATCGAGGAGCAGTAGGAGATGGTTACTTAACATGAGAGGTGGGATGCTGGGGAGGGAGTTGCCTGGACCCAATTAAGGCGCTGAATTTGGACTGATTGAGGATTAGGGAATTTTTACGTGCCAATTCGCTGATGGAATTTAGGTCTTTTTGGATCTTAAGAACGACCGAGTGGAGATCGGAAGGGTGGAAGGATATCTATATTTGGGAGTCATCGGCGTAAGGTGGTAGTTAGAATGGATGGCTCTGGATAGATTCTTGCAAGATTTTCTTGTGCTAAATGTGCTAAAGTGTTCAAGATTGTTATTAACCAATAGCTTTTCATTTCAAGTGTACTTCCAGTATAATATAAGCAAGTAACTAACCAAACGATTTTAAAAAATAGCACATAAAACCAATAGTAAGCAGATCACACACCGCGCTAGTGATAAATGTTCTATTGATTTCGCAGTAGCACTTTTGCTTCACAAAAATTTGGACTTCAGCACGGTTATCATGTTTGCGTTAATACCCCTATACTCTAACTTCTTCAGACTTTTTCTATTTGCAAACAAATTTAGACCTGTTGAGTGGATTTGTTATTCATCTTATATTTTTTTTAAATTATACTTGAAATAAATTGTATGAACAATAGATATTGATGTTATACATTGTATTTAGGCTAGTAAATATTTTATAGAGACGTAAACGATCTTCCAAAATTTCCTTTTACTAAATGGCTAATGTGTTCAGGAATGTGATTACATATTAACTTTCGCTCGTGACTAATAAAGATTAATTGATTTCTTTAAACGACAGAGATAAGTAAATAGGCAAGGTTGCTAGATTATCCGTTTTAAACAGCCCCGATGGATTGATTTGATCTTGTCTTTCCCAATCTGTCTTTCTTACTTTCACTATTTTGTGAAAAATTCTATTGCAACTGACACGCTTTATAAAATAACACGCTGGTTAATAGTCTCTAGAATGTGCTATTTCGATTGTGGTACTAGTTCCAAAATACTACGTGCACCTTGTTTGCAACTCTCTTCATAACCGCTGGCAAAAAAAAGGCAATTTTTTTTAAACACCTCTAGTATCTTTGGATTGAGAGGTCATTCTCATACGATTATTGAAATAAAGGGTTTTATTTATATTCTTTAATTAGGTATTTGAAAAAGTATAGAAAGGGCAACGTTTGACGCGGTTGATACACTCGGGCTTCTTGCATCAAGTTACGTGGCTAGGATCGATTGTAATGATTGAAACCAATCAAAACTGCAAAATTACTTTTCCTTTTTGAAAGGTTTTAAGAAATTTATTTATGGATATTTACCGTAAAAATCTATAAATAATCAGACATGTTTTTTCGATTTTCGACCGATTTTTAAAAGATATGTACTTCAAATTATAGTTTATGATTTTCCGTTAGGTCTGAATAGCTTGGGTGACGGTCTTTTTTCAAGATTTATTTCATTTCTTTCGATTTTATTTGTCAGAACTACTTTAAAGCGTTCGTGTTCAACCTTCAGCAGGTAGGAACAGGTTGAAACCGCAAAGCCCTTCATCCCTGACCTCCCGAATTTCCGGGTCATCCTTGCGGACTGGTGCCACAAGCCGACACCGGGGTCGCAAAGTGGAAAACTCACCTTGGAAACCACGGGCGTTTCGTGCGAAGGATGATCGAATGTCCGAAGGACTTTGCAACCCTGTGACTGTTAGTTTCTGGTACATAACGCGAAACTTTAAGTTTCCCTGAGGAAAAACGAAATAAGACTTTTGGCCTTCAAAATCCAAGAGAAAAGACGAGATTGTTCACACAGATATCACAGCTAAAAGTGGTTTTATGTTTTGCAGTCACGCCCGATCGTTTTATAGCGGATTCTACCAACCGATTTCATAAACGTTAATCTTTTCCGATTAAATCTGTGAATAAGCCTTTCAAAACTTAACGTTAACGTAACGGTTTTCGTGTTTCTGGCCGCCTTTTAATACAAACGAGATACATTCCTCGAACTTCTTCGTGTTCAGGAAGAAAGGGGACTCAGCCGTGCATGAGGTCCAATCGTACTCCAAGGACCGTCTTCACAATTGCAATATCCTCAGATGGACAGAGCGTTGCAAAACGTCGGAAGATTGCGCAAGCCGACGTCCCTGGACGTTCCATCCTTTTAAGCCGGAACGGTTTATTGCTCTTGTAAAAACTGCGAGGATAAACGATGCTTGAAGCGTACAAAACCTTGAATCGTTTTACAACGCTTTTGAAACTCTTTCATTTATCGCTTTTTCTAACGATCCTCTTATAGGACGAAAGATCTTACGAAAACAGGTCGACTGACACACTTGAATGGGCAGTCAATCGCCTTCTTAACCTAAAAGGTTCTGCTTAATTCATGTAGAAAAAAATCTAAACCTTGTGATGTAGGAATATATTAACAAACAGATTAACAAGACTATATTCTATTTTCATATTGTGTAAGTAAGATTTAAACCATTTAGGTCGATAGTGGGCGGATATTAAAGTGCAGGATGTCCGGCGAAACCGACCATACCAAAGCAGAAATCCTTCGGTATGGTCAGGTCTTGTTCACACTGCCTTTACTTCACTACCGGGTTTGGCATATCTGCTTTAAGCCTTTAACTTGCTGAAAAGCCGTAATGGATCAGAAATCCACATATTTTAAGATATTTCAACTGAAACGGGTTAACGGACGCTAGACTGCTCTGTTGATTGTGCTATTAATTCCAGAAAGCGTCTTGCATCTGCTGCTCTCGATTTTATCACGGTTGAAAACATAATCTTGGCGTGTCTAATTCATCATTGATGCAAGAGCAACAATCAGAAAACTATCTGTGACACTTTCTAACGTTCAATCGCACGGTTTGAAACGAAGCGATGAGATCGTTGCTCGATTTTTACGAATGGTCGTCCAGTCCTGCTGGTTTTGCTTGACCTCCAGGATCTGTAATAATTCAGTAAAACTGAACAATTCCTTTTGTTTTTATGGTCATTAAAAAAAATCATAACTTGTGTTTTAATCATAATCGCTCAGTAAAATTTGTGTGTAATTATTTATAACAAAGGAATTGTTCTTGATTTATATGTTGAAAATTAAAAATAGACCTTGTTGAAATGTTGGGCAAATAGGATGAACATTTATATCCAGATCCAAATTCGTCCAATCCAACGTTGAAGTGTTGTGGATCATCGATCTTCATTCCTCTTCGTTTCTTGGCCCAAATACTACGGCCTCGGACGTTCTAAGGATTTTAAGCGGTTTGTAAAACGTACGGGGAAAATCAGACTAATCTAATAATATTTGGACACAATTAGGACGAGAGGCGTCCGAGTTTAATTAATTGTCCCATCTGGACGCTCATTATCGAAACACAAAGTCTGACTCGAAGACAGTAAATCTTTTGAATTATGAGGAAGGCCATACACTCGGAATTATTGTTAAAAATTCTCGATTGTTGCCAACATTGCCTTGGGGATTTCAACGGCCTCAGACGAACACACTGGGCTAAGATTGGTAAAAGGTTACTGCTTACAGTCAAATTTGCTTCTCACTTAAAATATGGTTGATATCGGAAAGAATAACGTGAGAAGAAAGAACGCCGGCCGTCGATATATCGATATTATCGACAGGTTCTATTTTTCCAGCTTTCGATTTATAATAAAAGAGTAAATTCATCAGAAATACTCTTGCTAACCCTTCTTTAAATTGCTCTGTAAATGTCCGCGATTAATGGCTTATTGATTTAAAACGTCATCCTATCAATGTAAATATTGACATATTTTGCTTTTGTCGATGTTCTTGGCAAGCGGAATTTTCCGTGTAAACCTAGAAAAATATCGATTCCAGTTATTGTACAATCATCCATCCCTAACCATCCCTTCACGAAAACAAGTTTATTAAAAACAATTTATGATCAGAAAAGTTACCTTATAAATTTAGCTAAGGCCTCTTGTACCTATCAATGATGAACAAAATACACTAAGATTTATATACACAGTACCATAAAAATGAGACAAGAAAAAAGTATAATTCTTGAACAAGCAGAAGAGTCGGTTTTACCGGGTTATACAACCTCAAGGTCAGAAAATACCAGCGAGAGCAGACAGACGATCTGAAGACGATCGAGGATCAGGTACATTACCTCGCAGGTGCAGCACTTTTTTAATGACCTTCATTAACTCGTCAGATTTGCCTTGTACACGAATGCTGAACATACACCAAGAATAGTCTATTTTATATTTGCAAAAATAGGAGTACATAGTAGTATCATCAGAAGTTATGCTTAATTCTTGAACAACTTCGGACGTCAGTCATAACCAGCGAAGTTGAAGAGACAATCAGTACAAAATCGAAGGTACAAGCTCAACGCCTGGCATTGTTTCAAATTTATTAAAACTTTACGTTTGAACGTAAAAAAATTTCTCTCCTGAGATGACCTATAATCTTGCCGGATATGCTTAGATGAAGGTCAATGGTGAGCAAAACACACCAAGACTTTTCTATCTATGTACAAACCATAAAACCATGATGAACAAATGTCATTTTTGTACCAGATGATTCAATCTCAAGGTCAGAAAAAACTATCGAGACAAGACAGACCTTCGGAAGATCGTGCAAATACAGCACCTCGTAATTTTTCACACAAAAATTGATATTGAATGTTAGAAAAAAGTATTTTTTAATGACCCTTATAAACCTGTCAGATTTGCCTTATCCTTGAACCTAGAGATTTCTATTTTTGTGTGCGAATTGCTGTTTCAGCAGAAGTTTCTGTTATATTAGAGGTCTCTCCTAAAATGTCTCATAAAGTTCCAGATTTAGCAAGTTGCACTTACATCAATTAAGATTAAAACAGTGTAAGACATTTCTATTTATGTCTGGTGTTTAGTGACCGTTAATTAATGATTATTTGGAGATCGTGAGATGCGGTCTGGAGTGACGTAGGTTTTAGAAAAACATTTTCTTCAGGGCCTGGGGGAAGATGATCTCAATAAAGATCGAAACGTTGGCACGATAAAGAAAACGTTTTTCTAAACCCACGTCACATCTGACCCCATCTCACGATCTCCATATAATCATTTCTATTTATCACAAAAGAAAAGCCATTGTTGTACAGCAGAATGGCCAGTTTTACTGAATTATACAATCTTAAGGTCAGACGAATCCAGAGAGTTTAGACAGACCATCGAAAGACAATCACCCTGCAGTATTTCACGTAAAAACAGTTAAAAATTTAGAATTGAATGTCATACACTTTTTTTTTTTAATGTGATTCACAAACACGCCATATTTGTCTTGTCCTACTACATCAGTGATGAACAAAATACACCAAGACATTCCTTTTTATGAATCCTTTTAAAAAGATAGTTCCTACTCATAATGTTGTTTTCAACGACCCGGATTTCGACCCAACAGCTCATCATCAGGTTGTTGAGCTCCTTCAACCTGATGATGAGCTGTAGGCTCGAAATCCGGATCGTTGAAAACAACTTTACGTGAGAACATCCACCATTCATCTTTTCTATAACTTTTTATGTGTTCAAAACAATAAAAACAGGAGGAATAGTTGATTGCTGTACCTGCAGAAGTTTCAGTTTTTAAACGTCCTGGAGGTCAGGCGAAAACCGACGAGACTAGACATACCATCGGTCAAGCACATCACTCCGCAATGTTTCAAAATAATTACAAATTTACGATAGAATGTTAGAAAAGGTCTCTCCTAAGATGTTTCATAAACTTGTCAGATTTGCATCGTTGCATTACATCAAGGATGAATCAACCACACCAAGACCTGTCTATTTATGTGCATAAAACCATAAACACGATGACTATCCTGTCTCTATTTCAAGGTTGTGCAACGTTAGATACATGCAAGGCTGGGTTTTTTAAAATGATCCTTGATTCGCTGCGTTTCTCTTTTCTGAATTTCTCTGCAAAAGCCGGTAACAATCGGTTTTAAATAGATCCACGACCTAGTTCGTACGGGAACGACCTTGTTGAAAAGGATTTCCAAAGTTTACAAAGTTGTGTATGTACTTGTAAAGATTATCTTTTTAACAAAAAACCTAATATAACAGTTTTTTTATTACTGATTCGACTCGTTAATCCGTCTAGTGTATTTGACCTATAAACAGATATGGTACGTTACCATCAAGGTCGACCCAACAAAGGGGAATTATGGTTCATGAATGATCTAATGGATTAGAAGGAATTCAAGAAAAAAATTATTCATTTGAATTTCAATTCCCCCAGGGAAATTATTCCACGCAATTTTCCAATTGTCCAATTGGCGTAATCAAGAGAATTCCATGCCGGCCGATTAGATATTCTTAAGGCATGAGCCTTTTTTCCCCCAGCGTCCAAGCCTTTTTGTTTGAGTTCTTTTATCAAAGAAGATATTGAAGTCAACGTTCTAACGTTCTAGAACGAGACCGGTCAAATTTATTAAAGTTAGGATATAAGATATCCTTGAACAAATTTGTCACCTTTCGAGCCGATCGGATTTCGATGGAACCTTGTTCGCCGTCGAGTGGAAAATGAGTAGCCTAGGTCGGTCAAACGAGAGAGTTCCTTTTCAACCCAACAAAACCACCAATAAAATATGCCAAAAAAGTTGATAAATTTTCTAAATGAATATTTAAAGGAAATTTTGTAATTTTTGATCTCTTGTTTCATCTTTTGAGTTCCGAAAATTCGATTAATGGCTGTCGTAAGATATTGCACCACGCAGGCGTTACATTTCTCGATTTGGTCCGCCTGTTCTCGCTGTCTCTCCATTCATAATCGAAACCCAATGTTGAGATATTAGTCGCTGATGTATTTTCTTTCTTATTTACCGTAATATGTCATTTTACCAATAAATAATCTGGATTAGATTATTTAAAAAAATATCCAGCGTCTTAATTCAGATTGAACTGATATAATCAATCTTCAAGTCACACATTGTCTAGTACTGCATTATAATTGTTTTCCTTTTGTTTAACTGACAAACAAAAAATTCTCTTCTATATTTAACAGTGTGAGATTAAAAAAAAAACATTTAGACAAGTTTTCACACAATAGCCATTACTAAGACATAAAGAAAAAAACGTGCAACAAATGCTATAAACAAATACAAACTGTTAAAACAAACAAAATTCAAACTAGTGGGATTATTAAAAGAACAATTATGATTCGAATGGTTATTTAAAAAAAAAGTATCACACCATTTGAAACATGTTTCTGTATTTTCCTTAATATTTTATTTTTGTTTTCCACGTGTAATTGAATGTTAAAAAAAATGAATTATATAAATATATACGCCATTGGGGCAAGCTAATAATTAATTATTCTAATTATGTACATAAATATTTTAAAATAAAATATTGATATGTTAAAAAACATATAATATATAAATATTTTAAATTTGTTTTATTTTTAAACATGTAATTATTTTATTAAGACTAATCCGTCTTATTCAAATTTGTTGGTTAATATCAGACATTTCCATGTGGTTATTTTTACATAATAAAATAAAAACTTTTTTTTTTATTACTGTTTACTTTGGACGTTTCAGGAATTTACACCCATAAATATAATATTGTTATTTTTATTAATTATAATATAATATTGTATTTTAAAAGGTATGACAATCTTACACACTTTAATAATTAATAAATAATTAACTTTTGGTTTTTCTTTAAAAAAATTTCATGTGGGTTTTTAAAAGTAAATTCAATACTTATTTAATGAACATTTATTGGGACGTACAAGACAATTATGACAAAGGATATTGGTTCATCAATTAAAAAATTTAACTTATATTTTTTAATTGTTCACCTTTTTCATTTTAAAAAGGAACATTTTTTAATATAAAGTAAGCTTTATAATTAATGAAATGTAAAATATCCTGTTATGTCTTTTGAAAATGTAGAATCTGATGATGTGTTTCCATTCCCGAAACGCCAAAATAAATTTTAAAATAAGTAATGAATTTACTTTGAAAAAACAAGAAATTTTTTTTAGCAAAACCAAAAAAAAAAATTATTATTATAATATTTATATTTCATCTTGACAAGTAAAAACAAAAAAAATTAAAAAAGACAAATTAATCTTTCTAAAATAACATTTTATACATACTTATATTAACTATATAAATATTGCATTATATAAAATATTGATATTTAAAAAAAATAAATGGTTAACAATGGTGTAGTTGGTCTGAGTAACCTTGTTTCACTCTCATTTCTCTTCTGAGTCAGAGTTCGTATACTCTTTAACCTACTTTTGGTTTTACAATCCATGTTATATTTATTCTTGTCTTGTATATTTGTTTTCTTTTTGTTATTTTATGCTTTTTTTCTCGGAAAGAGAAATGGGAGCGATGGTATGTGAAATATATTTATTAAAAAAAAATATAGTTTTACTTACTTTTCTTTGGTAGATTTGTTTTAGTACGGTGTTTTAAAATAAAATATTTAAAAGAAACAAAAAGAACACAACAAAAATCACAAAATTTGAACACTTCACACTTCTCCGTATAACGAACGATCACAGGCGTATTTCTCTTGGAGAAAATTGAAAAATAAAAACTTTAAAAAAAGTCTTTTCTTTAAATTAAAAGAAATATAAAGGGGTGAAAACAAAAAGGATTTATAACTAAAAAAAAGCGTTCTTTAGTACATTTCAACGTTCTCTATAGCCAAATGAGAAAAACTTGAAAGGCCGTCCACAAAGTAAAAGTGGTACGAAAGAATCCTCTCTCATGTAACAAATGCAAATTGATCGGTTCACAATATCTTCAGTATAAGAGTGGAGAAACCTAGGACCATTACAATTCATAAAAATGATCTTGTAATGGTTTTCCGCGGGTTTTTCTTGTCGGATTAGAATTGTTATCCGTTTGTTGTATGCCGTGGGTCGGGAGAGAGACACGTACGTGGTCGGCCGGTGGGAGCGAGAGCCTGACTAGTGACTAGTGACTGTCTCACCAACTGCCAATGGGCACACGGTTGGTGGGCACGACTCGGCTTGCGCACCGACGCACAGCTGACCCGTCCTACTACCCTGCCTGAAAAAGTCGGCCCCCTTTCAATCCGCACTCCGCCTGAGGTGGATCAATGGTTTTACCGCCGCCCCCTCTCGGGACGGACCGCGTTTTCCGGGAAAAAGCCCTCCGACCTGAATCACCGCTCGCGGATTCTAGGAAATCGGAAATTACAACTCCCCCCGCCTACCCGGTACATTTCGAAACATTCCGGTTATCCTGATATGGGCCGACCTAGACATGTCATCTACATCTATAGCATTGAAGCTGTTAAACGGCATCTTAATAAAAAAAAGGTCCCATAATCTCGTTTATCTGGTTTTACGACAAATACACAGCGATTGTACAATTTAGATTATTCTTCTATCACGTATCTTCAATATATTGCTCCTATTATTGTGATACAAATACGTTATGTCATACCAAATGTGGCGAATTGTGCAACAATTTTCACAGCGTCACCAACTAATTATAAGTACATTACTATCTCTTTTCCTATTTAGGGTAAACCTCGAAAATCTTATAATGGTCAGATTATTACATTTTATCCATTTACGGTTTCGAAGTCAATTGACCAAGTTACTTCTTTCAATCAATTAATTATTCTTTCTAAGGTCTTGGTTGAGGTAAAAATCGAAAGTTCGAATCGCGCTCGTGACAGACTTTTTTTATCTCAATCAAGGCCTTACATAGAAAGAATAATTAATCGATTGAAATTACATTTTATTCAATTAATTAAGGTTTTTAAGTTGAGATAAAAAGTCAGTGTGACGAGCGAGATTCGAACCCACGACCTTCGGCTCGATACGCCGCTACTCTACCACTTGAGCTTTCGCCACTTCGACCCCTCGGGCACCAACTTCCCATCTCAACCCCCACCTTTTGAATTTTTCCTCCTTTTTGCCATTTTTCAAATGCCGTGTAATCGGATTGGATTGTCGGCGACAAATTTTTATCTCAACTTAAAAACCTTAATTAATGTTATTAATTGGTCAAGCGGACCATGAAAAATAGGGAATTACATTTTATGTTTTTCTTTTGTTAATGGTGTTAATGAAACTGCTCAAAAATGAATAGGGTTATTGCTGATTTTAGGCTATTTATTTTTCCTACCATTTTTATTGTATTTTTATTAAAAATTGCATTAACATTTATTACAAATTATTACGTTTTTATTGAAAGAAAATTTAATTAACGGATTTTGAAAAATTACAAAATAAAAGGTATTAATTCCATAATTTTGTTTATTGTATATATATATAAAATGTAATATCTTGTATAATGCCCCCTTTTAGCTCAAAACTCTCTGGAAATAAAACTCTGTGTTAATAAAGTTGTTAATTTCATAAGGAATGACACTCCATAAACGTTGCAACGCTGCACTCATTTGTTGCAGGTTAACTGGTTGCGAATGGTGTTCGGAAAGCCTTTTCTGCAACGCATGGGATTGAGGTCTGGAGACAATGGGAGAAGGGGCAGATGCGAAATTCCCAGGTTTTCTAAACATTGAGGACAACTCTGCCTCTTACGAGGTCTGGCATTGTCATCCAGAAATCGAAAATTCCTGCCTATGAGATCCCTGGTTTGAAGGATATATTCCTCGACAATTTCTTCAACATAACGTAATGCGGTGAGGTTGCCTTCAACAGTATGGAGTCTAGTTCTTCCTTCAGTGTTCAACACCTACCCACACCATTACACCGCCTCCTCCAAACTGCACTAAAGTGATCCCGAACAGGTACGCATTCCCTGTTCACTGTGGACTCTTCGGCGCCTGCTATCACTATACAGACAGCAACGCGACTCATCAGCAAACATTACAGCATACCAATTGGTGTTCTCTTCTTGGCGCTCGCTGCACCATATTCTACTGAGTTGCTGGTGGCGGGCTGTTGGTGTAGGTCGTCGCAAAGGGGCATAGGACACGAGACCAACGTTGATGAAGTCCTTGTAGTCCTTTTAAGATGTGACGGGCACTATGGAAAGGGTTCCACCGTGCAATGACGATATTTCTGTCCTTCCTTAATGCGCTGGGATCCACTACCTTATTACATTTATGAAAATAATTTCCATTGTGTACACCTTCAAAAAGCTGTTAGATTTCCAGATCAGAATTTCTATAAGATTGCGTCAGATCACAGCAAAACTGGTGAGTTGTGCAATAATTTTAGCCGACTATTAAATTTTTTGTTTCTTTGTTAATCAAATAAAAATGTTAATCTATAAAAACCAACAGTAGTCTTTTTTTTAGTTATTAGTAATTACATTTTTTTAGATCAAATATTTGCTACATATTATCTTTCTGTGAATTACTCATTGTCGACATTCAACCGCAAATTTATTTTTATCACATTATCTCTCTATAATATTAAAGAAGATTTGGCTGAATTATGTGTGAGAGAGAGGGACCTATACGATTTTAATGTGTATAAAGAAAGTAAGATAGAGTGATGGTAAACACAAGTTTTAATAGAATTTTTCACTTTTCTCACTATTTCCTCAAATTTAAGAACCCATGTCATATCACACATCTTTGGAAGGAGGAACTTTTTTTTACAAATAATCTTAATTAGAAATCAATTGCTATCAGTACTTATATCTGGAACTTACCTACTTTGTTTTTTTGTTTGGGTAAAAACTGAGAAAAATTTTCCGCGAGGAGTTTTTTGTCATAAAAACGCGAATAGCTCGTTTCTATCCACATATTAATATTAGTGCTAAATTTGCTCAATTATTAAAAAAACATTCGTTCGACATTAATCTAGAATTAGGACCTTTAAAAACTAAATTAAAATAACTTGACTATATAATATAAATACCATTTATTTGTCACTATAATAAAATATTTATGAATTAAAATTTGAACAAACATTAATTTAAATGACGCAGGGATGACGTTAAGTCTTACTTAAAATTAATTATACTTTGTATGTAAGGTCTTGGTTGAGATAAAAAAACCAGTGTCACGAGCGGGATTCGAACCCACGACCTTCGGCTAAATACGCCGCTGCTCTACCACTTGAGCTACCGTGACTTCGATCCTTTCGGACACCAACTCTCCGGCTTATTTAGCCGAAGGTCGTGTGTTCGAATCCCGCTCGTGACATTGACTTTTTTATTTCAACCAAGTCCTTACATACAAAGAATAATTAATTGAAAGATGTAACTTGGTCAATTGACCACTAAAACATAAATGGCTTTCTTAAAACGTCGTGAAAATATGATACCAACAATAATTATTGCGGGAAAAGCACGAAATGCTTGAGGATCGGAATAACCCGAGGTCCGACAAATAAATTCAGATATTTTAAGACGAACAGAAACTACAATATTCGATGATTTTTCAACAAAATGACGAATTTGAATCCGCAATAGTTATCTAAAAATCTAAACGAGTTATTTTCAAAATTGCCCCTCTAAAAAACACAAATTGCCCCCGGAGGTCCCACGTTGGGAAACCGCCTTAGATAAAAAGTATAATTAATACGGTCAATTATGACTAATAAATATTATATATATTAATGTAAGATGTATTGTTATTTTGTATTATTTATTGTTCCACTTTTCTACAATGCATTGTTGTTAAATAAAAGAGCGGCTAGTTGGGCAGGATGTTCCAGATATAAGTTTTTACCGGTTCCCTATCGACATCCGAGGACGCGAGTCACCAAGGACGGCGACGATTTAACAACACACATCCTTTTTCTACCACAGTTGCATTTATTCTGTCTGAAGAAATCATTTATTTCTCAAGGAAATGGGTCATTGTGAAGAAATAACGATGATAAATTTTTTGGCGATGTCCGGCCCCCGAAGTGATTAATGGTGGCTCATTTGGCGTTCCTCATGACGGCTGACCTTTTTTCGGAAGAATGCACTTTTTGATCATTTCGTTATTACTCATAGATACGAACGGTCTAATTTTTAAAATTTCAAGCGTCACAAAACAAATTTAATAAACTGCTCAAAAATGAGTAGGGATATTTGTAATTTACTCTTATTCTATTAAGTTTAATTAATTTAACTGTTATATTCTTGTTAATTGGATAAAACAAAATAGAAAATACAAACCAAAAACAAACAAATGTTATTCCTCATTTTTAATAACGGAATTACTTAAGAAAAGTAAACAAGAAGATTACTCATTTTGTAAATAAATACAAAAAAACACCTTTTCTCCTTCTTAATCCAGTTGTATTCTCTGTATCCGTGGAAAGAGATCATCATAAACCAGAAGCAATATTATTGTGTGAATGAGTCATCGAGGTCACCGGCAAGAGGATATCGCAGAGGCAGTCGGCATTTCTCAGAACGTGATCTCCCGGGCTTTAGATACCTTGAGACTGGAAGTGCCAATAGGAGGCCTGGTAGTGGACTTCAGCGTAGTACAACGCTAAGGGAGGACATTATCTTTGCTGCAAGACGGAACCCTTTCCGTAGTGCCCGCCAGATCCTAAATAAAGTATAAGATGTTTCGGCAAGGCCTTTATCAACATAAACTATTCGTAATCGTTGGGAAGTTGGCCTCACATCGTCTGCCCCTTTGAGGCAACCTACAGCAACAGCCAGCCACCAAGATTTCAAGAGAATGTGGTGCATGCTTTCCCGTATTCGGTCGTCCTAAAAAGGACAATGAGGATCTTTAACGTCTGAACCTAGCCTATTCGGCCTTATCGGACGTTTTGATGCTCAAGACGAAAGCTGACGCACCTCCACATACGACAAAATGGTGTTACTGTCGCAGCATTGGTGTAGAGGCAGCTCAGCCCCGAAGGTCCGAGACAACATCGCTCCCCGCTTGCCCATTCCGAGTGGTCGGGTCTGCATTAAGCATCAGACCGTATGCGCGCACTCCCTAGATAGAGAAGGCCACTCTATCTCCCAGAGAATTGGGGCTTCTCTAGCGTAGAAACTACCGGATCCGCTCCGGCCGAGGTTTTGTTTAAAATGGAATGGCTAACCACCCCTTAGAGGAGTACCGCCTACGATAAAAACCTCAAATCGAGCTTAGCCTTTTTAGCCACACCTACGTGCAAAGCATACTCGAGTAGGAGCAACCGATTCACTACCCGTTCCCATCCGCCACTACTCACGCATTCGAGGGACTTTTCAGCATAATCATAGCGTCCTCAACGCATATAAGCTGCCGTCCGATCCGCCGTATCCCGTGAGGCCGGGTGTATAACGGTGGTCATACGCAAGTTTCGTGCGAAGGACACAGGTAGAAGAAGCCTCTTCTCTAAGTTCCCGACAGGGGCGTCACCACGTACCAATACGAATCCATTCCCCAGTGTAAAAGGGGCTGGCTGGATTGTTAACCCCGTACAGATGGTTATGCACCCTCCTCTGTCTATGCAGACAGTATCTGGTACCCTAATCCTCGAGTACCTCTGATAAGGCACCTGCCGCCCATGCCGACCATCCATAACCAGAATGTGGTGCAGCGAGCGCCTAGAAGAGAACAATAACACCACCAATTGGAAAGCTGTTTGTTTACTGATGAGTGTCTGTACAATGATAGAAAGCGCCGAATAGTCTACCGAGAACAGGGGATGCGCACAATGCCCCAGTTCGTGTTCCCTTCAATGGAGTTTGGAGGTGGCCGTGTAATAGTCAATAGTCAATTTACGGTGAAGGAACTCAAATATCTGTCCGTTGTACGGGTATCTTGAACATCTCAGGAGAACTCCGCTGTTAAATAAATATAACCTCCAACCAGTTATGTTATACAGTACAATGAATATACCCGTCTACACTAAATTTACCCTACCTACCTTTACCTACCTTTATACACTAATATCAACCCCCCCATCACAACCCAATTTCGAATCCTGATTCCACGACATTTGAAAAATTGCAAAAAGGGGGAAAATTCTAAAGGTAGGTTGAGATGAGCTAAATACGCCGGAGATTTGTTGTCGGAGTGGATCGAAGTCACGATTCAAGTGGTAGAGCAGCGGCTTATTTAGCCGAAGGTCGTGGGTTCGAATCCCACTCGTGACACTAACTTTTTAATTTCAACCAAGACCTTGATAAAAAGAATAATTAATTGAAATAATGTTACTAGAATTTCATTCTACAATAATCCTCCACAATTAATAAATATGCTATAAACAACTAAAATTAATATACAATATTGATAACAGGTGCAAAATATATATGAAATGATTAATAACTGATAGTTACATAATTAGAATAAATAATTAATACATTTTAATATTTGACTATATAGAGGGTGTCCTGTAAACATAGTTCAATACTTCAGTAGGTTATCCTAAAGATGAAATTGTACTAAACAGTCCGAAACGTAGTCGAAAATTCTTAATTGTATTGAACAACGTTATGATAATTCCAGCAGATATTCAACATTTTTTCTTTTGAAAGTTGGTAAAAGTGTCTATTTCTATAATCATGTTTTGGTATAAAGTAGGAGCTAACATTTAAACATATCGCTGGTCGTTTTCTCTTTGGTGGTACTAAGAAAAAGACTTTTATAACATTTAACCTTAAAACAGTTTTCAGTACTTAATAAGCGAATCAAATTGTCTAATAATCGTGAGTTCTCAGAAATCAATTACCGTTTTTCTAATTGGACAGGAAGGTTGGTCGACACGCCCTCAGGCCAAAAGGAAATTAAATCACTTAAACTTTAATAACTTAACTGGGTAATAAGCGGCCACTAAAAGTTTAAACTGAAGTTGTTCAAAGTTATACAGTAAAATTAAGCCTTTCTTAATTTTAAGCCTAATCCACACTAGTGTTTAATTATTATTTGGAGATCGTGAGATACCGTCTTGTGTGAGGTAGGTTTAGAAAAACATTTTCTTTATCGTGCCAACGTTTCGATCTTTATTGACATCATCATCCTGGGATTTACAAACATCGTTTGGATTGTAAAAATGCATGTAAGATGTGCAAATGAGGCAATGATGTACGCAATATAGAATTTTTATGTTTATTCAAAGTATTTATACTCAATCAAAGTGTGGGTTTTCTGTGTAGATGTGTCATTGTTGTGTGTCGTGTTGAGAGTTTTAGTAAAATATAAATTTTTTTGTTTATATGTGTTTGATTTTAAAGAGGTGGGGAAGGAAGTAGGGATAGAAATTAATTTTTGTATGAGGAGTCGGCTTCTTTGAGGTGAAAGGGGCCGACGATAGGACAAAGGGTAATAGTTTGTCATACGGGCATAGTTATCCTTTCAGGATTATTAGAGACGGAATTATTAGGGAAAGGAAGGATAAATTTATACTGATTTAGACTATGTAGAAATTGTTTGATGTGTGGGTGTAATGGTTGTTTTATATTTTGTATTTTATAATTTGTGTGTTATTGATATCGATTTGATGTTAGCGTAGCTGCGACTGAGTTTAAATGTGTAATCAACCATTTCTAAAACGTTACATTTATGTTTGTTTTGTTCTCTGTTTATATTTTTGGATTGTTGAAGTCGAAATTGTGTTGGTATTCAAAATGGAGGGAAGTGGTGTTATTATCCACTATCATTATCAACACTACATAAATTCTATCAAACACAAACCAACCAACAAACATATCCATTCCATTCGTTCACGGCCTATCCCACAAATTAAACACATTTCTTTCTTCTGATAACTTTAAAAAAGCCTTCAAAAATTATAAAATTACTCACACCCTTTTTTCCAAAATTAAAGATCCCACACCTGTAATAAATAAATCTGATGTAATTTGCAAAATCAGTAGTATAAATTGTCCGGCAACTTACATCGGTCTTTCATCCCCAATACCTGGATAAGAGGGTAAAACAACATATCAATGATTGCAAAAAATCCAAACAAAATCCTACAGCACTCGCTTCCCACCATTTTGAACACCAACACAATTTCGATTTCAACAATCCATAAATACACTAGCTTTCGTGGTCCGCTTGACCAATTAATATCTTTCAATTAATCCATAAATCCACAAATATTAAACACAGAACAAAACAAACATAAACGCAACTTTTTAGAAATGGTTTACATCAATAAAGATAAACACAGCATCATCACAGAAACTCAGCAGCAGCTAATATCATTAATTCAATATAAATAACATACATATAACACACATAACATATAATACAACATATAAAACAATCTTTACATTCCACACATCAAACAATTCTATAAAGTCTAAATCCCCAACAATTTATACTTTTTTTGCTAATAATCCCGTCTATAATATTCTTGAAAAGATAACTAAGCCCGAAAGACAAACCATTACCATTTTCCCCATTATCGGCTCTTTCACCTCAAAACAGCTGACTCCTCATAGAAAAATGAATATCTATCCTTACTTCCTTCCCCACTACTTCAAAATGAAACACATGCACAAAAAAAATGATTATTTAGAGATCGTGAGATGCGGTCTGGTATAACGTAGATTCAGAAAAGCATTTTCTTTGTGGTGCAACGTTTCGACCTGAGATCATCTTAGAGCAAAAAAAAATCTAACTTAGTAACATTCGCAATACGACACGCAACAGTGACACATCTACACAGAAAACACTCACTTTGAGTGAGTACAAATACTTTGAATAAATCTAAAATTTCGATATTCATTTTTACATCTTACATGTATTTGTATAATTTAAACAATGTATGTAAATCCCAGGCCCTGAAGATGAAATAAATAAAGTTCTAAACGTTGGCACCACAAAGAAAATGCTTTTCTGAGTCTACGTTATACCAGACCGCATCTCACGATCTCTAAATTAACTAACGGTCACTAAATACTACACACTGGTGTTTAAATCAACCTGCGTCCGTGGTGAATCGCACTTGCGTCTCGGATGCGTTTGGGCAGATCCGATTCATTGTCGCAGTGAATCTGGGTGTTGCCGATTAATATTTTCTGCATCTTTGGAGTCCCGTCAAACTCAACGTTGCGCAACATTGAGCCGGTATGACGTGATCTACGCAGGGTAGAGGTCACCTGCCCTCTCGTTTCTTCAGTTAGAGTTTAATTTTTATGATTTTAATTTTTTTGATAATAGTATGTGGGGGAGAGAGAGAGAGAGAGAGTGTGTGTGTGTGTGTGAGAGAGAGAGAGAGAGAGAGAGAGTGAGTGAGAGAGAGAGAGAGAGTGAGAGAGCCTGGTACATAACTATTTCTAAAATTTTACAAGGCATCATAAAAGAAAAATTACAATAAACAAATATCGCTTCCTCACTACCAATGTTTACTAGTATTTTTATCGGTTGTTTGTAAATAAAAAATATTTACAATTAAAAAATTACCAAATTCAGGCGAATGCTAAGTTTAAATCTAGAAACGCCAAGAACATATCCTCAACTATTGAAGGATACATTATTATTTTTTAAATTGTGAACAAAAACAACTGAAATAACATAACAAATCATACAAAATAAAAATTAGTCTAAAAGAAAAAGTATAAAATTGATGCTATTATGCTTTTAAGAAAAGTTGTTATAAGAACAAAAAAAAATCCAAGTAATTTTGATTTATCTCTTTTACTTTTACATTGTTTGTAGATAGAAATATTACTAATATCTATTTTTAAAATAATAAAATTAAGCTTACTTCCAAATGATGGCGAAAAAAAAAGGAAAACAAATGAAACATATTCAAATTAAGATGATGAAATACAGCTAGCAGCCTAAGGTACATTCAAACCGAAGGCCGGGTGAATGGAACCGTATGAGAAAACAAATACAATGCTATCTACGGCAACTTATAAGAAAAGACATTCTCGGACAGTGAGACCTCCATAACAATGGGTAGGTGAGAGGAAGTCAATTTATCTCCTCCGCAATGAAAGTATTAAAAGATACTTAATGCCATCATGTGAAGCATTCTATCATCAGGTAAGGTTTGTTCTTAACCAAGTGACTTATACATATTCTATTATTGGGTAAAAAAGTTAGCATTGTCATTTTGGGGGTAAATACACAAATTGCTTTTGTATGAGCATTTTCACATCATGGATTTTGTCTTACCAGCTAGCAGTCATGCATTAGGTTAGATTGTGTTTGGTTAGGTAGGGTAAGGTTAGGAATGGTTAGGTTATGTTCATGAATATTTGATAAAATTCAAATTAATTATTCTTTTTATCTAAGGTCTTGGCTGAGTTGAAAAATCTGGTAAAACCTGATCATGGCTAAATACATATAAACAAGACAATAAAATACAAAATAAATAATATAAAATTACAAATCAAAGTTTGAAATTTAAAGTAAAAATAAATAAGTGAAAATAATAAGACATTCCCCCTTAGCTTTTAACACAATTATAGATTTTTCTTCTGAAAACTCACAGACTATCATGAAATGGGTCACAATTTTTAAACTTATTCAATAGTTTTAGGAGATTTTGGTATTGTCTTAAAAAAAATTGTTTACATAATGTTAGTATTTATTTATTTATTATTAAAATAAAGAATTATTGTTTTGTTTAAATAGGTGCGACCAAAGATCTATCTAGCATATAATATGTGTATAATATAAATTGTTTAAAAAAAGTAAAACTAGATCTCTTGCCCGAAGGCCCATCCTGGGCACATCATGATCAGCTAAAGAAGTGGGGTAAGGGACTTGTTGTGATGAAAAATACATATATTACTTTAAAAAAATGTAAGTACATAAATTCATTTTTGATAAATGAATAGAATTAGCAAGGGTGTTGTTGGCTGCAACAGTTAAGGCATTGACATACTGTTAGGTAAAGGTCCCGGGGTTGATATGACCTTTGCTGTTGCGGCAAACCTTCCTAAAAAAATAAAATAAAATGAAATGAAAAAAGTAGAATAAGCTTTGAGTAAACACAGCATCAAACGTAGGAAAAAATTGCAACATGTTAGGTTAGGTTTGGTTGGGTTAGGAAAGTTTAAGTAGGGTTAGGGTTTTTAAAATGTTATTTTATATGCTCCATACAAAGTATGCCACATACATTAATTTCCATATCATTGATGAAGTGTAAAATATATATTATATGGAGTAAATTGTTATTGAAATTATATACATGTATAAATAGTACACTACATTTTAAACTCGCACTGATCGTACTTGAACAAAACACAGGATATATGTACACAAGTATAAAATGATCTATTATATAAAGAATCTAGTTAACAGTATTGGTGGAAAAAATTGATTATAACAGTAACTATTATCAAAAACGATGAATTTCTTTAATAGGTTGTCCCAAAACAGTTGACTTAGAAGTATCTTAGATGTGAGTCAGAATACTCATTTGGGAAGAACAATTTGGTAGTACTACCCATTAAAATATTCATCCAACAGAAGCTAGTGTTAGAGTTAATATCAGTACTTTGCAAAATGAGAAAAAGCCCCTGTCAAGGGTTTGTAAAGTGACGTGACCCACAGCATCCAATAGGTTGATAACATTATGCCCTCCTGTATGACTTAAGGTACCTTTACCTTAATGCTACCTCTACATGGGTTGAGTGCTGAATGACAAATGACAGCACCCCTCTCCCTCCCGGAGCCCAACTTTGGTGGCTGGATGGATAAGACTGAGGTCTGCCCCTGGGGTGGATGATTCTCACGTCTGCTGGCAGTTCACCGTAAATAGAAAAGCGGGACTTGCACATGTTTACATGTATGTACATGTGCAGATTTGAGCTGATATAAATCCAAATTGATGTAATGAAAGCAATTTTTTGTTCTGTTTTCCACAATTATCTATTTGTACAAAATACACCACAGAAATACAATGAAACTCTCTCCTTGTAGCCTGTGACATGATGAACCTGCAGTTTGTATCAACCATCTGGTCGGCTTTTCCTCACTGTTTTTTCAGTACAGTATGTATTTGTATGTAATATTCAAATTTTGTTTATTTTTAAATAAACCAACTGATGAAATACAAACAGAATTTCAATTTAGAATTGAGATAAGGTGTAATCTACTAACATTTCAGTCACGGTATGAAGGATTAAAAAAATATGCATTAACAGTCCATTTGTGTTTTTTTACAACAGAATTTTCTGGTGATTTGCTAGTTGATTAGATTGTGAAATGAAATAATGCAAAACAAAATTATATTACATAACTTGTTTTGTCTTTATTTTTAGTTATTATTATTTGTCTTTATTTTATGTTTTAACATAGAAATGAGTAAAATAATTTCAGTACAGTTAAAACAATAACAATATCAACTGTACTGTGGAAAATCATTGTTTATGGGTTGTTCACAGTACTGGATGAACTGGCTGTGTTTAAAAAAGAAAAAAAACATTGAACTAACATGAGCAGTGCAAATAAATCATGTTAAATACTCTTGTTTATGTTATATGTGTAAACATGAAGGTTGATATAACCATATGTTGATTTTCGACATAATTAGAGGATTTACATTATTCAAAGCATTTCCTCAAATTATATGTCATTAGTACATCAATCCAAAGTGAACATAGAACCATCCACCCTCTATTGGGAAACAATGAAATTAACTCAATTGCTTTTTGTGTCATATGTATACATTTGAATGTTTATGTCTGTATATGTGTAACACTGAAAATTGCGATACTACAAAAATTGTGGATTTTCAACAATTTTTTTGTCAATGTAGAAACAATTGTGAAACCTTACTTCTTTACTGGTAAGTTTATACTTTATAATTCATATAAAGTTATGAATGATTTATTTATGCAGGTAAATACCTAGTTACAACTTTTGTAAGGATTAAACTATACATAATAGTAATAATGAATGATGCAAATTTGGATTTATATAGGCTCAAATCCACACTTGTATGTACATGCATTCAAATGCTAAATCACTTCTCTTAGGCCATTGGCAATTCCAGCTTTTGCTGTTTACAGTAAACTGTCGGCAGTCTTGAGAATCACCCACCCCGGGTGTTGGCAGTCTGGAGCAGACCTAAGACCTATCTGTCCAGCCACCGAGTTTTGTCTTGGGAGGGGGAGGGGTTTCATCAACAGCTAGGTCAATTCAACATTCAACACATGCAATTCCAAACCCTTTCATACTTCTGTTCATATTTAAATATATTCACTTCTAATTACGTATCATTCATTCAATTAGAGTGGTGGAGTACTTGATATTCCTCCTTTACCATGTTGTACAACTAACCTAATTGAGGGTTGAGGGGGTACTTGATATTCCACCAACGACCCTCTCACATCACACATTCACGCCAATAAATACATTCACTCTCAACACAGGCTAGGTATATACAACGTTATTACTACATATAATAGAACAATCCCGTTTCCTCCAAGAATCGGAACAGAGAATACTCGCTGCTGTGGTTAAGGATAATTCTCAATCGGGTGGCATTCTTTATGGAGCCAAGCAATTGCACCTTTCAATTAGGTGGGACACATCAAGCAAATTTCTCTGCATGCCATATACATACATGGTTTTTGATCCAAAATTAAGTGTCTGTGTGTCAACCTCGAATGACTTATTCTCAATCAGGTGAGGACGACCCTTTTTCTACAAGTCATATCCTCGAGGGCCACCTATTAACAGTGCTCTTGATGTGAGAGATTCTCTGTCGATCCAGCGCATTGATGCTGCCACCATCTTTTTAATCAATATTTTTATTGCATTCTTAGCATCAGAGGGCCAGATTTCAGTGGTGAAGTCTGCAGGTTGGAATGTCCCAGCCTTAGCTGCCTCATCCACCTTTTAGTACCCTCCAGAACCACCGTTGTGCCGAGACGCTCCAATTTGAATGAATAATTGAAACATAAATAATAGTATTCATATAACAGTAATAAAATATATGGACATATTCATAATAACAAACATAAATATAATATTGTAAGTGTTGTGTCAATACAGTGTGTATAAAAATGTAAAAGAAGTGAGGCGGAATGAAAAAATTCAATTAAACAACAAAAATATAAACAAGTATAAAGGAAGTGAGAAGGAATGTTAAAAACTGAAATATTTTAAATCTATAATGTTTATTTTTGTAAACTGAACACACCAATTTATTTCAGTTGTTAATGCATGGTCACATCCCTAGACCCTCTTTAAAGCTTGATATTTAGCTAAATTGAACTCCTATGGGTAATATTTTTTGTGTCTGGTATTACACAGTGGAACATGGAAATTTAACAAAATAATTATTTGTGAACAGATGGTCATATATTTAAGAATTTGTAAGAAAATACCAGATCATTATTTTGTGTTTAGTGGTTGCAGTTCTACGGATTTCATAAGTTTGTATGGTGATCCATGTAGGTTCTAGTAATTTTTAAACAGAGAGTGCGAATAATTTGTCACTATACATTTTCTATGAAATTACTTAGTATTTTCTGATGTGGTGACCAAGCAACTGAACAGTATTCTAAAATTTGATGAGTAATAGCCTTAAAGAGTACAGATTCCATCTGCGCCTTTAAATTTTTCATAGCTCTATGTATGAAACCTTAACTCAATAATAATTATACACAATTTTTTCGAAATTAAAAACTGGGGATTCAAACCCAAGACCTTTCAACTCAATACGCGACTGCTCTAACCACTTGAGCTACCGTGACTTCGATCACCCATACCACCAACTTCTCATTTCGACTCCCCATTTATTCCATATAATCAGGCCACAACCGATATTACCTCACACATGAACACAGTGGAATAGAGTATTAATAACTGGGGCATGAAACAATTCCTTAAGGAGTGGAATTTATCCCCCAGACACAGGCAATCGAAAGAGGTTGTTAAGGTGGTCAAACCAGCAGAATCGAAATGGTTCTTCTCTATCTCAAGGAAGGGAATTAGGAGGCTGATAAGTATTCTGACTGGCCACTGCCCACTGAGAAGACACCTCTCCATAATGGGCATTCTACCAGAATTTGTGCACCGTTTTTGTGAAATAAAAGAAGAAACGGCAAGGCACTACCTTGCAGAGTGTGGTAGTTATGCTAGGTTGAGATTTGAAATTGTTGAAGGAGCGGACATCACCAAATCACTCCTCGAGATAAAATGGTCCAAAATCTTGGGGTTTGTGAGCAAGTCCAAAAGATTTATGCAGGACACATGAGCTGACCAAGTCCCGGACCTTCTAGGGATGGGGTACGAGTCTACCCAGGCATTTTACCCCTCAGGTCTTGGTCACCCACCCTGCATATATATAAGGCCAGAAAAGGTGTACTAATAGTAATATTGAGAGTGCATGTATTTATTTACGTGGATGTGCAGTATGAGAGGTTTGCTGGCAAAATATTCAGCGCTCCATTGACCCTCAATTAGATTAGTTTTTGCCTTAGTTAGCCTATCAGTTAACCTAAAGTTAAGTTAACCAAAACCCAAGTGTTACAAATTTTTTATATACGTGTATGAATACATATATCTGCAGAATTGCGCTTATATAAACAAACCAATCAATCTATGAAGAAATATACGATCCAATTTGAGCCTTGTTTGCTGATGTCCTTTCATTTCTAAATCAACCATCTTATCTAATTTGTAATAACACTGGTAATCTTTACAATTGCTTGTGTGCCGAGTTTGAGTTGAGAGTATTTATTAGCGTGAATGTGTGACGCGAGAAGACGAAATATCGAGTACCCATCGACCTTCAATTAGGTTAGTTGTATAATATCTGCCCACCCTATATATATATATGTATAATTAAGAATAACTTGATAAAAAATGATAAAAGTTAGTATGAAACTTAAAATTTGATTAGCCTTATTAATTATTGAGGTGCAGTTGTTACAGTAGGTGATGCCAAGTTCTTTAATCTGTTGTCTGCCTACCAATAGGATGTTTTTTCTCCAAAACGGACCTTTTCCGTTATTGTGCCTCCGCCTCACTCGACCGCGCTCGGTGATAGAGATCGAGACACAGGTCAGGTCTCTGAGCTTTGGCTCTTATCCTACCTTTCTTATCAGGTTTTGAGTCAAGGTGTATAGTTCGGTGTTAAATAAAAATGCACTTTCTCACACATTACGACGCCGTCAAAACCAAGGAAACGGCAGTTCGTTTCCTTCAGGAAAGGGAGTTCTTCCATTAGCTATGCGATGTACAGGACGACACGACGCGAGACTCCATTTGACAGGATCTCGTGACAAGTGGAGGTGCTACAAACCAAATTCAAGGCGGAAATGGCGTTAAGAAGTAACATTTATTTAACTGGTACAAGACTGCCATATTCGACCATCGTGCTGTCCATATACGTTTGGGCATACGAAATGGTAAGCGTTAAATTTTGTGAAAGAGAGTTAAGTACAAAGCATAACACGTTCGTCGATTGGTGCAACTTTATGCACGAAGTCTGTGCGAACTCTATTTTGTGCAGACATTCTCGCATTGGTGGCCCCAATTGCACTGTGGAAATTGATGAATCGCTGTTTTCGCGCCGGCAGAATCTTACCACAGTGGGTTTTTGGTGGCATTTGCCGCGAAACGAGAGAAAGTTTTCTAGTCACCATTACCATTATCAGTCGCTACTCTCAGGCTCATAATTCGTGATCGGATCTGGGTCTGCCATCATCTCCGATCACTGGAAGGCATATGAAACATTATCCCAGGATCCTAGTTTCCGCTATATGACAGTGAACCACTCTCTCACTTTTGCCGACCCGACCACCCATGCACATACTCAGTCCATTGAAAGTGTACGGGGAAAAGGAAAGGCGAGGAACAAATGACAGCGGGGTACCCGCCGACGTTTATTTGACTCGTACCTATGCGAATTTATGTGGCACCAATCATGTACGGCAAGAAGTGTGGATGTTTTCGAAGTCTTAGTGAAATAGTTACATTTTGGCCCCCAGGGACTGAAATGTGATTTCCTTTATTACCAATTTATACTCTTAATTACTATTACACGAATTACCTAAAATAAAATGTTTCAGTATTTATGATTTCCTTATGTTGTTAGCGGTCGAATGGGGCGGAGGCACATTAACGGAAAAGGTCCTCCAAAACTGTAAAAGTGCTTATAAGCGTTTTCTGTACAAAATGGACAAAACATGCCAGAATTATTGAAATGCATTGGACTTTTTATTATTTAACTGAGATTTGAAAGCAATACATATTTGTTCAACTTTAGCAATAGAAGTGTCACTGGGATTACCACCGTTCCATACATACATCTAGAGGATGGCATACAAAACGTTAACAGGTTCTTAGGACAAAATGAAGTCCTTAAGAGAAGGTCACGATAAACAAGGATAAAAATAAAAGAGAGGGCTACAAAAAGTCTGACAAAATGAAAGTAAAAGAAACTTTTGAGATACACTTCCAATAATTATTTTTAATATTTAATGAAAATTGGAGAAAAAAATGAATTTTTAATATTGTTTTATTGCGAATAATTTTGGGAAGGCGGAAAAAAGGTCTTTGAAGTGGTTCCAGCCCATGGATCCCACAGGGTAGCGATGAATGAACACGACCGTGGAAGGATGAATGAAACTGGCCCGCGTGGCGGCGCATGATCGCGGTTCCCAACCCCTTCCGACGTATATAACCGGGGGTGGTTCGCCCCGAGCCAACACTGTTCACCACCGCGCCACCGCTGGACGTGCCAGGTCGGTCAAAATAAATCGCGAAGTTTTTCCCCAAGTGTGTTCAATTCGGTACGGCATGCCTGGATTTATTAAAAATAAGGTAAAATGTCAAAGGCATGCATTTGTACATGTATGTTGATTATCGTTTTGGTTCCATGACCGCAGAGATAATTTTTTTCTCGGCATTTTACAGTTTGTGAAATAAGAAAAAAAAATCGCTGTTATAAATGATAAAATCTGTTGATAATGCCATAAGGGAGCCAGTAATTTTGCTCTTAATTTTGTATTAAATATTGTTTCTTTTATGTTGTTATTTTCTAAATTTGATCATAAATCAGTGAAATTAATGTTTCAGTGTGAATAAGTGTTTTCATTCGGCAACTTATCTTACAATTGAAACGACACTCAGCATTTCAAAATATGCACTTAATACATCCCTAAACAATATTTGTAGTTGTAAATAACAAATAATAAAAAATTATTATTCACTTTAAAAGAAAATCCTTATGAGTACTTCTAGAAAAGCATAAGAAATAATTTTTAAATGCAATCAAAACCAACGACAAAAAACGACTATAGTAAATATGAAACTATAAATTTTGCAAAATTGATTCACTTCAAATGCGAATTTGTAAAGCGAGTTTATAATTATGGATATTTTCCACGAGAAGACTCATCTGAAAGTGAATAACATTTTATAACGTTCCTTATAAGCTTGGGTAGACGAAAAAGTCGTAAATAAGTCTATAAAATTTGATAACAGTTCTATTTTTTTGGTCTAAAACTTTATGTTGTTATATATATCTATATAATATGTCTAATATGTTATATATGTCTAAAACCTGGTCTAAAATTTATGTCTCAATCTTTCTGAATTTATCTATAAGTGCGAATTTGCAAAGAAATAACAGAAGTAATAAAATTGTAAAGACTTGTAAAGATATTTAAAAAGTGCAAAGTTGTATTGCGAGTTTATGATTTTAAAATATTTTCTACGAAGAATCATGATCAAACCGAACGTGGTCTAAAATTTATGGCTCAATCTTTGTGAATTTATCTATAAGTGCGAATTTACAAAGAAATAACAGAAATAGAAAAATTACAAACTCGTAAAGATGTTTAAAAAGTGCAATTGTATTACGAGTTTATGATTTTAAAATATTTTCCACGAAAAATCATGATCGGATCGAACGTAGTCTAAAATTTATGTCTCAATCTTTCTGAATGTGTCCATAAGAGCGAATTTGCAAAAAAATAACAGAAGTAACAAAATTACAAATTTGTAAAAGATGTTTTAGAAGTGTAAATTTGTAGAGCGAGTCTAAAATTAAAAAGCCCAACATGTGTATGGGCTTAGCACAACGTGAAAGCCGTAAATATAATTATTCCGAAATCGTGAGATGCGATCTGGTGTGATGTAGGTTTCAGAAAAACATTTTCTTTATCGTGCCAACGTTTCGATCTTTATTGAGATCATCTTCAGGGCTCAAAGTGTTTGTCTTCTGTGAAATTGTGCCATTCTTGCGTGTCGTGTTGAGAGTGCCGTAAATATAATTTAAAAGTTTCATAAAACAAAAATAAATCTTTTTGTGGTTTATTAAGAATTATAAAACTGTCTTAAACTAGTACAACTTTTGAAACACCTCCAAAAACAATACGTTTTTAGTGCAATCTTACGAACAAATGATCAGAATCGGATGAAAGTAGAATTGTAAGAAGTACAAATGAAATAAAAATTGGTTTCTATGATGAATCATAGTGGACAATAATTGTTTTCTTCGTTAATTTATGAGCTAAGCTTGGCGTGACGGTAGCAAACTCAAATCAGCGGTTTTGTATTAAAAAAAAGCGACATTTTAATATAAAATTGATTTTGTTTTCAACGCAGGATTAACTGATGGGATTAACATTTATTTTTCAATTTTGTAAAGTTTTGTAAAATGTTGATTGAATAGGTTGAATAATGGTTGATAACAGTTAAAACCCTTTAAAAATAAACAACTCATTAAGTGCAATATTGCGAAGAAATACATTAACAAAGTTATAAAATTACTAATTTGTAAGACAGTTTATCTATAAATGTTGTTGAGTGATTTTACAATTTTGAAATATTTTCTATCATCTAAAAATAAATTTGTTCCAGCATATTGTTCACGAGCCTAGGTTGACGTAAAAGTCGTAAATACAGTTGAATAAGTTTATAAAAATTGATAGTAGACCTATTTTGTTTGATAAAATTTACCTTGTCTAAATTTTTTTAAAGTTTTGAAAATATTAACCCCCAAAAATTTTAACATTTTAAGAAAATCTTAAAAATATTAATCTTGCGAACAAATGACATAATGTACAAATGAAAAGTACGAAAAAATAAATAAAAGATTTCTTCGAAATATCATAGTGAAATAAAAATATATTTTTTTCGTTCATTTATGAGATAAAGTAATAATATAGGCAAATATACATACGTCTATTTTAATGAAACCGTATTGATGATAGTAAATAGAAAAATATACAGGGTGACTGGCGATAAGTGTCGAAAATTTCAAGTATTTTTGCTGACCTTATGTAACAAAAAACTTCCTATAAACCTCTGTCCAAATCTCAGCGATAAAGAACTACTTTCAGGGTTTTTTAAAATTTTTCGACTTAGGTCCACTGAATTGCTTATAACTTAAGAATTACTGACTAAATAAAAATCTGGTTTGTGCCATCTGAAAGAACGTTAAATTTGTTGTAAGAAAACCTCTTTACATTGGAGAATTGATGAAAAAAGTTTGTACGAAAAATTCAGAAAGAACAATGTTGAAATTTGAAATTTGTTTAAAAATTTTGGATTGGTAACTGTTAATAACTACAAACTCCTGCAGCTTTGCAAATTCCTTCAAAAGTTCTCCATTAAATTAGCTTCCAGCGGCATACCCACCTTTCTGGATTGCGCTTCTGGAAGGCCAAAATAATTTGCATTAAAAAAAAAAACTGGTGTCGATGATGGGAGGGCACGCTCAATTTTTCCAGCACAAAATTGTCTACTTTTTGTTTCAATGAAAATTTATTTAAGCTTTTTAAAGTATGCTTTAAAATGAATCTCTAAAAGGATCTCCCTTCCAGTCAAATAATATTCACCCTCACAACTGCGGACAAAGTGCGGTACCTCGGTCCACCTTGACGTAGAAATTCCACGGTGGAATCATCACACACGACTGAAACGTCAAGTTAAGACTCGATATAGGGCTCGTGCATGACTTCTTGACAAAAGCTTTCATTTAACTCCCAAAAAATAAAAGGCTACTTTACACTTTAGTTAAGACGATATGGACATACGGACTGGAAGTGTGGGGTTCAGCTAAACCTTTCAACATCCGCCGCTTACAAACTGCCCAATCTTTAATACTACGAATTACGGAAAATCCTTGATACTCCATTTTGTAATTTCACAAAACCCTCCCAACCACTATCAATACATTCAAAAACTTGCATCCCGACAATTTCCCTAGATCACTACTGCCGACCAAAGAGTCGATGGTCGTGAGACCTCTTAGGTAGAGAAAATGATACTGACACAAGCATTAATTAAACATACAACATTTTGGAGAGAACATTTTAGAACTGCTATTTGGTATTTTCTCCACTCTTGTTTTAATTAGTCTAGATTTCCATCTCATTGTTATCACCAAATTGAAAGTAGTAAAGTTCTGCAAAAAAAATCAAACTAAAAAAAAAGTTACATTACTGGCTGACTATTTTTTTTGTTACTTTTCATACACTGACAGGAAAAAAATTCCACCCACATGTAATATAACTTAGTTTGTATATATTTTTATATATTAATCAGTTTCACGTTTTTTAATGTTTAATAAGTGAGTCTTTGTTAAAAAAAATTGCTAAGGGAAAAAATAAAAAAAAAATAAAAAAAAGGAAAAAGACGGACAAATAAAATTTATTTGAATTTTGGTTTAAATTTTTAATTAAAATTTTGATATCGCGTATTTCCTCCTCTTGCTTTAATGACCCCTTGAAGACACCTTCGGCATACTTTCTACCAGTCTGGAAATGACTCTTTTCTGGACGTTAGCCTATTCTTCACGAAGAGTCCTTTTAATATCGTGAAGTGTATCAAGAAGTGATGGACGTGCTCTTATTTGTCGTTTGAGGTTATCCCATAAATGTTCGATCGGTTTTCAAGTCTGGAAACGGATCGCCCGGGCTAAGACCCTGATGTTATACTGTTGAAGGTTTGTACTATGCGAGTGACATGTGGACGAGCATTATCGTGCATTAGAATAGGATTGTCGCTGATTTTATCGAGGATAGGCAACGCATGATGTTCCAAAATTGCATCCACATAGCGAGTGGCCGTCAAAGACCCACCACGAACAACAACCAACTCTGTGCGACTCCATTGAAATTCCCGTCGCTGAGCTACGTTGAAAAGGTTGACACTGGGAAAACTTACAGGCTTCGTACCTTTCATTTCGCTTTCTCCACACTCTATCATGCCCATCTAAAGACAATAGAGCAAATCTACACTCATCTGCAAAAGGTCCAGCAGACCAATCGTCCAAAGAACAATGGCTGTGTTCTCGAGCAAATGCAAGCCGTGCAACTACGTGTGTTCTGGTTGATTCTGGTCCTCTTACGGGGCGAAAAGCGATCAGTCCATTCTGATTGAATCTTTTAGTCTTCCTCGAGCAGTGAGTTCAGAAATTTGGACACTTCGAACTTCCTGGAGCTGATGAATCTCTTGAACAGAGAGGTGCCCGTTTCGCAAAATTTCTCAGTCAAAAAACGGTCATCTTGTGGTTCTGAAAAAAAATCGAATTAAAAAATTACAATTAATTAAGGTTTTTAGTTTTGATAAAAAAGTCAATGGCACGAGCTGGATTCGAACCCACGATCTTCGGCTTGAGACGCCGCTGCTCTACCACTTGAGCTATTGTGACTTCGATCCGTTCAGACACTAACTTCCTTCCCATCTCAACCTCACCTCTCGAATTTTCTCTCCTTTTTGCCAATTTTCAAATGTCGTGTAATCTGATTGGATTCTCGACGACAAATGAAATGGCCACGGAGAGCTTTCGTGAAGTATACTTCATTATAAATCATTAAATTCACTAATTTCATGGTCCGCTTGACCAATTAATATATTACAATTAATTAAGGTTTTTAGTTGAGATAAAAAAAGTCAACGGCACGAGCGGGATTCGAACCCACGATCTTCGGCTTGATACGCCGCTGCTCTACCCCACTTAAGCTATCGTGACCTCGATCCACTCCGACACTAATTTTCCCTCCATTTTGCTATTTTTCATTTCAAATTCAAAAGGTGAGGTTGAGATGGGAAGTTGGTGTCCGAGTGGATCGAGGTCATGATAGCTAAAGTGGTGTGAATTTAACAAATTAAAAAATTTACATTACTGGCAGAGTATTTTTTTAAAATTTTCATATATATAGTCTCATTTAATACGAGTCTTCATATTATTTTCTTATCTAAATGATATATAAAAGAACAGGAAAAACAAAGATAGTAAAACGTATTTAACAAAATATAAATTATATAAATCCAAACATGATTTTAATAGTCATAACTGACCGTATCAATTTTAATTAGTTTTTCTTTTGATCGAAGTTCTTGGTTGAAATGAAAAGTAGTGTCTCGAGCGGAATTCGAACCCACGACCTTTTGGCTCAATACGCTGCTGCTCTAACCACTTTGGCCATACCTGACTTCAAATAGATAGGTAGGTAGCTGTTGTTTCAACATTTTTGCTTGTTTTATATTTAAAGTGGGCAAATAATTAACTGAATTAAAACAAATATAAAGTAAATAGAAACCACAATTGTCTAAACCTTACAAAACATTTTCCAAATAAATGAATAAAACAGAAGTGAAAAAATTACAAAGTTACAAATTTGGTTCACTCCAAATGAAACACTGTAGAGTTTGTTTATAATTTCAAAATATTTTCTTTGAAGAATCATGAATCAATCAGGTGAAGAAACAAATGAGGGGTAAATATTTATTTCACACTTGGTTTCCAAGCTTAGTTTGATGTAAAATTTGCATGTTCAGTCGGACAATTTGCATTAGCACTTTTTTACACTATATGAACTCGTGTTTGGTTTGTTAAAATTGAAAAAGATTTATTAACTTTTATTTTTGTTTCTCACAAGCTGAGAAAGTTCTGACTATCGGGCACAATGAGAATGTCTCCAGAAGTATTTTTCTTTTTCTTTCCTATTTTAAAGTGGCTAATTTCCTCCAGACGTGTCGGGTCGAGTCAGGTCTCAAGTGTCAGGACGTCTGACACCGACCTGCTTTTATTAAACGCGAGTAAACATTTTTCTTTTGGACCGTTCTTGACACATTCCACTTCCGGTTCACACCCGCATACAAAATGTTCCATACGGAATAGAGTAGAACAATAAGTCCCATGTACAAAAGTTTGAAGTACATCATGTGTCATATGATCTGTGTACTTTCTAGATTTGCTAGATTCAGACGCAATTTTATGTTTCTTTATGTAAAGATCTATTATTACTCACATTAGCTCTACGCAGTAATGAATGAAAAATCCCCACCAGAAAAAAAAGATGTTTATAAGCCTAGCTTGACATAAAAGTCACAAATTCATTTTATCAATTTTATAATTAAAAATATAGTTTGGAAAATTAACGTTTTTAAAAATACTCTTATGAATAAACAACGTAATAAGTAATTGACAGAAGCTCTCACATATCAAAGCACGATATCGATAGGTGGCCCTGGGAGGATTTGGCTCTTGGAAGGGCCACCCTCACCCAATTAAGAATAGGCCATGCCAGGTTGACACTTTTGGCCAAAGCGCTCGTGCGTGTCCGGCGTGAAGAGAAAGGTTGCCCGATGTGTCCCACCTAATTGATAGGAGTCACTCGTTCGCTCGATGTATAGGTCGTGTAGGAATCCCACTCGATATGAGAATTGTGCTTGAGCACGGTAGCTACCTACTATTTGTGTGCGCTGTTCCGATTTGTGGAGGAAACACGGTTGATTTATTGCATACTTGTACACATTGTATATAGCAGGGCGAGTGTATTCCTCCTTGCGGACATCATCTCGCGACCACTGCTTCTATCTTTTTCGTGGAACATGAAGGCCTGCACTTTTTTGCTTTTTAGCATTGATTCTATCCTTCTGCAGCAGGTTTTACCAGTTCCTTACTGTTTGAGTGATGTAACCAGTGATGCAAACGAAAGGAGTGTTATTGTTCAGGGAATTGAAGCATTGCGCTTTATAAAATATTACTTATCTAGTTCTAGTTTGCTAAAAACAACATCGTTAACAAGATAACGGTATTATTATTCTGGTGAAGTGGGAAAAGTAATTTCACTGATTTTGTTCAGTTTTCTTTCGCATGTCCTACTGCGAGGTAAACCTTCTTTATGTACTTTAACTTTAGATAGCGCATACATTTTAGGGGACATCGAGCTGTGTATTTTCAATCTTAAGCTTTCACTCTAGTCGAGCAAAATCAGCGAGGATAGGCAGACCAAGAGTATAGATTGTATGTAAGGTATTGGTTGAGATAAAAAAGTCAGTGTTACAAACGGGATTCGAACCCACGACCTTCGGCTAAATAAGCCGCTGCCCTACCACTCGATGTATGTATTGTGATTTCGATCCACTCGGACACTAACTTTCCATCTCAACCCAACCTTTCGAATTGGAGCTAGTGACAATGACTTTTTTATCTCAACCAATACCTTACATAAAGATTAATTGAAATAATTATAACTCTGAGGTACGATCCGTGCCCGCTGCCCTTAAGCGCAGTGTAAGGCTACGCATAATTCAGCAGGAAGTCCGTTTCTCATCATTCTGTAAGCTTCTATTTTTCTGCATTGCAAAATATGCTCAACCCTTAATGGCACGTAATGGCACCAATGCGGTTTCTTTTTCCACCAGGACCACGTGTAAGCCATGACCTACGCGTAACATGGTAAGTTGGCCTCTCTCGATCCGGCCTACGTGGACCAGACTTCTGTTTATTTATATATTAAAGCAAAAAAGCGAAGAGGAAATGGTGTAAGAAGTGGCACCTGAACAGAAGCCGCAGTATCCACATCAATTTGATGAAAGTTCTTTCCCTTGAACTCGCTGATTGGAGGAATTATTTAAGGATGAATGAAACGTCTTATTTATTCATTATATTTAGTGTTCTATTGATCAAATTACTTCTTTCAATTAATTAATCGTTTTTGTAAGGTTTTGGTTGATAATGAAAAAGCTAGTGCCACGAGTACCACTTGAGCTATCGTGAGTTCGATCCTCTCCGACACCAAAAAATGGCAAAAAGAGAGAAAATTCGAAAGGTTGTAGGTTGAGATGGGGAGTTGGTGTCCGAGTGGATCGAACTATCGAAGTCAGTTCGGCGTATTTAGCCGAATTACCCTTGTTACCCCCTTGATTAGAAAACAAAAGACGGTCATGAGAGAAATCATCACTACATGAATGGTTGGCAACCACATTACGATTTCTCGCTACAGGGATGAACTACAAAGAACTGAAGTTCTCTACTACGATTTCTGATCATTGTTAGGGGTTATCAATACCGCATCTCTCGTTGCATTTGTATCCTTTGTTTTGAAAACGTCGACCAACTGGTTGAGGATCGAATTTCTTTTATTTCTGTCGTGGTAATATAATCATTGTCCACCACTTTCCATTCAGTTTTGCCATTGACGTGGTTTTTGGAACGGCGTCGCTCCGTTTGGACTGCTAGGAGCGATCGTGAATGGCCACCTTTACGCCTTTATCTGGCATAATTTGACGTTTGTGCCAAACGATTTTCTCATTTTTAGTAAACATTATTTTTCATTAATATTACCACATCTGCTGGGGTGGTCCATGAGCTTTTGATTGCTTCTTCATTTTCGGTTTTCCCTGTATGGATGGGAATCAAGACCAACACGACCTTCTCCCCATTATTGTTCGTATGCTTTATTTATTAGTGGATACAAGGAGTCTCGGATGTTATTATTGAAAAAAAAAAGTTGAGATGAATAGCACTGCGTTTAATTTAACTTTATTTGAGTCAATTTTAAATCAAGTTCATTGAAGTGAAGAACCGACATACAATCAATTGACTTTGCTTTAAGGCAAAAGGAAATTTCAAGAGATTGGAAAAAAAATCATTGCATATAATCGTGTTTAAGGAAAAATCGAGCCATTAATCTTTAGGCTCCATCAGCAGACGAGGGTGATTTGGATTCCATAGCCTGATTTTTTCCCCTTTTTTTGACTTCGGTCTCTTTATAGTGCTAAACTTAAAGCCAACTTTTATAGTCTGATTTACTACCACGATGGACTAGAATGACTGAATTTTAATTAAAAGGAGCATAATTACCCAGTACCTTTATATTAATGCGTTATATTATTTCACGGTTTTAAAAAATTGTATCTCATATTTAATGGACTAACATAGGTTGTGAAATAAAGAGTATTTTGTGTGAACTGACTACTGCGAGATGAGTTTCAATTCAAGTACAATGATTTTTCATTTCACCACGTCACATTTCTTTTAACTGAATTTTACGCCTGCCCAGGTCAAGTCTGCGGTGGAAAAATCAATGAAGTCAGTTTTGCCGGTCAATGCAACCTTGTCAAAGGCTAAAAAATCCGGTTTCTTGCCACCTCTGATCAGTATGTTTCCTAGTTCTTATTGCTCGATCAGAAACCCAGGTTCATTTGAAAGTTGGTTTTGGTAAATTTGAGACTTGTGGTTTTGGCGATGTTGGTTTAATGAACTATCCGCAGTTTTCATTCCTGCTTAAACGTTTTTGATGTTAGCTGATGTGAAACAGTATTTTTTGGTTAGATTTTAATTGACCATTTTTACCAACACATGACCTTTTCTTAATAGCCTTGACACGAGACGAGCAGGCCGCTAAACACGACTCATTGCTTTCGATATTATAGACCCAATTTTCATAGAGATTGTCGATTCATTTGATTTAACAAATAGGTTGAGCTTTTCAAAAGTATTATACACGATTTAAAACTATTTCTTTTAGTAAAAAATCCAATACTTGGTAAGGGTAATTTGGGACCTGCACATTTTGGGCTACTTGTTTGACGTCTCAGCCACTGTCTAATAGTTTCATCAGCATGCTGACTAAAAAGACATATTGTTATAAGTGCAGGAGTACATTTAACACTTTTGCTCATTGGCAAATCATTTGGGATGTCCAGGTTTAGAATGTTATGTGTGTGGTTGGTATGGTTGTTTAGTCTACTACAACTCTACATTCTGTGGTTAGTGGAGCTTGATTGGGGATCAGCAACATCAGCTTGATACTAAGCTGAATATGCTGGGTGAAGAATAAGTTCCTAAGATTTTTAGATTATATGCCATGAAATGAGAAGTGCGAAAATTAAATGAAATCAATCAAGTCATTTCCAGGGCTGGTTTAGAGTCATAGATGAATTTTGGGATGGTGACTACAGGCTTCCCTTGTTTGCCTGCAGTTCCTCCCGAATTACGCTTCAGTGTAATCAATCAAATCATTTGTAAGTGCTGGTTTTTCCGGAAACAATCTTCACAACTTCCTATAAAGTCTCAACAGACTATAAAGGAGAGGAAGAACACAGGAGAGCATCAGATACAATGATATTGTACACAGATGGCTCCAAAACAAACGAAGGAACCGGATCAGGCATTTTCTGTAAAAGCCCAAAATATGAGCAATCAAACTTATTAGGGAAGTATACTTGGGTCTTTCAAGCGGAAATACATGCCATCAATGCTTGTGCCCTGGAAAATCTGACAAACAATCCTCATAAGATCAGACAGCCAAGCAGCCATTAAAGCATTAGCATGTAAAATAATTACATCAAAACTAGTCAGTGAATGCATCCAAAATCTTCAAAACCTGGGAAAACACAACAACCTAATGATATCTTGGGTGCCAGGGCACAGGGGAATTTTGGGTAACGAGAAAGCAGACAGACTGGCCCGAGGAGGATCTGCAAGACCATACATAGGCCCCGAACCTATTATCCTTGGGATAACAAAAACAAACATAGAATCATCCATCGCAGAATGGATCCAAGCAAAACAAAAAGAGAAGTGGATAAACTCTAGCGGTGCTAGACATAGTAAACTTATGATGAAACAACCCTCACCAAGATTGGCAAAAACACTGCTGCAATTGGAGAGGGCCAAACTCAGCAGAGTGGTAGGAGTACTAACCGGTCACTGGTATCTGAAAACATCTACACAACTTGGGTATCTACAGCGATGATCCCATCTGCAGATTATGTAATCAGGAGGAGGAAACAGCCACTCATATCATCTTCGAATGCGAAGCAACAGCTCAATGGAGGTTTAACCTAACGTACGGAAAAGACTTAGGGAATCAAATTGCAGCAAGTCAATGACCTGATACTTCTAAGAAGAAGGATTGAGTCTATTGACTGAACTAAGGAACTGGGAAGGTACGATAAGCCAGAAGGCTGCAGTGCCTGGGGAATACAAACCCCGCTTCCTAGAACCCTTTCCACCATACCATACGATACCAAGTGCTGGTTTACGGTAATGTGGGATCTGTAAGCTTCCCGGTCTTTGATTGATGATCAGCAGTTCAGCTTGATACTGAGTCAAGTAGGCTGGATAATAGAGAATACTTCTAGTTGTAAGAAATTGAGGTTATTTGGCGTGAAAATAAGAAACGCAGAAGAACATTTCAGCGATGTTGGTAATCCATCTAAGATAAAATTTATGGTAATGTGAGGTCTAGCAGTATCATGGTGCTTATTCGAGAATGAGTAGCGACAGCTACGTCCAAACATCGCCACAATGGCTATCAGTCAGGCGGTCTTACTTCGACCTCACGCTCTGCGAACATTAGGGGTATTCACGATGTTTGTAAGATGTTAACTCGTATTAACTCGAAAAGAGAAATGTCCAGTAAGTTCGTGAACGCCCCCTTCTTTTTTTAGCATATTAAACGTCAATTTTTCCGCATTGCTGCGCGTGGCGATTGGTACAACCAAAAATAAAGCTATAACAATCCTTGAAGGCTTGCTATTGTTTTGTGTTCAATTGTAAGACGCCAGTAGTTAATAAAAAAGGAAAATTAATCAACTTTTTCGTTCAAAATGCTATCTATCTACTCGAAAAGTACTAACAAACAGCACGCTTCAGTTCATCCAACATACCTAACTTGTATCCTGACATCTAACAGCCTACAACTTTATAGTATAGGGGATATATCTACTAAGAATGAGAGAATAAGGACAGGTCAGAAATTAACAAAAGAAATGTATTGGTCCGATTTAATTAATTTGTATTTAAGAATAAACATACGTGTAAATAAAAAACAGCTGTTACATTCATGGCCATGTTGGTTACCTACGCCCTAACGGATAGCAAAGTGACTACATTTTCGACCTAACATCTGACATTGGCCCTGGCCTGTTAGATCGAGCAAGGTTAACTAGCCGTTTTTTACAAGTCTACGTCATCATTTTTCTCGATCTAACAGGACCTAACAGAGTTAACAGGGTTAACACAAAGATCGTGAATACCCTTACTATTTTTGTTATAATCGAGAGAATTTCCTTCAGCTTATAGCATATTAATATATCGGACCTTTGTTAAGGTCTCTCGGGTGTATCTTACAGGCTTGTCTTTACTTCTCCCACCTGGCGGAATCTTGCTTCATAGTCCTTCACACCAACACTGAACCATTTCCGCTGCTTCTTCTTCCTGGTAATATCTGCATAGGCTTGTTTCTTCCCGAGCGTGGAGCATCCGAACACAGATAGATTCTAGGCAAGAAGAATTTGACATTCAGTTAAACTGGAGATACTCAACGATCTATACATATTATTCTGTCCGATTTTGCATTTTGCACTCAGCAGTTCAACTTAACATACTCATGAGGCCGATAGTTTTTCCGATGGCCCTTTAATAATTACCATAGCATCGAGGCAGCATTGTTCTACTGTCTGATGGATCTGCGTTTTTGTTATGGGGTATGTCAGAAAAGGGTTCAGTGCAGATAAGGCTAGGCCTGGCTTTATATTCCGGCTTGTCTTTTTTGCAGTGTTTTTAAAAAAAAAAGAAGTCTAGAAAAGCTCGGGCAGCCTGGCATCCCCCTCTAATTTGCATTTCTCATTTGCAACTTCAGTGGTTTGGAAAATATTTTAAAAAATAATGACTTAAATTTGCCCGAATCTTAAACTTTCTGATGACCTCCGGGTAAAATAATAATCAACGAATATTTATTTACCAAGATTACTAGAAGGTAGTGATGTTCTGTATGTATAATTGTCGTATAAAGGGAAATAATGCGGGTTTAAACTTTTTCTCGCAAAGTTTTAAAGATTGTTTTTATATCGTCTAAAATTAAAATGGTAAGATATTCGCCATCGAAGATAAAAAAATTAATATACCTATTGACAGTAACCCCGATATTAATTATCTTTATTTTATAAATATTATATAATTCAGTTCATTAATAAATTCTTTTGATAAAATAATTTGTTTAATTAATATAAATACATATAACAAATGAGGAAGAAGTTGATAGGATTAAGTATTTGAATTATACTTACTCGGGGTAATAACAAGCAAAAGGCAGTGGGTTTAACTCAACTGGATTATTCTTCTTATCTCTTAGCTAATTTTTTTAAAGTGATAAAGACCTTCCTGCGCCGAGTTAAGTTCGCCGCGTGGGATTTATTCTTTCCTGAAGTTTTGCAGAATTATCCACCTAGTACCAGCTAGGTTGAATTAATTCTTTCCTTGTTGTCTAAATTAATTGTACGAGGATCTCTTGAATAGGTGTTTTTTTCAGCGATGGTCTGTATTATATTATTTAATTAACTCGCAAACGCTTTGTTTAAAAAGAAAATTTCAATTATACCTCGTTGGAATAATTTTGTTGAACTGTTATTTTAAATTCTTTAAATTGCCATTTGATATTATTTTTTTCTTAAACGTTATTAATAAAAATAAAAGGGAAGATGGCAGTCGGTGTAAAATTTCTTGGGGAATTTGGCGGGCCGACATGAAGACGAGAGCGCTCCGTCGAACAACGATGAAAGATTGGGGACATGAGAAGGTCCTTTCTAAAGAAAACTTGGCCGCCGCGATAAATCAGCTAAGAAGCTGTATAATCGATTTTCAAAACTTTCCATCACAGAAAGAAAAGCCTGACGAGGCGTAAAGTTGAAGAGAGACTCGACAAAGGATAACGAGAAGAGGCAGACAACAGTCAAGGCTCATCTATCAGCCCTAAAAAATGTTATTTTTGGTTTTGCAACGATATATTTTTATCTTCTGCTGTGTCATTCTTGTTTATCTACATAATCAGAGAATAAAGAGAAATGTAACTACGCCTTTCTGGCAAAACGAGATCTTTTCTTAAGAAACGCATCAGATACTGTTTATCCGATTGGACGAAGAAATAAAGAACACAAAGATACATATTTATGTATTACGTTGTTATAAAACTCTCGTTATATTAATTCAACAGAACTTTTTATATCAAATTTATTCAGGAAAATTATATTGTGGAAATTACAATATTTGCATAATAAATGTCCAACTTTAAATGAAGTTACTCTTCTACATTAATAACGAATTGCACACTAAAAGTTTCATTTGAACTTAACATTTTTCTCATACTTATAGTTTTGAAAGGTGAAGTTTAGGTGGAAACTTTATACAGATACATCGACACAGTTCTTCTTATAATATGTCGGGTTTGCAGTTAATACCGAGTTCACTAAGGAAGAATTCCAATTTCCTTATTTTAAAAACCAATGAATAAATAAAACTGCTGTACAGAGAGATACCATAACTCAGTCTGATATCTCTATTTGACCTTTATTTTATGAAGTTTCATCCGATGGAATGGGAGCTGTGGAATGTCCTCCATGTTTAGTGCGTCTTTACTCAAGTCTCACGATTCAAGAAGAATATGAATGTCAAGAATGAATTAATAACATTCATAGTTGTCGACACCATCTTTTCTCCTCTAGAGAACAAATAGTATTTCTTGTATGTCTTCGTAGATGTAACATAGGCTTTTTATAACGTCTGGCACCTATGCATGCTTTACAAACTTAAACGTTTCCTATCCCTCCTTATTATTTTATCCTGAAATCCAACCTGCTGCAGAGCAAAGTCGGGGCAACGAGTTATCGGAAATCAGACCGATTCAAGCCGGCGTCTCACACGGATGAATTCTTGGTCCCATACTTTATATCATTCATACTGCTGACCTACTTGCACATCTCATCACCATCGCCACCATCTATGCGGACGATATTTAAATTTTGTCCTCTACAAAACTACTTTTAACATCCAAGAACACCTTGAGCTTATCGATGGTTGGTGTAAAAGGTTAAGGGCAAGACTGAATGAATAAAAATGTACTCAGTTCACTTTGTAAAAACGGTACATCAACAACATAGAGATTCTAAATTCCCTAGAAGTGAAATATTGTACCTAGGCAGTAAACTGACGTGGAATGCTCACAAGACTTAAGAGACGATAGCTTAACAAAATAATTGCAAAGTCTTCTAGGACCGAAATTCATCATGATCGACAACCTTTTACAAACCTTTATTGAGACCACTTTGGACATAGAGAGTGGAACTGTGGGTTTCTGCCAAGCCAATCAACATCTAGCCTATCCAACCCTTCCAACCAAAAATCCTTAGACTAATCGTTAAAGCTCCTTACTACATGACTAACTTCACTATCCACAACGACCTCAACTTTCCTATTGTCAACGAACTGATCCGTTTCCGATTACAAAACTTTCACACCAACCTCTCGATTCGACCAGTAACCACTACGCATTCCCATCCCGAGAACCCATGTCACTTTAATCGACCTCGATCTCCTTGCCTCTTAATCCCTCACACTGAGTGCCAGCATTTGCGTGCATTCTCTGGGTACAGCTCTGGCACTAGCGTTAGTGCCTACTCACAGTAAGTTGTTTTGCAACGATCCGGATTTCGAGCCTTTTTTTTGAAGGACTTCTACAACCACGTCTCTCGACATGAATTGCCAAAGTGAACCGCTGATACCTCCGCCAATGCGACGTTCCAATTATCAGCTGATTTTTTTTAATGACGCTCAATTTGAACGTGCGAAACGCGGAAATTATAACACAAATAAATATTTGAATAATAAATACTTAATATTACTATAAATTACTATAAAAATAATAACAATTAAAATAATTAGATTAATTATTTGGATGTTTGATATTATTTATGTACATATTTAAAATGGGAGGTAGATCAAAATCTGTTATATTATTGTATTAATGCATTTATCACCATGTTCAATTTTACATGTTTTAATTTCAAATTTCTTAAACCAATCTAGTTCTTTCCCTTTGTTGAAACTATGTAACACTTTTGTATTCAAATTTGAATTGAAATTATGTTTTGTTTCTTTTAGATGGTCCTTAAATTCCGAAAATTTGCTTGATTTAGGCAAGTGTTCTTTTACTCTTGTTTTTATTTCTCTACCGCTTTGTCCTATATATTTAATATCACAATGATTACAATTGAGTTGGTAAACCCCACTTTTTGCCAAGTTGTCTACTTTGTCTTTAGGTTTTGAGAGGATGTTTTTAAGTGAACCCGTACTTCTAAAAGCTATTCTAAAACCTTCCTGTTTAAACATTTTATTAACTTTTTGCGATAATTCACCAATGTATGGCAAACAACGGAAACCTACTGATTCATTTGTGGTGGGGTGACTGAGTCCTATTGTTGATTCGTTTAAAGTTAATTTTTTTATTCTTTTAACTAGCAACCTAGGTTCACCCCGAAGACAGACCGTAGTGTCTATACATCAGCGAGTTGACCCACCCCATTATGCAGCTGGGCCACTAGAATTCCCTTAAGCTAGATGCCCAGGTGATCATTGCTTTCCTACATTAGGTTACTACCTACGGGGGTTAGGCTCCGACTGGGGCTATCGATAGCTTGGTCATTTCAGCCCCAAACGCATGCAAACTATAATCTACCTAATACTAATTAAATTAAATAAGTCGGTCGCACAAATAAATACATTCATGCATTGCACTCATTCTGATTAGTCAGTGTAGAATACTGGATATTCTTCCATCGACCTACACACAGAATTAAAAATCTAACCTAAATTAGGGTCGGCCGGGTACTTTTTTAATGTGTGATGATTAGTGACCGTGAGTCGATAATTATTCAGAAATCGTGAGATGCGGTCTGATGTGATGTAGGTTTTAGAAAAACACTTTCTTTATCGTGCCAACGTTTCGATCTTTATTGAGATCATCTTCGGGGCCTGGGATTTATAAATATTGTTTCAATTTAACGTTAGTAGGATGTGAAAAAAAATAGATGAATTTATACAATGCAAAAAAATATATTTTTTATATTCAATCAAAGTATTTCTACTCACTCAAAGTGTTTGTTTTCTGCGTAATTGTGCATTCTTGCGTGTCGTGTTGAGAGTGCCAGTGAGATATTGCTGTTTTATGTTTATATACGTTGGATTTTGAAGGGGTGGGGAAGGAAGTCAGTATAGAAAAGACATTTTTGTGTAAGGCGTCGGCTCCTTTGAAGTGAAAAAAGCCGACAAAGGGGAACAATGTACTTTTTTTTGTATTGTATAAATTCACTTTTTTTTTTGTAATCCCAAGCCCTGAAGGTGATCTCAATAAAGATCGAAACGTTGGCACGATAAAGAAAACACTTTTGTAATATTCTGTCATCAACCCTAAGCGCCCACTCTGCTGGAGGGGCGATGGCGACGCTATAATTCACCAACATCCCTCACCACTTACGCTAATAAATACACTTATTCAAACAACACACATAGAATGTAAAGTATATACAATTAAAAAAACCCATCTTCTAAAAATTGAACAGGGACCCATTGTCAGTTATTATTTCTTTTTTTACTTTTTATTCAACTATTCAAATTTACAATTTGAGAATTTTTTATAATGTGTACGAAACGTAAGAGATCCAGCTTGTATACTTCGGTGTTAATTAAAATGTTAATTCTTATTGTTAGTATTCATTATTTTGATTGTTTATTTTCATCTCTTGAAAAGTCCTGCAAGAAAAAAATTTCATTGTTGCTGGTGTTCAATGGGAAAACCACTGACAAAACGATTTCCCATTAAAATCTTTAACAACGGCGATTTCCAGGCGGCTTGTTAGCCCTGCTCTTCTAAAGTGAAGTCTGCGTTAATTAACATTAGGCCCCTTCCGGTTGCTCCATTGTAGATGGGTTTAAACGTGGATAAAGCATTAATTAGATACCTGTTACGTCTACTTGAGACAAAACCCGCGAGGAAAAAGACGGACCAAGGTTTTGTCAGGGACGAGAACAAAACCCGACAAATGTTAGACGTAGATAATATTTCGACGTAATGTGAATAAAGCATTAATTGAATATTCATTAACCTGGCTTAATACTTAGATACTTATGAACTCTGACTGATCCATACTTAATACGTTTTCAATGACAAGTGTGTATTGGTTAAAATTAAAGTAGGTATAGTCAAGATTAATTTTTTAGAAAGCAAAACCAGCGAGCAGGCGAACCGACATTTTCAAGGAAGATGAAATATTTTGTAAACGTAATAATGTTTACGAAATTGTATACTGCTGACCTTTGACTTTCACACTTATTATATTTTCCAAGTGTTTCTGATGAAATTAATTAAATTATGCTCAAATTGAAGCAATTTTGAAATATTAACATTTTAGAAAATGTACACGTTTATTTTATTCTTTAAAATATTACAAATATTTAAAAAAATGGATACAACAATTTTTTTAAAAGGTAAATGCGAATATTTTTAACGGAAACAAACCGATTATCAACAAATCGTATAGTGATAAATATTTCATACAAAAAAGTTATTTTCAAAATAATTCTTATAATAATAAAAAATAATATACGAACGAGGGAATTTTCGATATCGGATTGGACGAAGAAAATACACGAGAAATAATAGAGAAAACGGCTTGTTTAGAAATACATGTACATATACAGGGTGATTCACCTTATGTAAAACTTTGTAAAACATAGTTCATGTGCTTCTACAATACATAAAAAAAGAAGAAAAATTCAACACAATTTTTCTGCTTTACTTGTTTACTATGTTTATATCTCCTTTTCTTGTATTTTATTTGATTTTACGTTGAATTTTTTGTGCTTTTTGATTAGGTTAAATTTTGGTTTTACTACTTCTATATCGTTGTAATTTTTTATGTTTTGTTTTACGTGTGTTTAGTAAGATGTTTTGTTCAATCTTTCTGCTTTGCTTGTTCGCTACGTTTATTGTCTTTATTTATGCGGTTTGTTTGATTTGTTTGTTTTCGGTTTCTTTTTTTTGTCTTTTTATTAGGTTAATATTCGGTTTTACAAACTAGGCATTGTATTTCTTTTTTCCCCTGTGTTTAATGTAGATATTTTGTGCAATTTTTCTATTTTATTTTCTCTTTTTATATGTTCTGTTTCATCTTTCTTTCTTTTTATGCTTTTTTATCAAGTTAAAGTTGGGAAATAAATTTTGCCCAGGATAAAAAGTTGAATTTCTAGAGTAAACCCACTTCTTCTTTTTCACCACTTTTTTCCTATTTAGCATAAAATGTCTGCATTCCGGCACAATGTAATTGAAGGAATGTGAGTACCACAAAAAATGCTATTAAACGAAGTTGATATGAAATTCGTCAAGCTAGATTGAATTATTCAAAAGAGGTTGAAATTTAGTTTTTTAAATTTTTATTTAAATGTTCGCAATTTGTTTAAAGACAGTGTTTTTTCATCAACCAAAATTAAAATGACAGTTCTAAAAGAGCGCCTACTTAAAGGAAATTTAATGTTGTTTTCCATGTTCCTTTTTTATTTTCCCAATAAAGAATAGCTCAAGCGCTACGAGTAGATTTATGACGAAAACCGTAAATAGATGAAAAAAAAAAAAAAACATAAAATGTTGAATATCTGCGAGAAGGTTTGTAATCGGACCATGGTACATACGAACATTTTTGTTGTATTTGAGGTGTAAAAGCACCTGACGAACTTTGTCTTACGAGTGGTGAATCACCCTGTGTACTAAAAAAATTGTTTTAACGATATTAAACGAAATCGGAAATTCATGACTGTCAATAAAAATTATTTAATTATGATGGTTTGAAAGAAAATTCACGAAAACAGGAAAAAACTTTAGTGATAATTAATATTTAACTAACAATTTATGACCTGGTTTTTTCTCCAATAACATTTTAAGGTACTTGACGTTACACATAAAAAGGTTTGTTTTGATTGTTTTATACATAAAGTTTTTTTTAATATTGAACTTTCATAAACGAAAAGTTTTCTAAATTGAATTGATATTGCTCATTGATATTAAAACAAGAAGTTGCACTAGATCGAAGCTTTTCTTTTTCATTTTCCTTCAAAATTTCCTTATAATCAAATTAATTTCTGATTTTATTACTTTTCAAACTTAAAGTTTTTAATTGAATTGATTCTGCTTGGTGATATTGATAAGGAAAATATCCAGGGTGTTTTTGGACGGGGTAAAAGATATTTTCAGGTCTAAAACCATCCTTTTTCATTTTCTTTTGTACAAATACGTTTTATTGTAAAGGAAGAGAGCGTCGGGATGAGAGAGAAGAAGGGAAATTATTGCGGTGCTTTAGAGAAAGCCCGTCGGTCCTCTGCCGGCAATAGTTTTTCAAGAAACTTGTACACCACAATCCAATTTTCCCCAGCAACAAATTGACCTCTTCTAAAGAAAACAAACATTGCTGAAAAGATGGGGTACAACTAGTACCGGCTGTTTTATTACATTTAATTTTTTTTTTAAAGTTTCACTCCTTTACATGGCTGTTAGGCTGTTTTCTGGCATGAGGAAAAACCGGTTTTCCATTTTCGTTTTAAATAAAAGCGATTGATGGGAGTGTTACGTTTTGACCCGGCAAATTGGCTTTACAGACAAATCAACGCTTGGACGAACACAAGATTTCATCGAAACTTTTATTAAACGTTATATTTGGAATATCATTAACTCTCACTTCATACATACAAGAAATCGAGGCATGACTTTAATACTATAGAAGTATATTATAAGTTAGAATTAAAAACGGGTGACGGTTATTACGTGAAGTTAATTAAAAATTTAATTGAATTAATATAATTAAATTAAATAGAAGGAATATGCTAAGAAATCGCATATACTCCACCTCTTAGTAGAAAGAGTGAAACAAAATAACTTTTTCCACTTCAAGTAGGATTTATATTTTATACACAGCTTGCATGTTAATTATATTCGGCTCGCAGGCACATTGTAGAGGTATTCACGATCCACGATCTTTGTGTTAACCCTGTTAACTCGGTTAGGTCGTGTTAGATCGAGAAAAATGATGATGTAGACTTGTAAGAATCGGCTAGTTAACATTGCTCGATTTAGCAGGCCAGAGCCAATTAGACATTATGTCGAAAATGTAGTCACATTGCTATCCGTTAGGGCGTACGTAACATGGTAGCCATGAATGTAACAGCTGTTTTTTAATTACACGTATTTTTATTCTTATATACAAATTAATTAAATCGGACCAATACATTTCTTTTGTTAATTTCTGACCTGTCCTTATATTCTCATTCTTAGTAGATATATCCCCTATACTATAAAGTTGTAGGCTGTTAGACGTTAGGATACAAGTTAGGTATGTCTGCACGAATTGAGGCGTGTCATTTGTTAGTACTTTTCGAATGAATAGGTAGCTTTTGGATTGAAAGATTAATTTTCCTTTTTTTATTAACTTCTGGCATCTTACAATTTAACACAAAAGAAAACCAAAAGAAAAAACAACAACAAGCCTTAAAGAATTGTTATAATTTTATTTTTGGCTGTACCAATCGCCACGCGCAGCAATGAAAAAAATTGACGTTTAACATGTTAAAAAAAGAAGGGGGCGTTCACGAACTTACTGGACAGTCGTTCCCGCATACTCGGTCGTCCTTAAAAGGACAATGAGGATCTTTAACGTTCGACCTGGCACATGGCTTTATCGGAAGTCTTGATGTTACTGCCGCAGCATTGGTGTAGAGCCAGCTTAGCCCCAAGACCTAAGACAACCTCGCACCCCGCATGCCATTCCGAGTGGTCAGGTCTGCATTAAGCATCAGCCGCGCGCATAGGGCTACCTTAGCCGAAATACATCAGCCCGGTCTCCCGCGCCCTCTCTTGACAGAGAAGGCCACTCTATCTCTCAGAGTATCGAGACATCCCCAGCGTAGAAACTTCCGGATCCGCTCCGTCGCGGTTTCGTCGAAAATGTAATTTCTAGCCACCCCCTCGAGGAGACTAACTATGGTAAAAGCCGCCGTTCGTGTAAATTACATACTCGAGTAGGCGCAATCGAACCCATTCCCATCCGCCACTTCTTACGTATTGGAGAGACTCCGTCAGCGGAGTCTGAGCGTTCTCAACGCTATACGCTTCGATGGGCTGATCCTTCGTATCCCGCGAGGCCGGGGGTGTCAACGAAGATCATACGCACATGCGTAAGTGTATGGTCACCGATCTTACTGGATACGATATAGTTACGACGAGACCATACGACCCTATCCACCTGATTTAAAAAGGCAAATTGGTAATTCTTTAAAAAATGAACGGACCATCCGCTGGAAAGAAAGAAACTCATCTAAGTTATAAAATTTAAAAGTGTCCGTGGCCTGCGGAGGCTGGGTCGAGAAGGGAAAAGGTGACCAGGCTGAGCATAGGTCATACCAATGTACACATAAGGTCCTACACGGACATTTCTAATGAGGTGAGACCACGTACGTGCCCGTTATATGGAGAGCTTATCACGATAGAGCATATAATAACACACTGCAAAGACAGAAATCCCGAGGAATTTTGCCAGGGTTACTCTGTGGTAATGTGAATGATTTGCGGTGTGTATGTAATTTATTAGCGTGAACGGAAGTTTATTCACAATTACCCCGAGGTATAACGAATAATCTAGGATAGTGTGAATGTAATTTAATAGCGTGAATGACAGGGTTTATCGGAAACTACCCCGGGGAATATCGAGTAGTCTCGGTAGTATAAATACTAATCAGACCATCATGTTTTTGTGTTTCTGTGTAATTTTGTTGTTATTAGTGTTATTTTGTCCACAATCGACGAGGCCCTGAGATACTGAGAGGCTAAGCAGCAAGATAAAGAGTAGGGAGAGAGTTATTTACCGTTATAAAAACATCACAAAACATCATAGCTTGGGAGGAGAATCATTAAAAGATATTAGAAGGTTTAAAAACGCGAGAAAGATAAGAAAAATGCAAACCTAAAGAAGAGAAGGCTGGCGATGGCTAATGTTGTCGTCTGGCCCTAAACCTACCTTAAAAAAGTAAATTCATTAATATAATATACATAATATGAAAATATAAAAATGAAACTTACTCGTTAATTAAACGATTTTTTCTCATTTGAATTCAAGAGACCTAAATGCCTTTACTTTCTTTACCCCTTCTTATACAAATTCACCGCTTTTAGTCGCTCCTTCCTTACCCGGTCCTCCAACCTCTAGAATTCCAGCCTAACTCCATTCTCCATGCCTCAACCTTTCCAGTTTTAAGTCCCGCCTTTTAGATTACTTCCTGGCTCTACAATTCAACAATGAGGATTTTCTGTTAATTTTTCCCTTTCTTATTTAATTCAGAACGTTGTATTTATTATTATGCTATTACATAAATCTTAATTTATGTATTCATTTTGAATTGTGCCAAATTGTTTTACTCATTTTTGATATTCAAGAGGGCCCAAAGCCCCAGAATAAAATTTCTTCTTATTCTTTTTAATTATAAAAAAATTTCAAATCGCGAAATCGCGAGATGCGGTCTGGTTTGACGTAGGTTTTAGAAAAATATTTTCTTTATCGTGCCAACGTTTCGAACATTACAATTAATTAAGGTTTTTAGTTGAGATAAAAAAGTCAATGGCACGAGCGGGATTCGAACCCACGATCTTCGGCTAGATACGCAGCTGCTCTACCACTTGAACTATCGTAACCTCGATCCACTCGGACACCAACTTCCCATCTCAACCGCAACGACTTTTTTATCTCAACTAAAAACCTTAATTAGTGGTAATATATTAATTGGTCAAGCGGACCACGAAATGAGTGAATTTAAAGTTTCGAACATTATTGAGATCATCTTCAGGGCTTGGGATTTACAAATATTATTTAATTTAACAAATACATGTAGGATGTGGAAAAAAATGAATTTATAGAGTATAAAATTTTTTAAAATATACAATCAAAGTATTTGTACTCACTCAAAGTGTTGTTTTTGCACTTAATTGTGCCATTTTTGTGTGTCGTATTGAGAGTGCCAGTCAGATATTGCTGTTTTTTGTTTATATACATTGGATTTTGATGGGGTGGAGAGGGAAGTCGGGAATAGAAAGACTTTTTTATATGAGGAGTCGGCTTCTTTCACCTAAAAGAAGCCGATTCCCCATTTACGATACACAGGAATGACACAAATAAATAGAAAAACAACACTTTGATTGAGTACAAATACTTCGATTCTATTCTAACTTTTTTTGCATTGTATAAATTCATCTATTGTTTTTCCACATCCTACATCTATTTGTTAAATTTATACAATGTTTGTAAATCCCAGGCTCTGAAGATGATCTCAATAAAGATCGAAACGTTGGCACGATAAAGAAAATGTTTTTCTAACACCTACGTCACACCAGACCGAATCCCACGATCTTCGAATAATCATTGACTAACGGTCAACACCACACATTTAAAGTAAATAATAATTAGTTAAGCCAAATTATCGTCTAATACAGTATACAAACGGAGAATTTGTTTAAGAGAATGGAGTGAAGGACGGACAGTATAGGCTCCGATAAGCCCGCGGATCTTTGTCGTTAGAAATAATTCGTAATGCATTACATTCGAGCTCAAATGCATTAATCTGGATTGATTTAGACCGTCTGGATGGGACGTCAAGGGACAGGATCAATGTCGAAATAAGTCTCATTTACCATGAAGCCACCGAGAAAGGGGCCTAATGTTAATTAACACAGCATTCACTTTAGAAGAAGGGCTGAGCTACCAGTCCGCTTGGAAAGCTCTGTTGGTTGAGAATCCAATAGGAAATCGTTTGGTCAGCGGTTTTCCTTTTTAGGGCACGTGATGAGGACGTTTTACTAATCCATCTAATAACCTTACCGGTGACACTGTTTGTTTCGTTCATTCTTAATCCTAGCCTATTTTCTTTAAAAAAATATACAGGGTGTCCCAGTTCCTTCTGACGAAACTGAGGGAATCGATTCTACTCTTCGTTTGGAGCAAAAAATGCACAGGAGAAAATTTTGGGAAAGTTCTCTATTTTGAAGATATTTGTCAATTTAGGTTTTTTCAACTTTTCACTATCTTACCACACAAAAACGCTTACAACTTCCAAAATGTTGAGGCTACAACAAATCCAATTACACCACTTGAAAGAACGCTGAATTTGCTGTAAGATACTTCTATTTGCAATAATCTGAATGACATAAAATGTTAGCCAATATCAGTTGGAACATGTCAAAATTACAAAATTTAAAATTTTGGTCATGATTGCACGTTCTACTGAGGTTACAAAAAATACCTACTACTTTTACAAATTTCACAAAAACTTCTTCATCTAATATACTTTACGTTGATATATACAGGTTTTTAAATAACGTTCTAGTAGAGTTGAAAAATAACAATTGAATGTTCGAAAACGTGAGCTAAGGTAAATTTGAGGGGGGTAGAAATAAATCAATTAGAACTCGCTTTGTAAAAGAAAAGGAAAACACTTTGAGCATTTCCTCTGAAAAGTTCCTCCTTTGTTGTTAGGTGCTTCCTACAAGAAGTACCATTGCATTTTATTGTATGAAGCTTTCTGGTTTGGTTTTTGTGAGATTACAGATGTGTCATTTTTATTTTACAAAGCGAGTTCTAATTGATTTATTTCTACCCCCCCACTCCAAATTTACCTTTACGGTACGATGTACCGGTTACGTTGTACATCCCAAAAACACTTCTTCCTTCGGGCAAATGTGGTGCCAGTTTGTTAGTGGGTGTGTTGGCGTCTGTTCTGCTTCTTTGTAGAATCTGAAAGTATTGGGTATCTTGTCAGGATTCGGAGATTTTCTCTGATTCTTTTGATGTATTCCGTTGTTTCTTCCTTCCGAAACTTGCTAAAGGTTTTCGGATTGTTTACGTCCAATCCAAAGACTTCTAGTGTTTCCTTATTTTCATTTTTTTCTTTTTGTGTATGATGCTTATTGATAACGTGAATACCTTGCAACAAAAGGGCTCAGCGGACCTGGTCGTGCAAGGGTGACTTTGTTTTGCATACCTAATCTATTTAGTTTTGCTATTCAGCAACATTTTTAGGTAATAATGCTTGATAAGTAAGTCAAATGTAAAAACGTTTGATTTACAGTTTCTAGCAGTCCTAAAGTAGTACTTAGTCACAAGCTACAATGCATGTACAATAGAAATGATAAATGATGGAGTGAGTGTGGTGTTCAATCCTTTTTAAAAGATAGTTCCTACTCACAGTAAGTTGTTTTGTAACGATCTGGATTTCGAGCCCTTTAGCTCATCATCAGGTTGAAGGACTTCTACAACCACGTCTCTCGACATGAATTGCCAAAGTGATCCCGCTGATACCTCCGCCAACGCGACGTTCCAATTAGCAGCTGATTTTTTTAATGGCGCTCAATTTTTTAAATTTTTTTACAATTTAAAATTAAAAAATGTAAAATTGAACATGGTGATAAATGCATTAATAATATAACAGATATTTGATCTACCTCCCATTTTTAATATGCACATAAATAATATCAAACGTCCAAATAATTAAACTAATTATTTTCATTGTTATTATTTTTATAGTAATTTAATAATATTAAGTATTTACTATTATAATATTTATTTGTGTTATAATTTCCGTGTTTCGCACGTTCAAATTGAGGGCCATTAAAAAAATCAGCTGCTAATTGGAACGTCGCGTTGGCGGAGGTATTAGCGGCCAGCGGGTTCACTTTGTCAATTCATGTCGAGAGACGTGGTTGGAGATGTCCTTCAACCTGATGATGAGCTAAAAGGCTCGAAATCCGGATCGTTGTAAAACAACTTTCTGTGAGTAGGAACTATTAAAAAGAATACATGTATAATCTCAAGACTGATGTTGGTGGTTTTCTGGTTTTAGGAGTTCAACATTTTTCCACGCAATCCTGGATGTTAAAAAAAGATAAACTATTAGAAAATTTAAACATATCTATGTAAGAAAATAAGTATTTAATTGTGCCTCCAAATTTATTATACATTTTATATCATTGTACACTTTGAATTATAAGGTCATGCTCAAATAAATAAAATATATCATAAAACCTTTATAATTAAATAAACAATATTTTAAACAAAGTGTGTGTTTAAATTATTTACACTCATTCTATAAAATTTTTATTACATTTCAAGTGCATACAAAAAGTTTGATAATAAGGTATTATTAAACACTTTGGTTTAATTATGAAACATGTTAATTACAACCCTCACAAACCTATCCAGGACCCCAAAGCGGATTCCTCTCTATTGATTATGACAAAATTTAACGGTATATAATTATGGCTGGAATGTTTAGCAGGTTGTTACAAATCTCAATAAAATACTGGTCTATTGATATTGAATGAGATTTATGATATAATGTCACTCATAATATTTAAAATATTTGTGAATATAGCAAAATGGCAATAATATTGACTAGAAAAATATTAATGAACATATAGACGTCGTATTTTAAATGTAAACTTGTACATTTTTGAAACATTAAATATTTTAAAAATTGCCTCTATTTCATCAAATTTTAGTGCATTTCTGTTTTGTAAATTTGTCAGTTTAAATTAAACATAACAGTTTCATTGGATAAAAAGAAAAGAATTAGTTAAAATTGATTCGACTAATTTCTTTCACTGTATTTAAATTTCATATAAAAATGATAAAAAACCCAAAAGAATTCTAGATTTAGAAACGAATCGCGAAAACTTTGACAGCTTCAGAGAATATTCAATTATTCGTCCAAAGTTCAGTTTGAACTTGACCTGTAAAAAAGTTGAAGCGAAGCAAGAAGTTGAAACAAAACTTTGTGAACTTGCAGTTTCCAGTTCTTTATTTAAAGTAAGAATATTAATCCCAGTTTGAGTTTGACTTTGATGTGTTAATAAAACAATGTTATTTGAGGGTATGATTTGCTCGAATAAATTTAACCCCGTGCCTCAACTTATAAATACTTTAAACCTTTAATGTAAGGATTTGTAAATTGTTTCCTCTGTTATCGTGTGTTTTCTTTGTTCAATCCGATTTAGCAGAATCCGGTTCGTTTCTAATGAAAACGATTGAATTTTTATTTTATTATTTATTTTATTTATTTTTTAATTTGCGTATTTGTATTTTCTTTTTATTCTACGCCTAGGACAAATTTAATTTATCACCGGTTGTAAATGAAGCATTCTTACCTGTCTTCTGGCATGTAATTATCATCAAAATCCATTCAACCTGTCTTCATCAGATATGCATTGTCCAATATGACTTTCCACATGCTTCCACTCGCTTCTGCTGTTTTCTGACTACCACACCTTGTATATAAACGTCATTTTTTCCTGTACAATTAATTACAGTGAGAAATTTGAAAAACGCCTATGCCAGTTACTTTAATGTTAATTATTGGGTTGTCCTGAAAATAATGAAGGTTTTTCATGTTGACTTTCTCTCTTTTTCTCTCTCTAATAAACTGTTTACGGATGGATTATTCTTTTGTACGAATGTCAACACTTTTTAACACACTTCTAAAAAAAAATATTTGTTTACCTCAGTAGCATTTCTTTTCTTGATTTCGTGTAATTTTGTTTTACAAGTAGGAACGGTGCGCAAACGGCCAGAAACGAAGTCTGGGGCGATGGCAATCTGAGTGTGAGCACGGTTCAGAAATGGTTTAAAAAATTTCCAGTGACCTTAGCCTTCAAGACGACGAAAGCCGTGGAAGGATTTCGTCCCTAGATGATGATGTTCTGCGAGCTTTGGTCGAAAAAAATCCCAGAAAAATCGCTTGAGTTCTTGCAAATCGACAGTGCTTGACCTCTTGAAAAATTTCAGAAGTTAGGTTAAATGGCCATTAAATGCCAGCCAAATTTATCGTTATAAGTTACGCCAGACGAGGAATAAGTTTCCATCCGACATCAACAAAATCGATTTTCAGCATAGCTCATCTTTATATGCATATTGTCGAGCTTTCAAAATTCCAATGGGCTCCGCCCATTAGGCACTAATTTCAGACATCTCATTTTTGATCAATTTAGGGTCAAATCAAGGCACCCCACTCTATCCACTCGGAGCCATCTGTAAATATTAAAAAGGAAGATCCGGAGATCGACCGAATATCTCTTAGAAAAATATAATTGACAACATGAGGGCGCATTAAAAAAATATAGGAGAAGAGTTACCTGCATTATGAAACTAAAAGTTTCATAATAAATTCAAGTGTCGGGGAAATTGTTTTATACAGAGATGAAAGCGGGGTTGGCACTCCCCAGACATTGCAGCCTTCTGGCTTATTGGACCTTCCTAGTTCCTTAGTTCAGTGCAGTAGACTCAATCCATCTCCTTAGAGGTCATTGACTGTCGCTGCTACAATTTGATTCCCAAGTTTTTTCGTATGTTAGGTTAAATCTCCATTGAGCTGTTGCTTCGCATTCAAACATGATATTGATGGCTGTTTCCTCCTCCTCCTCATTACACATTCCGCAGATGGGATCGTCGTTGTATATGCACATGTTGTGTAGATATTTTCTCACATGCCAGAGACCGGTTAGTAGTCCTACCACTCCTCTGAGTTTGGCCTTCTCCAATTGCAGCAATGATTTTGCCAGTCTTGGTGAGTGTTGTTTTAGCATACGTTTACCTTGTTCACTTCTCCTTTTGTTTTGTTAGGATCCATTCTGCAATGGAGGATTCTTTATTTGTTTGTGTTATCCCAAGTATAGGTTCAATGCCTATGTCTGGTCTTACAGATCCTCCTCTGGCCGTCTGTCTGTTTTCTCATTACCCAAAATTCCTCTGTGCCCTGGCACCCAAGCTATAATCAGGTTGTTGTGTTTCCCCAGATTTGGAGATTTTGGATGCATTCACTGACTAAGTTTGATGTGATTCTTGTACATGCTAATGCTTTAATCGCACCTTAGCTATCAGATCTTATGAGGATTTTTTTGTGTCACCTTTTTTAAGATTTTCCAGGGTACAAACATTGATGGCATGTATTTCTGCTTGAAAGACCTAAGTGTACTTCCTTAAGCCGGGAACAGACCCGATGCAACGCTATGCGACGCTACCCGACACCTTGTCACGTTTTTGCACATCTATGCGACGTCAAGCGCACGTCACATAGTCACATAGCATGTATCACAAATCAGTTTCACAATCGCAACGCCTCTTTTGAGCAAAACCATATAATAAATAGATTGTTAAATTTTACGAGCACAACCATGTAATAAATTGTTTGTTAAACTTAATTGTTTTAAATAAAGTAATTCCGGTGTGTGCACGCGCTAGTCGATCGCAATAAAATTTGGTTAAATAAAATAAAAATACAAAATAAAATAAAGTACAAAATAAATTAAAATACTAACTTGTTAACTGTGGCTGGATTTTCTCGACAACCAGGGAGGAGAGCCGTTTAATAGCTAGAACCTGCAATAACTCTGGCCAAAGATAAAACAGAATCGTAGTCTATTAATTACCTTAGGGGCTCCGTCCGAACCCTGTATGATGTGTCGCATTAAGGATGCGGGAGGAGAGACTCGCGTTATTTTGAACGCGATAATTAACAAAACGAAAGAAAAAAAATGCTTCTTGAAAATAAGAGAAAAACTGAAAGAAAACTAAAAGAAAATCACTCTTGGAGGCTAATTAACAGTGGACTGTATGGAAGCGAGACGGAAGCGAACAGGACTAGCGCAGGACTAGGCAGCAACAAGAACGGATTATGGGGAGGGAACATAGCTAGGATAAATTCTAGATTAGCGGCATTTCGGAAACAAATAAACAATTATAATTCGCGATTTTTGGCGCGAACACAGTGTTTTGATCAATTTTCTACCAAACCGTTAAAATTATTTAAAAAAAAAAAAAATAAATAAATTTTTGATCTCGGTTAATTTGTTTGTATTAAAATAAGTATGTTGTAATTAATATAAAGACAATAATGCATGTGGTTTGAATGAAAATATGAGTGTCCGGTTCTTTCGTCTTCGACTGAACTCGATGCTACCCGACGAAAATCTGGACAGTGGGGATCGCAGAGAGTAGAGTAGGGTAGCGTTGCATGGCATCGGGCAGATGTGCACGGGGGTAATACAATCTTATGGACAATTGGACATTGGATTTGCGTCGGGTAGCGTTGCATCGGATAAGTGTGTTTCCGCCTTTGAGTTTGACTGCTCATGTTTTGGGCTTGTACAGAAAAAGTACGTTAGGTTAAACCTCCATTGAGCTGTTGCTTCGCATTCGAAGATGATATGAGTGGCTGTTTCCTCCTCCTGATTACATAATCTCCAGATGGGATCATCGCTGTATATACCCATGTTGTGTAGATGTTTTCTCAGATACCAGTGACCGGTTAGTAGTCCCACCACTCCTCTGAGTTTTGCCCTCTCCAATTGTAGCAGTGTTTTTGCCATTTTTGGTGAGGGTTGTTTCATCATAAGTTTACTATGTCTAGCACCGCTAGAGTTTATCCACTTCTCTTTTTGTTTTGCTTGGATCCATTCTGCGATGGAGGATTCTATGTTTGTTTTTGTTATCCCAAGGATAGGTTCGGGGCCTATGTATGGTCTTGCAGATCCTCCTCGGGTCAGTTTGTCTGCTTCCTCGTTACCCCAAATTCCCCTGTGCCCTGGCACCCAAGATATCATTAGGATGTTGTGTTTTCCCAGGTTTTGGAGATTTTGGATGCATTCACTGACTAGTTTTGATGTAATTATTTTACATGCTAATGCTTTAATGGCTGCTTGGCTGTCTGATCTTATGAAGATTTTTTGTCAGTGTAACCTCTTCTAAGATTTTCCGGGGCACAAGCATTGATGGCATATAGTTCCACTTGAAAGACCGAAGTATACTTCCCAAATGAGTTTGATTGCTCATATTTTGGGCTTGTACAGAAAATGCCTGATCCGGTTCCATTTTTTTGTTGAGCCATCTGTATATCATTGTACGTGATGCTCTCCTGCGTTCTTCCTCTCCTTTATAGTCCGTTGAGACTTTATAGAATATTGTAAAGAATGTTTTCGGGATCAAAAAGTCTGTCTTCATTTTTAAGAATGGGTGATTGATTTGGTAAATTATGGTTGTACGCCCGAATTGTTTAGTTCCTATCCAATTTAATTGTTTCTGGAGCCTAAATGAGCTTTTCCTAGCCTCTCCTTGTATAAATATTTCCAGTGGAAGTAGGTTTAGCAGAATTACTAATGCACTTGTAGGAGTTGTTCTCATTGCCCCTGTGATACATAGGTTTGTTAGTCTTTGTATGCTGCCTAATGTTTGGGTAGCTACTTTTTGTTGAGCTTTGTTCCACCAGATTAATAGGTTAGTCTGGGTCTTATTACTGCCGTGTATAGCCAATAGGCCATTTTCGGTTTTAATCCCCAAAATTTGCCTAGGGTCCTTCTTGTGGTCATTAGCGATATTTTACTTTTTGCTAAGTTTGTTGTATGTGAGGGTTCCAAGTTATTTTCTTACCAAAGATTAGTCCTAGGTATTTAACCTCATTTTTTAATTGCTGCATTTCGTTACAGAAACGTAAGCCTTGTATTTCAATACTCCTTTTTTTGGTGAAAGCAAGGGTAGTTTTTGAGGGGTTTACTTTAAGTCCAGGTATGTTTTTATAAGGGGAAAGGCTTCTCTTTTCCCAGAATTTGTATTATAATACCTTAATGTTTAATGTAGCTACTCTTTGTTGTTGATACCCTATTGGAAGAACATGATTTTGATAAGTAGTTTGAAGGCAATCCATTAATTCAAAGAGACTGGGGCGGTTCGCAACTTTCAATTTCTAAAAACTTTATTGGTGTATCCGACAAGGAGCATAAACATCTCATCGTGCATTTATTACGAAACACTTTGAGGCATTTAAATGAACTTTTGACGCGTTTCCGTTGAATAATTAACAGGAATCTATTAGACTACGAAATCATGACTTATAAAACCGCAATGAATCTTGCATCGGCACCCCATTTATATGCGGGAAAGGCATGTAAGAATTTTATAATAAGTTTCTCCTTTAGCTCAAGTTTTATGAATTTGAAATGAAATTTGAAAAACAGCACAGTACACTTTGGTTAAGCTTACGGAAACTGGGCGGGCGTTCATCACGCTTGTCTTTTTTATTATTTTTTTATTGACAGTGACAGTTTTGTTTGGATTTCATTACACCGATAATAAAAGAGGAAAGAAGGAAAATAATATAAACAAACGGGAAAATAGGAGAGTGGAGAAGGATCAAACGTCGTACACGGAGAGCTTTCCGCCGCCGAATCAGCAAGCGTTGTTAACCTGCAAGGCCTCAATATACTCTCCAGATGCTCTATCGTAAAACTCCCCCGGTTTTCAGACAGACGCTTATAAAAGCATCTTTATTCAGCCCAGTTTATTACATCCATCTGTAGCTTTGGATTCCCAGCTCGAATAAACCGAAAAACCTACTTTCCCCTCCGATAGAGGACATAGATCCGGCGAACATTTGACGTTCCAAAGAGTATAATAAAGTTGAAAGATTCCAGACAATAACAGTTAACTATTATTTTGTATTTACTGTCTGTTAGAAGTATATATTAATATATACTATTAGGTTTCTCTTTTCTGACTTTTTATTAATTTCTTTTACAACTGCAAACAAAATGCAACAATCAAACACGAGTAAATCAACAAAATATTTTTTACTTCTCACTATATTTTCTAACATTTTTAATACTTTTATATTGTACGTTAGTTAAATCATAGTCTTGTAAATATTTAAATATAACACAATTCAAGGTATTGTGGGATTTCCTCCTGTGGTCTGCGGGGTGATGAAACTATAGTTTGATGTTACTAATTAGTAACCTGTAAGCGCGCTGGTAGGTCGCACAACAATAATTACAATAAGAAAATAAATATAAAAAGGGCTTACTCGCGCGTCGTAACTCGCCCTGCTGGTAATCATGGAAGTTTATCCAAGCTCGTCCTATCTTGAAGGCTCGTTCCGCACCCGGAGTGATGCGACGGCTGCATAATGAAAGCTCTGGACACGGTACTTGTAAGAGATTTTGCGTACTACACAGAAATGAAAAAAACAACTTACAAAATTAAGGAGATATTTGATAGGAAGGAATAAAAGGAGGCGATTTAACGATGCGGGTAGCATGAATTACAGCAAGCAGTTAGATACCGGAAATTTATCAGGATGTAATTAGACAGGAGGCAATAAAAACGAGAAAGGGTCCAGTCGGAAGAGAATAAGAACTGATAAGAGAAATATCTTTTGGAAACGACGGTAGACATACGGAGTCAAAACTAACATTGAAGATGGCGGAGTCGAGGAGACAGAAAATCGAAGGATAAAAGGCGAGGCGTTAAGAAGTTAAAAGAAATTGCTACATCTTAAACATAATCTGTACTCCATTAGATTGCGTGGTCCGATTGACCAAATAACTTCTTTCAATTAATTAATCTTTATGTAAGGTATTGGGTCTGGTATTGAATCTAGTCTCGTAATCTATTCGATTAATCGATTAAGAATCGATCCATTTCATTTGTCGCCGACAATCGAATATATTACAAGACGGGATTACGTCATTTGAGAAAAATGGCAAAAAGGAGGAAAAATTCAAAAGGTGGGTTGAGATGGGAAATTTGTGTCCGAGTGGATTGAAGTCACGATAGTTCAAGTGGTAGAGCAGCGGCGTAATGAGCCAAAGATCGTGGGTCCGAATCCCGCTCGTGACTCTGACCTTTTTATCTCTTAATCGATTAATCGAATAGATTACGAGACTAGATTCAATACCAGACCCAATACCTTACATAAAGATTAATTGATTGAAAGAAGTTATTTGGTCAATCGGACCACGCAATCTAATGGAGTACAGATTATGTTTAAGATGTAGCAATTTCTTTTAACTTACAATCTATACTCTTGTCTGCCTATCCTCGCTGATTTTGCTCGACAAGTGCGAAAGCTTAAGATTAAAAATCCACGACTTGATTTCCCCTCAAATTTATGCGCTATCTAGAGTTAAAGCACATAAAGAAGGTTTACCTCGCTGTAGGACTTGCGAAAGAAAATCAGTGAAATTACTTTTTCCACTTCACCAGAATAATAATACCGTTATCTTGTTAATGATGTTGCTTTTAGCAAACTAGAACTATATGTATAAGTAATATTTTATAAAGCGCAATGCACTGTGAAGTCATAATAATCAATAATAAATGCAATAAAGAAGTTGTTTTAATTATAATTATTAGAAATAGATTTATTCCACTTAAAAAAAAGATTTTTGCGATTACATTTGATAGCCAAATCGTGTTGTTTACGTTTTTAAAAATACCCTACTCCAGCGAATGTATGATTATAAATATGGAGAGATGTCTATACCTAACTAAATTTACCATTAACTTATTTTTTGTTTAATGGACTTATACCACTTTGAAAAATAAAAGCTCATATGTCAAATTTTAGTTTCTCGCCTGTTTTTGTGATTGTAAGGTCCAGGATATTTGCACTGTTGTTTATTTGTATTTCTGCGATGAAGTCTATGTTTATGTGTTTTATAAGTTCAATTCTGTTGTTGTTGTTTATGCTGTTGTCTACTATAGTCGGTATATCGTCTACGTATTCGTGTAAATGTGTGATGTTATGTTTCGCCATTTCAAGTTTTCTTCAAAATTTTGTAAAAATACTACTGCGAGTATGGCTTAAGTTTGATTACTCGATATCTACTTCGTCTTTGGTGTATATTTGCACGTTGAATTTAAATTCACTAATTGTGAATCTCCTTGGCCAATTCATTTGTCGCCGAGAATACACGACATTTCAAAAATGGCAAAAAGGAGGGAAAACTCCTGGTGGGGTCTCAACTGTAAACCTTAATTAATTGTCATATATTAATTGGTCAAGCGGACCACGAAGTTACTGAATTTAATGAATTAAAAATGAAGTATACTTCATTAAAGCTCTCCATGCCCATTTCATTTGTCGCCGAGAATCCAATCCGATTACACGACATTTGAAAAATGGCAAAATGGAGGGAAAATTCAAAGGTGGGGTTGAGATGGGAAGTTGTGTCCGAGTGGATCAAGGTCACGATAGCTCAAGTGGTAGAGCAGCGGCGTATCTAGGCGAAGATTGTGTGTTCGAATCACGCTCGTGCCATTGAATTTTTTATCTCAACTAAAAACCTTAATTAGTTTAACTTAAAGTAGTTTCGTTGTGTCCTCGTTTGTATTATTTTTGTAAGTTGTACGTATTTTTCTTATTTTTAACCGGTGTGCTATGTTTTAGCTTGATTAATCGTTTCCTTTACTGGAATTGGTGGAAATATTTGTCAGATCAAATTAGTTTAGCGTAGTTTTAATTTGTACGTTTTTGATGTTGTTAATTATGTCCGTCTTCTAAGTAGTTTAGGACAGTTCTCATGATGTTCTGTTTGTGCTGGGATTACTTTTGAGTCTAATTCAAGCACGAAACAGGCCAAGCAGATAATTTAAAGTAAAATATTCGCATTTTTATTAAAAATTGGCTTTATTGACTGTACGCTTTTGACCGGTTCGCCGGAGTCGAAAGCAAAAGCGTGTCCCAGCAAATCGTGATTCTACGACAGGCGTAAATCTCTTAGCCGCCTAAATCCATTTGTTCCCCGGCTATAAATAATGCAATCGGGATTTTGCAGGAGAACGGCCACAAAAGTAATAGCCAATAGAAACTATCCCAGAAGCGGGAAAACGGTGGGGGTGAAATTTTTATTAACTCCCCGCTGCATCAAAGGTGACCCGGGTCAAATTTCCTATTCAAAAAATTGTAAGTAAAATGCCATTTAAAAATAGGCGCCTCTCGGCTACCCGCAGTAATTAGTGCGCCAGTGGATAATTAAAGGTAGTAACCTTCTAAAATTGCTCACATTACAACCACATCGTATTGTAAATTGTGTTTAAAATAAATGTTAACTTGTACTAAGTTAGTATTTTGTCGGCTTTATAAACGGTAGTTACTGTTATATGATATCGATATATTGGATATATCATCACAACCATCGATACTTAGGTTTATAAGTTCTATCGACGACATCATATCCTTAATGATCTATTATTCAACTGAGCAATCCGATTTACGTCAACCTGTTTTCCATTCAACAATCGATGTTTCATTAGATCGAGCTCTACATATCACACTTTATAAACGGTAGTTTCTGTCCATGTCTAAACAAAATAATCGGTAATGATAGATCTTTAACAGAGCCAATCGATAAAAGTTGCATAAGCTAACCATAATTGATAAAGATGTATTGGATATCTCATCACAACAATCGATACTTAGGTACTATTGTCGACGTCATATCTCATAATGATTTACTATTCAACAACTGCGGCAGGTTAAGAAAGAAGTCGGTCCCTGGTCCATGGAGAACGGATCGAAAAAGGAAAAGGTCGTACTGACAAGACTACGCATAGGTCATACAAGAATAACGCATGGGCACCTTCTGGCCGGAAAGCGACCGCGTAGGTGCCCGTTATGTAAGGATAGAATAACGGTCGAGCACCTCTTCAAGTGCAGAAGGCTTGATGTATATAGACAATATTTTAGTATATCATCGGACCTGTGCGTAGTCTTGAGGAACGGCAGCGGGCACAGATCGCTGTTCTGGTACCTCAGGGCTATAGGGATTTTTAAATGTATGTGTTTTATGTATTTGTGTTGTGTCTGTGTTTGACTTTATGTTAATTTATTGTAATGAATGTAATTTATTAGCATGAAAGGAAAGGGTGATTTAACCCCGCCCCGAGGAATATCGAGTACTCTGGGGTGAGTGTGTGACGTCTGGAGAGTAAAAGTAAGTTATTAGCGAGAGTGGAGCGGGTTCAACCCTGCCCCCAGGAATATCGAGTACTCTGGGGGGAGTGAATGTGACCAGACCTCTATATTTCTATCGAGTGTTGTGTTTGTGTTAATTTATTGTAATGAATGTAATTTATTAGCTTGAAAGGAAGGGATTGCTTATAACCCCGCTCAGAAGAATATCGAGTACTCTGGGGGAATGAATGTGACCAGAAATCTATGTTTGTGGTGATGTATTGTATGTTTTGTTTTTATTCTGTATTTGACAAAGTGAGGTACAAACGAGAGTCTAGCATTCTAGAATATCAACGTAGTATATGTCTGAAATCAGAGAGTCAGTAACCAGATCGAAACGCTCAAATGGCTGCGGTTTAAACCAAAATATACCCGAAAGAAAAGCAAAAGAAGGAAAATACGCAGAGGGCCGGCGATGATCTCAGCTGTTTGTCGGCCCATAAACTTCCCACTTATATATATATATATATATATATTCAACCTGTTTTCCACGAACATAGACAATCGACAAAAGTCGCATAAGCTAACCATAATCGATAACGATATACTGAACATCTTATCACAACGATCAATACTTACTATCGATGTCCTCAATGTGGTCGACGTGTATTATGTATGAGGTGTCTGTATTAAAAACTCTCACAAATTAATCTTTAGTTTACATACAATGTACAATAATAGCGACGAGGTGGTAGTGTGAGTACAGGCTCGGTACGATGACAAAACAATAACAAGTTTATAAAGGTTATTATCAATAATTATCAACTGGCGCGCTAATTGCTGCGGGTAGTTGAGAGGCGCTTTTTTAAAATGTCGTTTTACTTAGAATGCAAACAAATTCAAAAGTTTTTTTAACCATCCGTTTTGTGAAAACAAACTATCTCGATCCGTACCAGTTTCAGAACGAGATTAGATAAGACTAGTTATTCATTATTAATTTTTAACTGTGCAATACAACTTCAATAAAAGAAAAGTCCACATGCAACCATTTGAATTGCGTGACCCGCTGTTATAAATTTCAATTCAAATCAAGTGAGAAATTATGAATAATAGTGTTTTTTTCGCCCCCGGCAAAAAAAGTTCAAAACGCTTATATCAATTGCCGGTCTCGCAATGACAAATTCGCTCGACCAAAATTTCATCATTGTCGCAATGGACACTAATTGGTGGAAACATTACAATCGGGCAGTTTGCGAGTTTTAATTGATATCGAAAAATATTCCCCGCCACGATAATTATTTCCCCCGAGGCCAATCCTATGAAATGAAGCAAATGAAATGAAAATCGGCATTCGTTTTATCAGCCCGTTGCGACAATTCGATTATTTCAATATTTCAACTCAAGGGAAGTAAATTATTCCTTTTTAGTTGAAGAGGGCAGCCCGGTCGGGTCTGGGAAGCTCGGAACTGAGGCGGTATTACTTGGCAAAGGATCTCCTGGAGCTGGAACCATTCGAAGCCCCACAAGGTTTAGCCCACATGAAGGTTGGGCGTCCCAACGGTGTTTTGGTTTAGGTCTTTAAGATTTGCTTGCCTGCCCAGTTCAAAAAGCCGAGAGAAAAGAGGGCTAATCGACCCTGGTCCTGCTGATTCGTCTCAACCCACAACCAGGGGAATCCTCCACCTACCAATGGAGAGTACTGAGACGGTAGCAATTTCAATTTTCCTTTTAAAACCTCTACCTATGCTAGAATTTTGTTTTTTAATACAGTTTGAATTTAAAATAAAATCAGTAGTGAATTATTTTTCCGTCTCTGTATTCCAATTTTAATTTTGACCCGGAGGTTTAGGAATTTTATTTTATTTTAATTTATAGATAAACCACCTAGGTATCCTCCAACAAGTGTTTTTTCTCAGGACCTCACACCGTCCCCATGCAAAATATTTAAATCCTGTAGGAATATTGGACCGTTCAATCTTCTAAAAGAATAAACCAATGATCGAATGATGGATGGCACTTATCATTTTGAAACTCTGAAACTTTTTTTCCGGGCAGTGTCGAATTTGAATCTGTTGAAATTAGGGAAATACTCTGAACTTTTTCTGTAGCCTTCGTAGCCTTTTGAATCGACTCTTGAACGAGAAAATTGGTAAAAATCATGAGCATGTAGCAGCAAATAATAAGCTTTGTTTGTATTCAAGGACCAATTTGTTGACAATTCTGATCGCGTGGACTCACTTTACTGAGAGAGCGATTAACTTCTCTTTAAAAAAAAATCTCCTTTACTTCTTTGTCAACCTCCCAGCGGTTGCAGCACAATTTTTGTTTTTACCACCGCCTCTTTCTCTTTGCTAGTTCTTCGCTCCTACTTTTCCCTTCTACACCTCTTCGCACCTACAGCTCTTCGATCTAACTGCTTTTCGCTCCTTCACCTCTTTGCACTTACAGCTCTTTCCACCTACCTTTTGCACTTGCTACCGAGGTGCAAGGACCGACCCTAAGGGTACAAATACAATATTGTACTCTGAGAATGCGACACAAAGTATTATACAGTTTAACACTTTTGCGACAATACGCAAATATATTTTGCATAGTGTAATAGAAATAATATATTGGGTCGAACCGTACTGGGTTACTTATTGTGTTTGTCTACACTGGGCATTCAGCCATCTTCAGAGATGTGCCGTTTGTCACGTTGTCCGTGTAGGGCATGTCGTTGGGTCCGTCCGTTGTCTCTTCAATTGCTATATCTATTTTCTCAAGCGCGTTGAGTTTTGATCGTTTCTGTTCGAAATAGCCAGTATCACCGCTAAACAACAGGGAGATTTTGCATAACGTTAGCGTGGACGTAGCGCAAAATTGATTAAAGTGCGCATGCGCAGATTTAGCGTAGAAATAGCGTCTACGTTATTTTTCTTACAGTAGCGTGCTTGTTGACGGATAATGTTAAAGTCAACAGTTTCTTGTTGGAGATTTGTCCAACTTAAAAAAATAATACGTATAAATAGAATAAAATGGTTTATTTTAATATTTTACAATTCGTACAAGTTTTAATGAATCCTGATTTCTTAAAAATGTATGTATGTTTGGTGTTCCAAAATTAAAATATTTAGCTGTTTTATTTAGTTCTCAAGTGGTAGAACAGCGGCGTATCCAGTCGAAGATCGTGGGTTCGAATCCCGCTCGTGACACTAACTTTTTTATCTCAACTAAAAACCTTAATTAATTGTTTTACGTAGGTACAAGCAGGACAGCCATATACAGGAACTGTGTACATCTTTCTTGCAATAAAGCCATAGCAATTGTACAAAACAGATCCTTTTGCTGAACCTTAAATAAAATTTTCAAGCTAAAATTATAAGAGAAATGTGATTATAATCAGTATCTATATTGTTAAATAACTACAATGTAATATTTAAGTTTTTCATACAATTGCAAAGCAAAGCTAAAAGCTTTTCTTTAAAGAGTTTCTGACACTTTTCGTCATCAATTTCATCTAAATTGATCTTGCCCCGAATTGCTTGGTAATTAATGTTTACTTTAGTTAAAGCTTCTACAACTATCAGGCTGCAAAGCTGTCGTCAGAAATCAATAGAAAATTCCTTTGTTTCCAAGCTAGCAAGATAAAACAATAACCTGAACTACTGCAAACTCCCCAGAAAACAACATTAGTGGCATAATCAGATATGAAATAGTCTTAAACGTTATTTCGACGTTGAATATGAATATGATTTCGAAATGCGTAAACATTATGAAAAATTTCTCTAATGAACACCACGTTCAAGGCCCTATCGCAAACGCCCCTAAATCGACATATTCAACGGCATATCAAGCCGGACACAGAGTTCCTCACTGAAGATGGCGCAATATTTGTGTAATTCAAGAAACCCACGAGAGTAGACGGACCCAATAAGTAACCAGGTGCCGGTTCCAAATGTTTTTAACGACTCGCAGACCAACATCCACCACCAATTATACATCGTATAATGCATACTTTAACACTAATTCGTTTTTCAGATACCCCCTTCACTGACAGGTTTTCCTGGTTTCCACCCATCAAAAACATCCCTTTCAATTGATTAAAAAAATTTCACATAGCATTTAATTAAATTAAAACCTTGCTTTGATTGTCACTCTTCGATGACTTGGCCTTTGGACCTGAAGTCTGTTTGTCTATTGCAAACACTATTTAAAACATCATCTAATAATTTTTCCTTTATTGGAGATCTTAAGTTTAAATTTTAAACACCTTTATTTTCACGGTACTAAAAACGGTATTTATGAGCTTGTAGTCTCATAATCTCGCGCTACCACTTGTGCCTTATGAGATATTTTTTCTTTTAAATAATTTACGAGCGCTAATTCTCGTAAAGGCGTTTCTTTAATGGGTCTTATTGTCAGCCATGTTGCAATCTTTATTAGGTAATTTCTCGTACAAAGGACTATTTACTGTTTGTAAACGCCTCCCTAAAAACTATAATTTCCTCCTAATGTAAATTGTACCAATAAAAATATCACTCATTTGAACGAACAAATTTTCTCTTGAAAAGAGAATTCTTTAATTGAAGAAAAATTATATAAATAATAAAAGAAATTGTGCTTTAATTATGACCGATGGCTCAATTCCACTCAATTGGTACAAAATTCAGGCAAGTTAGACCAAAATTGATCCTTTCTGGTCCGCTTATATTCGACGCTGACCCTTTGTCAGATTCGTTTAGGCATGTTTAATGGAAGAGGAATCATCAGCGATTAAATTTTAATCGGAGTTGTTCAATCAATCTGCTCAAAATAGGCTGCATACGGGCGGGTCATTGATGCAATTTTGCATATTGGAAGTCTACATGAAAAACGAAATTTCATATCAGTTTTAAGAAAAAATGCTATAACTTATTTTACATGAAAAAAGGTTTTTAGAAATTTTTTGGTTATTGATAAACTTTGATAACTTTTGCTATATTTGTATTGAAATCTTTATAAAAAAGGCTGTAAAATGTTATATTCACATAGAAGATTTGAGCAACGAACGGCAAAATGAAAATATTAAAAAAACGATAAATTTCAACTTTCACAAATTTTTTGGCGAAACCAGCGCCTATCCACAAGAAGTGGCGGAACATGTCCGATATTTTGGAGTGGAGAATTGTGAAAAAAAATTTGGTCTAAATCTGTGACGCACCAATTTGGTTGTTCCCGTGTAAGAGAAAGGTTTACAACACTGCTACGAAAGTTATGTATTCGATATTACCAAGGGCGAAGATTTCATGCATACCAAAAAATAATAAATGTCGTGGTTGAATTTTTAAGCTGGAACTGCACCTTCGCCGAGTAACGACTGGAAAGGTTATGCTTTCTCTCCTGTGAAAATTATTTCAATTTCATATTCCTTTTAAATGTAATTTTCAGACATTTACAGAAATTTTTTGTAAAAGGTCAGTTAGTGCTACAAATAAATTAACAACGCTGTATTAAAATATTTATTCTATATTTTTAATATAAGCAAATAATGGAATATTGAAATCATCACAGGAGGGTTAAATGTATTTATATAACTTCTTTCAATTAATTACGCTTTATGTAATGCATTGGTTGAAATGAAAAATTGTGTCACGAGCGGGATTCGAACCCACGACCTTTGGCTAAATACGCCGCTGCTCTAACCACTAGAGCTATCGTGACTTCGATCGACTTGGACACCACTTCCCTTCAAAACCTTACCTCTCGAATTTTCCCTCTTTTTTGCCATTTTTCAAATGTCGTGTAATCTATTTGATTCTCGGCGACAAATGAAATGGCTACGGAGATGTTTAGTGAAGATATCCTTCGTTTTACTTATTAAATCCATTATATTTCGTGGTTTAATTGACCAAATAACTTCTTTCAATTAATTAATCTTTATGTAGGGTATTGGTTGAAATGAAAAAGTCAGTGTCACCAGCGGGATTGGACCCCATGACCTTCGGCTGCTCTACCACTTGAGCTATCGTAACTTCGAACCCCGCTCGTGATTAATTAAAGATTAATTAATTGAAAGAAGTTATTCGGTCAATTAGATCACAAAATATAATCTATTTATATAGACTTTTCCCGTTAATTCATACTTTCCAAACTATGTTAAGCAATAAAAAGATTAAGCTAGAATGACTGGCAAGTCCGCTGTTCTTCCGTGAATGAAAGTTAAATCATTTAAAGCGAGTTAAAACTTGGGCCTCGGAAAAGATAAAAAAGAAACAGAATAATTTTCGCGGGATTAAGGATATGCCACACACGCCTGACACATGGGCACATCGTCGGAAAGATACCCAGCGAGGCTTTGGGTGAGACATATTTCGGAAAAGCCTGAACGACTAGCGCCGCACAGGATTCGGTGTGGCTTCCCTGACGATATGTAGAAAACATTAAAGCCCAACTGGGATCATAATAAACATGTCGAATTCGAAAAATCTATAAAAGTACTAGTTTACATAACCCCTCACACCTGGATTTTCTTGGTATTTATTTCCGTCTGTAGGTAAGTGTGAACGGCCTGGCATATGGCGGAATGTAAAGTATCCCACAGTCAAACTAGTTAGTCTATTGGTATAGTGAATGGATGTTGTGTGATAAGAGGGCGAGTCATCGGCAAAATATCAATGCTCTGGTCCTTCCCCAATCTTTAATTGTACGGTTGGTTTGTATGGTCAGAAAGGTTCTATATCTAAGAATGAAATAATTTGCATGTACCTCGCAGATGTGTCAAATTAGTTCTGTTAGATGCATGTAGGTTTCGTTTTGTTCTCTCTCTCTCTCTCTCTCTCTCTCTCTCTCTCTGTGTGTGTGTGTGTGTGTGTGTGTGTGTGTGTGTGTCTATTACTATAATATTGATGTGATAGGGCCCTTCATCATATGTGATACGAGAAGACTTTAAACGATGATACTAAATGTATGATTTAGCCCATATTTCAGTGAGAACAAGGTCCACAAATAATAATATAATAAATCGCCCATATCCAATGGCCATCAAATAAAGGAAAAAGGACCTTGCGAAAATTTGTTTCTCACGTTTAAACCAGCGTCTTTTTGTCCGTTGGACTCAGGTGAATACATTTTCTAGTCAAAAAAACTTCCAGACTGCGAATAGAAAAAAAAAAGTTTGCCGAAATATTCCGAGCTGTTTATATAAAGCGACAATAGGTAAAGATATACCTTCCGAAGGGTTCCAATGAAAAAAAAAACGCATTCTGACTTTATCCAAAGTGAGCCCTGAGGGCCGGGGAAAATGGATAGCACGTTTCGTCTAACAATGGGACAGGACGGTTCACAAAAAGGAGAAAAAAAAAATATATATATACATTTTTTTTTAGATAAAAGTAAAGGAATTTTGTCATTAAAGTTAATATTGTCCTTTTTACGTTTTGCAATTAGTAAATAATCCTTAGATTGAGCTTGAAGTTTCAATCAACATTTCTTAGAATAAATTTTCATATTCTCCATGGAAACAGGATTTCACGTTCTACAGTTTAACACATTGTCAAGTTTTGATAGTGTTTATAATTAGCTGTTCAAAAGCAATTAGAATAAAACAAAATTAAAGATGGGTCAGTATCAGCCAAACAAATGTTTCAATGCTAGACAAATTGACGATTTTGTACAACTGAAAAAATTTTAATTGTAGGTCTCGTATATTTAGACGGGAATAATAATACAAATGTTGTGAAATATAATAATAGTAATTTAATTTGATTATTTATATAACATAATATCAAAGTCAGTTAAATGTACAAATAATATTTAAAATGGAAGAAGTATGCCAGAGGAGTTGAGCAATAAACTTAAACAATCAACTCTTAACAAATTTTTTAAATTTAATATATTATGAATTTCACACCTGAAATTTTTAGTCGCAACAAATGAGATAACAGCCATAGTGACAATCTACCATGTTACACATGAGAGGAGATGTCTCCCAGCAATGACACTCCCTCACTTGAGTCAATCGATCTCTCAAGAGATCCGCCTCAAACGACGTGTGTGATTTCTAGGAATATTGGTACAAGAAAGCTGTTGGACAAGTGGAATGTTGTAAAAATTTTCATTTTTTGTATCTGAAATTTTTGATCTTGAAGTAATATTGTCCAATGCAAATGGGATTGGAAGGTTAGCTTTAAACGTAGAAAGGCAGTTTAATATATTTTTTAGTATTTTCCATTGAATGGGTTTTGTAGAATTAGATTTTTTTGTGTAATTCAATTTCATATGTCCACATGCTTCTCAACAGCGTCATGTAGTAAATAGTGATTTTGCTAGTAAGGTGAAGTAATTTCAGGTGTAGTTTGCAGCGTCGATTAGTTTCCTGTCTTTTCAGTCATAGATGGGAAATCCACGTTGATGTTTTGTCATTGGGTAGTCCAGGTAGCCCACAATATCTGAGGTTGGAATGGATTTTCGATATCTAGTAGAGTGGATTTTCGGATCTAAAGATGATGTGATTTAGTTTTAACAATTTTTATTCTTCATTTGCGAGACCAAATCAGAATAACGTTTAAATGGAGTTGGGTGTAATGACTGAGCAACGGAAGGGTCAAAATTAGATGACAGGTTGGCTATGTCGTCGGCAAAATAGCATATAGTATTTGAACGGAATTTCATGACCACAAAGGATATGTGCCGATGGCTCTGGTTTCTTCTGACACAGTCAGTTTCTATATGCTCTGCCTATCTTCTTTAGATATGGCCGGTATAGACACCTATAATTTCGAATCTTTCCGATATGACAAGCCATTTCATATAGGCCTCCAAATCGACATAAACAATCAATAAGGCAGAGTTCCAACGATTGAGGAGGCAGACGAAAAGACGGCGGCAGGCCTAAGGGAGAGCCACGCTGGATTTGGAGTTAGTCGGTCGCTTGCAACTTTAGAAAGAAGATTAAAGTAAAAATAAAAGTGGGCTCGACTATTCGACTGTTCCCGTTCTGACGCTGGGGGAGCCTGACCACCTCCCTCTTGCCTCCATGTGCGATTCAGGGGTTCGAATCGCAGAGGAAGAGTCTCTCTAGCCCAGGTGTGAGCGACATTCGGCCTTCGGGGAGTAGCAGGGAGCCTGAACAGAAACTGCGAAAGCCTGAGGAACCGGTCTCCCACCGCGAGCGCACTGATTGTGAAGAGTGAGTGTTTGTGATTGAGGATCCCAATCCGACCTGCGGATTTTTTTTTTTCTGCGGACTCGGATTCAACCCCCCGAGGCGACTGGCTGGGATACAGTCGACTAGTTCGACTTTTGAACGGCCATATCGCCTCACCCACCCTGGGAGTCATGACCCACTCTATGTGGAACCACGGCGACAACGGGTGGTATAATGTGGTTGAGACTCGAGACCCCGAAACGGCTCACCTCGTGTTNCCTATAAAGCCGTATAGGCTAGGTGCGGACGTTAAAGATCCTCTTGTCTTGTTGACGATGAGTAATCGGGAACCCAATGTGTGACGTTATGAAGACAAAAAAACTGCTAGTGAAAAATTCTTGTGGAGTGGTGTTCGTTCATCAAGGTTCGTTTCACTATACTAAACAACTTGTCCAGTGAAAAGGAAACCAAAAAAATAACTTTGCACTTAATTACTTTCTATCATAAGAAAATATTCCCTTTTCCGTACTAAATTAGTTTATAACGTTGTGGGAGCGTGTATTTATGACGTTGTGGGATTAATATGGTTATAAAAAATAAAATAAAATAAAATAATAAGTCTGTACCCGTTAAACATAAAAACTTCTTATATTAATAACAAATTAATGAATCGAATATATCTTATAAATGGTTTCAACTAATTTAGTAAAGAAAAGGGAATATTTTCTTATGATAGAAAGTAATTAAGTGTAAAGTTATTTTTTTGGTTTCCTTTTTCACTGGACAAGTTGTTTAGTATAGTGTAACGAACCTTGATGAACGAACACCACTTCACAAGAATTTTTCACTAGCAGTTTTTTTGTCTTGATAACATCACACACTTTTATTTTTACTTTATCTTCTTTCTAAAGTTGCAAGCGACCGAGTAACTCCAAATCCAACGTAGCTCTTCCTTAGGCCTGCCGCCGTCCTTTCGTCTGCCTCCTCAATCGTTGGAACTCTGCTTTATTGATTGTTTATGTCGCTTTCGCGGCCTTTATGAAATGGCTTGTCATAAATACTACACTTAATTACTTTCTATCATAAGAAATTATTCCCTTTTCCTTACTAAATTAGTTGTAACTATTTATAAGATATATTACTAGGTACTAACAAGACGCTAGCATTTTAAAATAACGACGTAATATACAAGTAAAAGCAGAGAGTCAGTAACCAGATCGGGATGCTCAAATGGCTGCAGTTCAATACAAAACACGCGAGAAAGACAGGAAAGACAAGGAATACACGCGGAGGGCCGGCGATGACCTCAGCTGTTTGTCGGCCCATAAACCTTCCACTTTATATATATAAAAGATATATTCAATTCATTAATTTGTGTAGAGATTAGTGACCGTTAATCGATAGTTATTCAGATATCGTGATCTCACGATATCTGAATAATCATTAATTTGTTATTAATATACGAAGTTTTTACGTTTAACGGGTACAGACTCATTATTTTATTTTATTTTTTATAACCATCATATTAATCCCACAACGTTATAAATTCTCGCTCCCACAACGTTATATCGACTAGATCATGAATTAACAGATATCGTAATATTATATATTATTTAAAATTGAAGGTTGGAACCTATTCAACCATTACGCTGCCTTATTTCCTACGTACAGACAATTAAGATACAGATTCAACCAAGGGCCGCCGGTCTTTCTATTATAAATATATTGTGATTATATATTATTTTTCTCTCTCAGTTTTGATGTGGTGGAAATTAAGCTGGCAGCGGTGGCCAGGATACATGCTTATCATTTTCCTCAATTCTTGTCTGCTGAAAAAGAGAAAGATTTTCTTTTAACGGGTTTAGATTTTATATGTTGACACAATACAAAAAACGTTGGAAAAATAGATTAATTATTTATAAATCGCTCAGTAGTAAAGAAAAGCGTTCCCACAAAATTATTCCATTATAAATTTTAATATAACCAACGTAGGTCTGGAGAAGGTTCGGGGGGCAAATAACATCCGATATGATACGGATCAACTTTCCGGCTAAGTTGGTGGCACAGTGACTTGATTGCGTTCCTACATCACTTGGCGAAGTTTTGCAATTGGCCTGTGATTTCCCGCTCGGCTGAACCGTGGGTTCGTTTTCACACAGAAAAAAGATTTAAAATATATCTCTCTCACTCTCAGTTAGACTTCCTTTTACTTAGTCGAAAGGGAGAAGGATTAACTAGATATAAATGGCAAAAAGTTAAAGACTCCAGATGAAAATATTGAAAATTTTAAATTTTAAACCAATTTCAATAAAAGGATCTGATGCCCCCAGGGATCCCGCTGCGGTCCCGGATTTTAGAACATTTTATACGACTCACAACTACACTTTTCTTTCCCCACAAGAAATCAAGGTTGTAGGTTTAGCAGATGATTTGATAATTTTAGTATCAGCAAAAACGGCCTTTGATCTTCAGTGTTTGACTAACGAAAGCTTATACCTCGTTAAAAATGGTTAATGAAAACAAAGATGTTTTACAATCCGGACAAGTCACAAGTGTTAAGAATTGCCAAAAAGCGGCAAACAATTTAAACATATTTTCAATAGGAATCGCTCTGATGTAGGTCGAGTCCTTGAAATATCTGGGAATCATAATCGACAAGCGATTTTCGTGGAATGAACTGTTTGAATACATATGTGCCAAAGTTTGACAAATGATCAACACTATCCCGATCTGCTAAAGTAGGGGATTAGGTAGTGTCGCATTAAAAGTTATGTACACTGGTGTCATATTGCCCATCCTCCCGTATCCAGCTCCAGCATGGAGTGATGCCCTTAAAAAAAGTGCACAAAGGAGGATCGCTCTGTGAATCATAAAAGGTTATAGGACGATTTCCTATTAAGCGTATTGTGTACTGGCTACTATTGTGCCCATAAATATTAAATTCGAAAGGTGGTAGATGTATTCTAGGCCGTTAAATGGAAACCTCTATCGTGCTTTCCCCATCTACCAGTAGAATTACCGTTACCACTAAATCAATGGCCAATGGACCTAGAAGAAGACAACGAAAAGGCAGGATACGTATATATAAATGGCCCGTCAGAATTTCTTTTGAACCAATGACGCTATAAAAAAATGCGTGTTTTATATTTTTTAAACTATAAAACGAAGAACTGATGGCAGTTTGAGATCATCCTAACACTAAGAATTTATGTAGAAAAGGTGATCCGAGTTGAGGCTAATTTGACTTCAATGAATCATCAACTTTCCGTTGAGCCTAAAGCTATATAAAAGTATGGTGATGACTTGATACCTTGACGACCGAGTCAAAGCCATCGTTTGTTAAGGTTAGATCAAGTAGAATTAATTAGGTTTAGGTTAGATATCCCGATCTCACAATTGCTTGAGAGGTGCGCTAGGTACTTATCTTGAAAACAGCCTAATTCCGCAGGTGTCCGTTATGCAGAGAAAGGTTGTTCGATGTGTCCCACATAGTCGAAGCGTGTCATGCCTTGGCTCCCTACAGGGCGCGAGTAGGCATGCCGCCAGATTTAAAGAGAGTTCACGGACACAGCAGCGAGTTTCAGGGTCCTCTATTTCGCTTTTTAAAGCAATTGGGTATTTTTTATTGTATGTGTATGTGTTTTCTGTTTCGGTGTCTTGTATGAGTGAATGTATTTATTGGTGTGAATGGGGAGGGACTGATGGCGAAGTAGCTTCTCCATCGCCTCTCAGGTTGTGTGTATGACTTGGGTTGATGGCGAAAATTTTATAAAAATACTACATCGACCCCAATCTAGGTTAGTTTATTATAGGGAATAGGTAGATAGGAAATATAGGATAGATAGGGAATAGGAGGAATATCGAGAGAAAAAAAACTGGCGTATAAAGTTGAATGAAAGCAAAAGCATCCATATATCTTCAAGTCAATACTAAAACCAATCTGGACGTACCGACTAGGATTATGGGGCAATGGCTAAACCTTCCAACATACAAAAACACAATCCTTCCCATCCAAAGACTTCAGAATCATACTCAATGCTCCTTACTACGTCTCCTTCACATTGACCTCTAAGTCCCTTTCGTGAAAAAAATAATCTCCTAAACATTTTTCACTTTCCACAATAAACACTCCTCTCCAGTCGAGTTGCCCAGTCCTTATCCAATAGAAACTACCCTTATAATCCCACCAGACAACTGCAGAGGACCTACTGCACGATGAATAATAATAATAATAAATAATAAGAATAATACTTTATTGCAAAAAAGAAAAGTTATAAACATTACATAGTATATAATTTAAAGTAAAATTACGGCATGGAGGGACCGTCTGCCGGAGGTCGATTTCATTTGACTTAAATTTTTGGTCGACACAGAGAAAAATGTACAAAAGAAAAAATTTAAAAAAAATTGATCCATAAATAAATATTACAATTGATAATTTAATTTTTAATAATTACATTAATTACTAGCATACATTATAAACAATAATTTTTGTTCTTCGTTTAATTCACAATAATATAGATATATAAATTATTTGGGCCGGCAATTTAGAATGACAAGGCTTTAAAATATTCAAAAATTAAATTCTAATATTAACTCTTGGCGATAGTGCCAGGCGTGGCGCGCATATTTGATTAAATTTTTGTAATCATTAAGCAGTAAGTCAATAACCTGAACGATTATTAGTTTTGACATATAGTTGGGAAAAGAACAATGGTTTTTAATCTCCTTCGCTACACATGATCCGTGTCATTTTAAATTCAACTAATTATATGTTGGAAATAATGTTACAGTTTGTAATAAATATATTAAATTTAAAAAAATATTGTTTTATTTATTATATTCTTCGAAGCTCGACGAAGGAACTGAGTATTGTTTTCTTTCCAATTGTCCTCAACTCTGACGACTTGTTCTATATAACCACCCACCCTGTAACAAATACATTTATACTAATTTAAAATTTAACAATATATTTAGCTATAGCACACCTATTCTATATACACACAAGGTTACGTATGGTGAAAAAAAGATTCTTTTAAAGTAAAAAGTCAAGTGTAAACAATTTTGGTCTATATCCTAAGCGGCTAACTCAATTAATAGGATTTAACCCCAGCCTTACAAAAAATAGACAAAATTAAATTTACCTTAGCAGTAGCAAAGACCCGAGATGGTCGGATCTGGACGTAATGTAAATTGGAATTACAAATGAATGAGAAATAGGAAAATCAAAATTTATCCACAGGCAAAATGGAAAAAGGAGTTGATTATTTCATAGTTTGTTGGTTCAAACCTTAAACAAATTACCCGAATTTTTTCCTGCAATTTCTTACGAAGTCCTAGGTAATATAAAAAAAGCGCCAGTGGAAAACTTCCAGCAGCGTAGAGGTGCAAGGAAAGGATTTCGTCGGCTCATCGCCTTAAGAAAAGTCCAATAAATCATCACCACCCGATTTTTCATATGGCTTTCACTCTACTCTCTTGCCTATCCTTCTTTGTAATATCGAAATAAATTTGAATTTAAGAAAAAAATGCAGAGAATAAAGAAGCATTTATAAAAGTTACCTGGAACATTTTGAATATTTTTATATATTTTTCTAAAAATTAACCACGCAAGGCTTAGAGAAATGAAATATTGTAACATCATAAGATACATTAATTGATTGTATACTTAATTTAATAAATTAGTTTGTCAGAAAGTATGCAAATTAATCGAGGTACTGAAGAACTAGTGGAAATTGTCTCCGAATCTCAGTTTTTTAAATGAAATAATAAGTTGATTTAAACTTTATATATCTTAAAGAAATAAACCACACAAGACTTGCCAAATTATATGGAAACTTTCCTTTTATAATAAAGCGGCAAAACTTGCATACGACTTTAAGCCGACTTGAGTCTAAAAAAACTTATTAAATATATCTTCTTGCGACCTACTTTCTTTAGTTTCATTACACAAAAAAAAATCCATTTCTTTAAACAATTCGTGTATCGTTCTGAGTTAATTAATATTTATATGGTCTTGGAGATTTTTAAAAAATTTTAATTTGATGTTTTCATGTCAACAGGGTCCGATTATGCTGTGGTTAGTGTTGAGCAGTGTTTACATCGGCGGGACTTGGAGTTCGAACGAAGCCAGGCTGAGGCACAGGCACGGGAAAAGGCACGGAAAGCCGCTTTCCCTGGTGGAAGAAGGCCTTCAGAAGCCTTCGTGGCCGGTGAAACGCGAGGCTGTGGTCGAGGGGGACTTAGTTTTAGGTGGTCTAATGATGGTCCACGAAAGGGAGGAGACTTTCATCTGTGGGCCGGTCATGCCTCAGGGCGGGATCCAAGCCGTCGAAACGATGCTGTACACACTCGACGTCATCAACAAGGAGCTGAAACATTTCAAAATCGGCGCGCACATCCTCGACGACTGCGATCGCGACACGTACGGCCTCGAAATGGCGGTCGACTTCATCAAAGGTGAGTTTTTTCACCATATTCATCATTTTCGAGGTTTATTAATACACGGCTTCCACCAGCTCGTGTCTTGTAGCCACGACGCCATGTAATAAACTACAGTAACTTCATATTAAAATATGTCAAAATTTGGTAATTATTTCCCTTACCGTGCGCTCATTTTCACTGTTTCTCATATAACAAGCTTCGTTTGACTCCTCACTATAGCAGCAATAATGCCATAACAATTAAAATCTTCATCAAACGTCTACAACAGCTAGATCAAAGACAAATATTAAAATTTAATAATTTCTTCAAAGTAGTAAAATAAATCGATTCTGGACTTGTTTTGAAATATGCAAGTCATAATACAACAGTCTTTTCTCTTTTACATTCGCATATGCATTTTATGAAATAATCAGGTTTTGAAATTTGGATTAATAGATTACGTAGGTATGTAAAATCTCTAATTCCGAATGCTTAATCATAAAAATTAAATCCATTAGATTTCGTGTTGCGATTGACCAAATAACATCTTTCAATTAGTTAATCTTTATATAAGGTATTGGTTGAGATAAAAAAAGTCACTGTCACGAGCGGAATTCGAACCCACGACCTTTGGCTAAATACGACGCTGCTCTACCACTTGAGCTATCGTGACTTCGATCCACTCGGACACTAACTTCCCATCTGAACCCAACCTTTCGAATTTTCCCTACAAATATTTTGATTGAATCTAAAATTTCTAGCAGTGTATAAATTCATTTATTTTCCATCTTTGATGTATTTGTAAAATTTAAACAATGCGGTCTGGCATCTCACGATCTCCATATGATCATTAACTAACGGTCGCTAAACACCACACATTCTTTGCAACATTCTATAAAATTTTAATAGATCACAAGATAAAGAAAAGGGACGGACATGAAATATAATTATATGGTATACAGATGGTTTCAAAAGCAGAGATTGAACTATGAGCAAGGCCGAAATATGAGCAATCAAACTCATTAGGAAAGGACACCTTGGTCCTTCATGCTGAAATACTGGCAAAGCAATACGATAGTCAGCCAAAAACTAAAAGCATTACCATAGAAAAAGGACTCATCCCAAATAGTCGGTGAATACACCAAAATCTGGGAAAACATAATGCCCTCTCGGCTAGACGGACTCAGGAGTTTCAGGGAATGAACATACAAACTGCTCCCAAAAGAAGCTCAAAGTCCAATATTAAGCCAGTTATTATAACTGTCATTAGTTATAACAAAACCCCATCCTAGAATGAGTGCGTACAAAATAAAAGAAAAAAAAGAACGAATTATAGAGGTTCCTTTGAATCTTTCAATTTGAAATACGTAGTTAATTATTTATTCCTTTAATTATTTGGAAGAACCGTTCATAAACATGTACAACATCCAGTCACAAACAATCTCCGAATTTTTAAATAATAGTCCAATTTATTAAATTTATATTTATTAAACCTTCTAATTAGGCGCGGGGGATTAATTATGGTATTAATGATGTTTTGGAATATTAATAAAATCGTGGAACAATTTCAACAAGGATCTATACGCTGCCGATTAACGACGGAACAGGGCCAATTAAAAAATAATCAACTGATGTTCTGTAAAGGTCTAACTTATCACACTTTAATATTCTTCCCGTTCGATGAAAAAGCGTCAGTGCCAATTTGTTTTTAAACCTTCAGGCGAATTCGTAAATGGCAGAATGTACAGAATTTGATGAAATACGATTCTAGATGTGCGATTATGGATTGCCAATTACCATTTACCTTTGATCATTAAATAGTTTAATCATTTTAAAAATTCACTATTTTTCGTGGTCCGCTTGGTCAATTAATGTCATTCAATTAATTAAGGTTTTAAGTTGAGATGAAAAAGTCAGTGTCACGAGCGGGATGCGAACCCACGACCTTCGGCTTGATACGCCGCTACTCTACCACTTGAGCTATCGTGACTTCGAGCTCGTGAAGTCACGATAGCTTGACTTTTTTGACTGTCACACTGAAAAAACTGACTTTTTTTATATCAACTTAAAACCTTAATTAATTGAATGATTTTAACAAAAAATTTTTTTGAATCTTAAAGGCATTACTTGAAAAACTAAACTATTGCTTTATTGTTACTACACTTATAAAAGAATGGAAAAATAAATCACGATTTTCTTTACCAATAAAAGGCTATTAAATTGATTGGTAATGTTTTTCTTTTTTATTTTAAAATATTGCCATAATTATGTTTTTTAATTATTATTATTTATTTATTTTTAACCAAGTATTTTTGAATATACATATTTTTTAATTAATTAACTTATCTACTCGTGTATTTATTTTACTTAACTATTTTCTGAAGATTTTGAATGGGAGAAGGGAAAAGGAGAGAGAAAAAAGAAAGTAAAGCGAGAAAGAAACGAAAGAAAAGAAAGAAAAATAAGGAAGAAAGAAAGAAGAAATAAAGAAATATATAATAAAGAAAAAAGTCTTTCCCCTCTTTAGAAGATTCTTTTTATCTTCATTAAAAAAATTGAACAAATGCTTATTTATTAATATTTATTATTAATATTTATAGGTGCGAAGTCATATAATATTAGTTCTTATATTATTATATTAGTCTTTTATAAATGCCCCGGCCGAATTTCTCTTTAATCAATGACGCCATCAAAAAAATATATTTAATATTTTTAGACTAGTTTCAAATTGTTACTATTTTTTGGAAAAAACTTATACAGAGTACTTCAGGTCCAGTTCAACTTCAAAATTTCCAATACGATTCTATACGTCCTGACATATTATTTTAAATATTTTTTTTTCGCTGAAAACAATGGTCAAATCGGATTTTACAACGGACAATGCGCGTCGTGCAGTCGAGTTGTACCTCCAGAAATTTCCTGATCGCCCCAGAGTAAACCACAAAAGTGTTGCTCGCAAGGGGGGTTGGAAGGGTTTTAGGTTTTCAAAAAATAAAATTTGAGATGTACTCCGGACATACAATTTTTAGCCGTATCACTCTCATCTTATCCTGGGACTTCGGGACTCTGGCTATGACAGGCGTCTAACGTTCCTTGCACAAATGTCGATTTGGGAGACTGAAGAACAGGTTTTTCCATACATCCTATTGATTGATGAATCCAAGTTCACCTCTAATCACAAACTAAGCAGTTGAAATTTTCGAACGTGGGCAGAGGAAAATCCGAGGTTCATAGTATCAACGTTTTGTGTGGACTTCTCGGAAATAAATTTATTGAGCCTCATTTACGAAAATAATTTTAATGGTGCTCAGTTCCTCAATGTTTTGAGGCAGGTTTTACAAAGACTATTAGATGATGTTCCTTTGAAACAACGACAAAAAAAGATTTTCCAGCTTGATGGCTGCCCTGCACACAATTTCTTTGCAGGTGAGACGTTATTTGAATCGTCACTTCCGGGATTGGTGCGTAGAACTTCATGGCCCGATCTGTGACCTCCTCGGTCACCCGATTGACTATTTGAGGGGCCATTTACAAAACAGTGTCCACGATAATCATAACCCAACAACCTGAGTTGAAGAACTGCGTCAAAGAATGCTTGCCAAGCTTTTTGCCATAAATAAACCAATGTGTATAATTTTTTTCCAAAAAAGTTTAAAATTTGAAACTAGTCTAAAAAAGATTAAACACGTATTTTTTTGATAGCGTCATTGGCTCAAAAGAAATGCAGCGGGGTATCTAAAAGAGACTGTATATATATTATATTGACTGTCTACTGCCTTTTCTTCTTCTTCCACCAAACCATCTAATTTTCTCAGTTGTATCGGCATGATATCACAACATGTTTGTATAGCATGCTTTAAAAACCAGTAGGATTGGTGAAAATATTAAACTTTAATGGCTATGCCGATTCGATCCCAGAACCACAAGGGTGGCAAACGAGAATAAGGCGGAGTAACCTCATGGCCACCCCTGTCCCAAAAAACCTGTATAATATATTTATGCATCAATATTTAGAAATCTAAAAATATTAGTGATATATTTTGTACCAGTATGTTTGTCATTGATTACACCGCTTTTTTCCAAGACATGTAACAACATTTTTCTTTAATCTTATTAAAATATTAAAATTTTAACAAAATAAGTCAATTTTTTCTTGTTAAATATTACATAGGTAAACGAAAATGTTTTTAAAGTTATAAATAGCAGTAATATCTGATGTCATAGTGAACTGTTGGACGTTTTCATTAAAACTATAAAATATCTATAAAATCTGTGGAATTATATTAAAACGTTCGGACAAGCTCGGATGCTTGTGTTGAATTTTTTCGCTGGTGATTAAATTGGAACTCGTTTTAGGGAAATTGCCATAAAAATGAGAATAGTGCTTCTGATTACAGTTTCGATTTTGGCTAAAAATATTGCAATCCGGAGACGGAAAAAACGACAGAGACTAGGGAAAATCAACTTTATTGAGTAAGCACTTTAATTTACTATGTTTATAAGCTCACACAGAAATTTTTTTTTTGAAAAAAGTAAATGATATTGCCGGTGACGGAGAAATTTAATTAATATTATTTTCAAGTTCTAGTTCAACTATATAAGTCCGGATATATTATAAAAATGACAAATAAATTTCTTGGAAATTGGTTTTTCTCTCGATGCTATGGGTCTCGGAGTGCGATACTGCATGAATAATACATGCGATCATAAAAGAGCAAACTTATAAAATTGACCCCCCCTCCCATCCCGAGAAAATAATAAGAAAGAACGATACGAGTTTTCATTGAAAATATGAGAGAGAAAAAAATCGTCTTCGTTAGAAAAATACTGGGGGTAAAGAAGTGGATTGGGCCAATGGGCCTGACAGGTCTAAGAGGCGTTATTTATATGAACACGGAATCCTACTTCACCAACGAGTCAATCTTGTTTTCATGCAGGAAAAAAATTATACAAATGTGTTTAAAATGTTGAAAACTAGCCACGGTGTAGAGTGATTTGGAAAATTTCGGCAACCAAAAAAACTAAAACTTGGGTTTAAATACATAATTGCATTATACAAACGATTTTTTCCGTTAATTAACACTTTCTGGCCAACGTGGTCTCAGGGAAAACTTGGTAAAACCCCACTGTTCCATTAGTATGACCAAAGAGCTTGCAGTTAAGTCTCATGTCAAGACGGATTTCGATTCTAGAAGTTTTCGTAGTTGTCCAAGTCTTATTTTGTACTTATGTTGTTATGCTGTGTATGGATTTCACGTCAATCTCATGTCTAGGAATAGCCCTAAGTATTTGATTTGAATGGAAGTCTGTATCACAATGGAGGGCAAGGCTGTATACAAAAAGTTTTGTAAAGAGAGGTTTAAGGTTACTTTATTGAGTAAGCATGTGAGTGTTTTGTGAGGGTCGAAGTTCCATTTTAACGATTGTTTTTGTAAAATTCGATTTTGTTGATTTTATTTGTATTTTTAACGTTTTATTATTTATATTTAGTACGTAAAGAGTAAGGGATCAAAATTATATTTTAATTTTTACCTTCATTTCTAATTTTATTGATTTTACCATTATTTGTAATATTAATCCTTTTTTTAACTGTCTAATTTACCAAAGTATTTATGATGTTTGTTGATCGACCTGCAGATAATCTATGTAGTGTTCCAATCTTCGTAGAGGTCATTAGACAGGTGAAAAAAGGTAGACTAAATGCTCGATTCACCGAACTTTCCCCAATTGTCATCATCAGGGCTTTCCCAAGAATGAAGTAAACTATTAACATGGAAAAACTATTGCAAAAGCGTTTTGGGTTTAAGATTATGGAGCACATGGCCAGTGTACTACATTTTTGACGGTGACAAAGATATCGCGCTTAAAATCCATATGACTAGAGGTCCAACTATTTTTTTGTTAGGACTAGCAATTTCTTACAGGTACATTTGTGATCACAGAGAATATATTTAAAATTACAATTACAGCTATTTACAGAAGATATGTAGAAAGGACTAAAATTAATGAGAGAGAGAGAGAGAGAGAGAGAGAGAGAGAGAGAGAGTGAGAGGGGGGAGAGCGACGAACCCCGTTGGACTGCTTTGATTAGAGATCACTTATCTATGGATTTTTTTGAGAGCTGTCGGTTTTCACCGTCAAAAACGTAATATGCTGCCCATGGCCATGTGCTCCAAAACCTTAAACCCAAAACGCTTTTACAATACTTTTTCCATGTTAATTGTTTTCTTCATTTTTGGGAAAGCCCAGATGATGGCAATATAAATTGCCAAAAGCTCGGTGAACCCAGCATTTAGTCTACTTTTTTCACCTGGCTAATGATCTCTACAAAGATTGGAACCCTACACAAATTACTTATTTCAATTAATTATTCTTTTTATGCAAGGTCTTGGTTGAGATAAAATTAGCCAAAGGTCGTGGGGTCGAATCCCGCTCATGACACTCACTTTTTCATCTCAGACCTTACATAAAATGAATATAAACTGAAATTATTTGCAATTTTAATGATTATTTTCTAATAATTTTCTATTGAGTTTTTTTTTTGAGTGATGAGCTTGTTGAATGTATTTGTAATAAATAAAATAATACCACTCATACCAACTTTTGATTGAGATAAAATGCTCAGAAACTCGTTTAAAAGTGGGGAAAAGATTATGGCGATTGTAAACGAATGATTTGCTCTTATGTATAAGTAAATTTGCATGCATACTTTCTTTTCGTGAAGTTCATGTTAAATGTTATCGCCGTCGGTTACAACCCCCCCCTCATGTAAGCTAGAGGGACGAGCCTTAAGGCCATTTTCCATGAAAATTAATAGCAATGCTGGCCAACTAATTACCCGAGTTGAAATTGGTAATGTAAACTATGATTTAATTAAAGATTAAATTAATGTTGGCTGTGCTTGTTTTGGAAATTCAACCATCGTCACATCGCTAAAACGACAAGTTTAAGTGAAAATTAATCGTCAAAGAAACTTCTTTAACAGTTTTTTTTGTCTAACGGGGCATGACGACAAAACGGGTTGGTACTTCGGCAAGTTTTCGCCTATTGTGAAGAGTTTCTCCCGATTCCATACCGTCCTAGTATCATCAGTAACTGTTGAGGTGAGGAAAGGTTGTAAATTTGACTCGATTATTAAAAATATGGACTTAATGCAGTTTGTGTGTCAAGTAATTCTAAATGGCGTGACTCCTTGCTAATTGATAACGTGCTATGAGCGCGATTGGCCGACATGACAGTAAGCAATTAATTAGCATATTGCACAAAATATGCAGGTATGAAAGCGGAGTTTTTGCGCCGTTCAAAAAGAAACGTTTTAAAATTCACTTAACTTGAAAGGGCAAAATATAGTCATTTTTTTCTACTTGCCGTTTCATCCTCTTTTTAAAACCCTGTAATTTTTAAACCTCTAACAGAATCAGTAGAAAACCTAGTGAAATAAGTGGACGTCGAGTCTAAATTTTCGGGATGGATCTGCTTCAGAGGTAAAAAGTCTGACTTGTTTGTAGAGCTCTTAAGCAATATTGTTTTCTTAATCACTCGCCACTAGACAATAAATTCTATTATTAAGAAGCATTAATGAGACTATGAATTTTAAACGAAATTATGTTTAAATTAATAACAAGGCATCTTCTCATGTAGACGATTTTTTTCATTGAAGAGAAATCTCAACAAAACCAATTCAGTAAGTCACGATTGTACCAAAAAAAGAGATAACATTTGCGATATCATTTAAGAACTCTGAACACCTCGTGACTTAATTATAAATTTAATATTGATTAAGTTTTTAACGAGTAATGTTTTTAGGCGAAGGTTTTTTGGCTATGTAGGGAAATTTTATAAAAATTGGCTCATTAATTTGCGACTGAACCAAACGATTTGATTCAAATTAGCAGAATTATTGAAAAGCATGGAAAATCCATTTTTGATTAATGTTTAAAATACATTTTAAATAAATAACAAGAAATGCCGTATGGACGAAAACGTCAGACTTCGTGCAAGTCTTTCTGAAAAGGATTTTCTTGATAATCCTTATTTGACCACAAATTTAGATAAAACGTTAATGTATATAATTTAACTTTTACTCTATTACGTAGAATTAAAGTTTTGTTTAAATTAATGCGAACGAAGTTACTGAGACGAAAACGTTCTTCAGCTCCTTAAGAAACTAATTTAAAAAATGTATCAAGTAACACGCAACTAGACCAAGAAAATGATGGATAAAATAGGTTTATATTAAATATTAATCCATTTGTGTGGTTAATCCATTAGTGGTTTAATTGACTAAATTACTTATTTTAATTAATTATTCATTTTATGTAAGTTCTTAAAAGAAGGTTGTTGGTTCGAATCCCGCTCGTGACACTAACTTTTTCATCTCAACCAAGAATTTACATAAAAAGTATAATTAACTGAAATATGTTTACATTACTTGATTTATGTTTAAAATTTCGGTTTAATTATTAACGAGGAATTTCATCCTGGGAGGAAAAGGTTTGATTTGCTGGAAGATACTAGGTTAAGCCCTCGCATCCACTCGAAGCAGAAAACTGCGAACTGCGAAAATTGCGGGTGAGCTAATGGACATTGAAGGTAGCTTTTTATTCATACCATCCATCATTACAATTCACTAAGGCGATCGAAGTGGATGGAAAGCTTTCGTTTGTCGATTTAGTTGAGATGGGGAAATGAAAGAAATGTTGTATATGAAACCAACCATTTATGAAAGGGTGTAACATTTTTCATCCGTTCATCCATTACAGATGAAAATCAATATCCGTACAACCTGATAGACAGGGCATTAAATCTTCGATAAAAAACAACAACATGAAGGTGCAATCTATGTTGATGGATAATGTATATGCAAAGTCATTAATGAAAGGTTCATGTATAGCGGAATGAATGAAAATGCAAAACAATACCCACCTGTAAAAAATGTATCAACATATCGTGCAGAAACATCAAATAAATTAAAACGATTGTAGGATACGAAAATTAACAATATAAAAGCAGTATATAAATTGAATAACAATGTAAGAAAAACTTCTTCACAAATTGAAACGTACAGAACCTCTGCTAAAAAACCACTGACATTGTGTACTGTATAAAATGAACTAAATCCGACCAGTAAACTCCAGAGCGTGTTAGGCATCATAAATATAATTGTAACGATGATGGATTATCAAAGCATAAAGATAGCAGGAATTATAACTATTCAGAAAAACATATTCTTTATCGTGCCAACGTTTCGATCTTTTATTGAGATCATCTTCAAGGCTCAAAGTGTTTGTCTTCTGTGTAATTGTGCCATCCTTGCGTGTCGTGTCGGCACTCTCAACACGGCACGCAAGGATGGCACAATTACACAGAAGACAAAACTTTGAGCCCTGAAGATGATCTCAATAAAAGATCGAAACGTTGGCACGATAAAGAAAATGTTTTTCTGAAACCTACATCACACCCGACCACATCTCACGATATCTGAATAACTATCGATTAACGGTCACTAATCTCTACACAGGAATTATAACTTTGAGTTCGACAAACAACCAACAGAACACAGGTTGTAGGCTACTAAAGAAAATTATGTACAGTCATCAAGACAACAAGGTTTGTAAAAATAAACAATAAATAATTAATCTATTCATTTATTATTAAAATGATGTGATAGAATGGTAGTATTAAAAAAAAAGATAAGATAAAATATCAGCTAACAAAAAAGAAAAGAATCTGTTGTGGCAGTGCCTTTGTATCCTCCCATAAGGAAACCCTTCACTTTTATTATAGTCATCTATCTAATTACCTGTCAAATGAGTAATCTTACATATGTATATATTTAAAAATAGTGATGATGGAGATTTTTGTTATTTAGCATGTGCATAAAGGTCATTAAATTGTGACTACTTATCTGTAAGTTCATACATTATGTATGAATGTAAATTTTTTTATATGGGCGAAATTTTCACCTTTTTTGATAAGTAATTAAATTGTTTAAAAATTAAGATATGAGATTTATTGATGAAATATGAAAAATTATAATTCAATTTGTATTTTTTTCTGTCAACAAACAAATTAATATTAATATAATTTTATTAAATCAATGTAACACAATTTTCTTATAATCTCCATTCTTTAAGACGATACACAAATATGTCAATGTTTGTATCATGTTGGGTCCCTCCTGAAAACCATATCGATCGACGGATTTCCCGTCGTGATGAAAAGTTGTGATTTATGGCTTGGTATCGGGTTGGAAAGGGTAATTATTGTTGCGAGAAACGCCCTCGGTAAATCTTCTCAAAGGGTGGCATCGTGGAAATTAAAGCTTAACTCCTCCAAGTTGTATGTAGATATATCCTATTATGGACTATAATGGTCTTTGTTAGAAGCTGTTTCATTGGGGAACTCTTGACATTAGTTTCACGTGTATTCGAACGACAAACCATATTTGGGCACTCTGAATCGTCAACGTTAAGTAGTAGAAGTTTTTTGTTTGTAAGTACAAACGTTTTTTAATTTTTGTTAAATACATTTATTCGATATGTACAAATATTGTGTGAAGTAAATATTTTATATACACTGACAGATGAACACCACCAACTTTAATATAACTTGATTTGTATTTTATATATTAATGGAAATTTCACGTTTAATAATTGAGTCTTTGTGTAAAAAAGTAAATTGCTGAGGAAAAACAAAACAAAAACGGACAGATAAAATTTGTTTGAATTTTGTTTTAGATTTTTAATTAACATTTCAATATCGCCTATTTTTTCCTCTTGCCTTAATTACATCTCGAAGACCCCTCGGCATACTTTCTACCAGTCTCTTTGCTGGACGTTAGCCCATTCTTCACGAATAGTCTTTTCAATATCGTGAAGTGTATCAGGAAGTGATGGACGTGCTCTTTTTTGTCTTTTGAAGTTATCTCATAAATGTTCAATGGGGTTCAAATCTCGAGAAGGGGCTGGCCAGGCTAAGACCATGATGTTATTGAAGGTACGTTTGTCCTATCGTATATTAGAATAGGATTATCGCTGATTTCATCGAAGATTGGCTGTTGTTGTTGTTCCAAATTTTCATTCACACAGCGAGTGGTCGTCAAAGACCCCCCACAAACAACAACCAACTCAGTGCGATTCTCCATTGAATTTCCCGCCCACACCATCACTGAGCTACGTTGAAAAGGTTGACTCTGGGCAAACTTACAGGCTTCGTGACTCTTTCACGCACATCTGGAGAACGTAGAGCAAATCTACACTCATCTGTAAAAAGTACAGTGGACTAATCGTCCAAAGACCAATGGCTGTGTTCTCGAGTAAATGCGAGCCGTGCAACTACGTTTGTTCTAGCCGATTCTGGTCCTCTTACAGGGCGAAAAGCCATCAGTTCATTCTGATTTCATCTTCTTTGTGCAGTGCGTTCAAAAATTTGAACACCTCGAACTTCCTGGAGCTGATGAATCGCTTGAACAACAGTAAGGTTGAGTAACAGTTAATGAATCGCAATAAAGCGCAAAGTGACGTTGGTGTGACTAATCACGCCGTGATTGATAACAGGGATGGGTCCCTTACCGTGTTGTAACCGTCCGATGTATCTCAATTTTCTTAAAGTTCCTTGTACATATTGTAAAGTAATTAAATTATAATTCTAAGTTAAAAAAACAGTTTAAATGTAGTATATACATATAACGTACCTGTGATAAAGAAATGCATGTACCTGAGATTGAGTTTTAACTTATAAAGAGGTGGGACAAAAGGATGGACCGATGAGTGTCACTAAATTTTGAACAAGACTATTTTATTTTTATTTTTATTTTCAGTATGTAGATTCATTTCCACCTTCATTTTAAAATAACAACAAACATGTGCAATAAATTTAATTGTCTTAAAAAACTGGGTGAAGTACGTAATTTTATTCTTATAATGTATGAGTATGATGTTTTATGTAATCCTGTTAATGTAAATTTGTTTTCAATTAATTAGGCCCTGAAGATGGCGGAACATTCGACGAAAGCTTGGTGAAACCCAATAGTGATGTTTTTTATTCACCTGTAAAATGACCTCAAGAAGATCTTCTATAGGAATTTCTGTAGGACCCAGTTTTTTGAACAGTTCTAACGGCGTCTCGCAGTGTTTCGTAGGGAACACCGATGGCGATAGTCGCGCATACTTGATGGAACGTCAATCATCAACAAGCGCGACATCCTCAGCAGTGAGTACCTATTAACCAGCCTCCACAGCTTTGCCAGCGGTTCCTTAGTGTAGGATCTTGCTTGTGGTTTTTCCTGTCCTAGTTGCAAGAACCTGTGCCTACAATGACCTTCACAGAAACAAAATGTGTCCTCCTCTTCCTGGCAGTATCTGCACAGTGTTTTCTCTGCCTGTACTCCTATCCAGTGCATGTGCTTTCTTAAGTGGCAGTGCCCCGTCAGGAGTCCAACCATAATCCTGGTTCGGTTGCGGTTGCCTTCCAGTAATTCTTTTATAAGTTTTGTGGATGGTCCTTCTATGAATCTTTTCGTTCCACTAGGTTTTGGACTCAGTAAGGATCTATTTTAAGATGTATCCTCTTTTGTGGCAAGCTGCTAGGCCGCAGTAGGGTTCTGGACCTATAGAGTCCATGTTAGCTCTCTTTTTGGCCAACATGTCAACCTTTTCGTTGCCTCTATGCCCCCAATGTCCAGGGACGCATGTCAGGGTCAAGTCAATAGTGTCGCTGACTTCCGTCAGGGTTTCCCTACAGTTCCAAACACTCTTTGCCTTCGTCTTGCAAGCCCTGAGAGCTGCCAAGCTGACAGAGAAAGTGGCTTTCTTCCGGGAATGTATTCCTAGCCTTTTTATTTCTCCGGCACAATGTTCAATCGCTATGATTTCGGACTGGAAAACTGTAGCATACTTACGTAGATTATTGTCAGTTCGGTCTTAGGGTTCATCCTAGAGACCCCAGCTCACGCACCCTTGTCGGTTTTGGAGCCGTCAGATGCGACTGTAAATCAACGTTTATTTTCAAAAAGATAAAATGCTCTTTGTTTTTCTGATGTGTAATATTTAAAAAACTGAATTAAAATTGTTTTCGTTCAACAATTTTTAAGCTTGATTTACTACGATTTTTTATGTGTATTGTTTTTATAAAAGCAAGATGAGAGTGTTAGAAATGATTTTGTGATAGGATTAGAAAAATAATTCCTTTATTTCACCGTCTTTAAAGTTAGCAGAGCGAAGATATTCTAGCCCAGGACTTTTTCTCCCTTTTTATAGCGAGCTGAAAGATGTCAGCTTTATTTGCTGTAAACTATACTCCGTCCTACTTGTTATTCATCCGCGAAGAGCCACGAAACTTGAATCATTAGACGTTATTTGAGGCTAAATTCGATAAAACATACAAAGCCTTCTGATGATCTTTAATGTTTCAATCTAAGTAGAAATGTTCCAAATTTAAATAAACAAACAGACATTTTGGCGTACGTCTTCTCGTGCACTTAACAAATATTATTTTTAAGAAAGACTGCGTTTCTGACTCAATACACACATGTGTGTAGGCTTCTCTCTCTTTCCCGTCAGTGTGACTGAGAGCGTGCAAATCATAAATCGACAACAATTACAGAAAGACAGGTGTTTCGCTCTGAAGGAAAAATGACCTCAATCCATCATTGTTCATGTGGGTTCCGATAGTATACAGTTTTCGTTCCCGCGGCCATGCGGAATCCGTTTGTATGCACCGTTTCATAACGAAGTTGTATTGATGGATGTCATCCAGGAACGTTTAAACTCGGGTAAATTTATTGTGCCCTATTGTACTTTTTGTTTCCTTTCTCGTTTTCGCTCTTTATCAAACTCTTTTGCTCGTTCTTTCATTTTTGTTTAATTCTTTCCCTGTATTGGAATTTTATCCCTTCATTTCTCTCTGTTTCTCCTCTCTTCATCCAGTCCTAAGGATTGCCGAGGACTGAGTCGGTCTTCAAGGAAATTTGAGGTCCCCTGTAAAAAACTTACATATGTCTATCTGTAGATTATCTGTAAATCTGTAATATTTAGGATTGTTTTGTTCCGATGATGACTTTAAAATAGGTCGAATGTTTGACCTTAACAATCGAATTGATTTTTTCTTCAAGACTATAGCTTGATGAAGAGTGATCGTGAGAAAAAGGTTGATACTTCTAACATGGAAAGCTACAAAATAGAGTGAAAACATATAATATTCATACACATGTTCATCAACACCCAATATAAACGTAGAAGTCTGGTCACATCCACTCCCCCAGAGTACTCGTTATTCTTCCGGACATTTCAATATATTCAGTGCTATGTCCTTAGCTGGGTTCCTTTCATTAAGCTGATCATAAATACTAGGGATAGGGATAGGGAAAAAAGAGGCGGCCACAAGGCCTTCTGCACCTCGACATGAATAGATCTATTGCTCCTCTGCTATTTATAACTCATTGGCCAGCTTCAGGTTATTAATCTGCCTTCATAACTTTCCCAGCGGCTCCTTAGTGTAGGATCTTGCTTGTGGTTTTTCCTGTGCCTACAATGACCTTCACAGAAACAAAATGTGTCCTCCTCTTCCAGGCAGTATTTGCACAGTGTTTCTTCTGCCTGTACTCCTATCCGGTGCATGTGTTTTCTTAAGTGGCAGTGCCCCGTAAGGAGTCCAACCAGAATCCTGATTCGGTTACGGTTGCCTTCAAGTAAGTTTTGCGGATGGTCGTTCTATGAATTTCTTCGCGTGCCTCATACCTGTGGTTTTGTTCCACCACGTTTTGGACTCAGTAAGTATCCATTTTAAAATTATTCTTTTTTGTGGCAGGCTGCTAGGCCGCAATAGGGTTCTGGCTCCATAGAGTCCATGTTGGCTCCCTTTTTGGCCAACATGTCAACCGTTTCATTTCCTCTATGCCCCGAATGTCCAGGGACGCTTGCCAGGGTCAAGTCAATAGTGTCGCTGACTTCCGTCAGGGTTTCCATACAGTTCCAAACACTCTTTGCCTTCGCCTCGCAGGCCCTGAGAGCTGCCTGACTGTCAGAGAAAATGGCTTTCTTCCGGGAATGTATTCCTAGACTTGTCATAAGTACTAAATTAGTGCTTAATACAATTAAATAAACATTGGTATACATCAAAGAAACATGGGTAAATGTTAAAGGACAAACAATTTTGTTCTGGTGCTTAGTTTTCTAGGCCGTTCACGCCCGAGGCGACACCATTTTGACGAAGTTTCTGTCAGATTGAATGCAGGACGGATTATTTTGCCCGAGCAGGCTCCTAATTGAAACACGGACCGGAACGGCCTCGCCATTGTATTAACACACTAATCTACAAGAGCCGTTGCGAATGAACCGTGGATGAAAAGAGCCGTATTTCCACGCTACGGATTGTTATTGCGATTCTGCGGAAATGCGAGGAAGGCCTCACCCACATGCAACCCCCTTTTATTCTCTTCTTGACTCAATTTAATCTTATTAAAATTGAATACGCATGTTAAAATGAGAACTGAACCAAGGGAGAAGAACGGTTTTGAAGACTTCGCCCTTAACACTTAAGACCTAGTAGAATTTGCGATTATTTGCGATTCATCCATATATGTACTTACTAGTGTTAATTGACATATTATTTATTTAAATTATTTATACTTATATATAAAATTATTTGGAGATCGTGAGTTGCGGTCTGGTGTGATGTAGGTTTTAGAAAAACATTTTCTTTATCGTGCCAACGTTTCGATCTTTATTGAGATCATCTTCAGTTCCTGGGATTTATAAACATTGTTTAAATTTTACAAATATATGTAGGATGTGGAAAAAATAAATTTATACAATGTTTAAATTTTAAATTCAATCAAAGTTTTTGTAAAAGCTTGTATATAAGGTATATGGATGGAGGGAATATGGCAAAAAGGAGGGAAAATTCGAAAGGTTGGGTTGAGATGGAAAGATAGTGTCCGAGTGGATCGTTTTCATCTCAACCAATACCTTAGATAATTAATTTAAATTATTTACAACGTTTACATCAATGCGCTCAGGCATTATAAATTTTATATATTAATGCTTAATTAAATTTAGATCGCGTTAATACTTACTAAAGCTCGGCTCTCCTGAGAATTACTTGCCATCCGAATTATACGTTCAAATCATCCCTTAATTCAACTTTCACCCCATTTCCACTTAATTGTACAAAATAAAAAAAAAAATCCGATCGATTTTTATTTATTTATAATATATAATATTATACATGAAGGATCGATACATCCGCGTTTGCCAGTGAATTGAAAAACACTCGCCCAAAGGCACATAAACCTTTGTGGTTTTTGTTTTTTGAGCATACTGCAGTTATTTCAATTTTTTAAAGAATTTAACACAATGGTACAACGGTATGCCTCTTGCTCAACGGGAATAGTTAAAAAAAATTTAAATACCGGGTGAATATAATATAATATAATAAATAAAACATGTTGGCTCCAGTTGTTTTATTTAGTAAAAATTGACAAAAAGAATGGAATAAAAGGTGTATGAAAATAAAAACACCTCACCAGCCCAGTAGGAGAGAGAAAAGCCCCACTTAGTGAAACTCACGCCGGACCCTGGAGACCACACGGAGTGTTGGTTTTACGTTCAATTAAGAAATAAATAAACAAATAAATTAAAATACTCTACAATGACACAAAACAATTCACGTCGTAATTGTAGACCAAGAAGAAAAATGAAACTATTTTAATGGCTAACTGAATAAACTGACAAAAGAACGGGGGTTAAAAGAGAATAAAACTACTAACATAAATTTGCGCTATACTCAACTTACAGACTAACAAGAACTAACTTACTTATTTACTCTTGTGAATTTTTAACAGATAATTAAATTTCTAATATAACAACAAATTTCAATTCGGTTTTCCGTAAACAATCCAGAATAAGTTTCAACACTTGTTTTGTTGAATTTGAATTTTTTTAAAAAGAAAACAATTGCTTTTCCACGTTTCTAACGTTGAAGGAAATGTTCAATTTTATATTTTCTTAACCCTGAAAAGAAATAGTCAAAAAATATCTAAAAATCACATTAACCTTTTTTTTAGCTTTACGAATATTACTTATTATACTTTTTATAATTATTGCACTTTAAATTATATTATCATTATACTTTTTTATTATCATACTTTTTAGCTACGAAAATTACAAATGAGATTTACTTAACTGCAAATTTGTAATAAGATCAATAAATCATCAGTTTTTGTTGAAAGAAAAAAAAACAAGATTTATTTTCTAAATTATTTAGTAATAATAATTATTTACGTATTTAGGGATCGAAGAACCTTTTATTTTTAAGGGGGTAGTGATCGTTTTTACAAAGAACGACTGGTTTTTTCCTATTGTTTATTTAAATCCTCTTTTGTTAAATGAATTCTGTTTTTGATAAGGGTTTCGTTTTTAGGACGGTCTGTTATTGCAGGTCCAATGACAAATTTTAAAATTTTACTGTACATTTTATGGGCATTTAGTTGTTATAAGTGAAAATAAGAAGTTACATATTTATACCTATTCTCAAAATCTGTTTAATCTATTAATACGAATCTTTTTTTAAAAAATATTTTTAGTATAATACGAATTAGTATATAGGTTAGGTATTAGTAGGTAGTAAATAGGAGAANGAGAGAGAGAGAGAGAGAGAGAGAGAGAAAGAGAGAGACGGATATCTAGGAGAGTCGATCATCCGCCAGGATTGGTTTTTCTATCGAATCCGTCATTAGAGGATAAAAAAGTAATCAACGTCTTCACATATCAAGGCAACGTTAATAACTCGTAATAAAGCCCACAAAGCGAAGCCAGACTCTCTCCCTCAAATGCTCGCCCACTCAATAATAATTTAACAAAGGTCTAGTCCAGTAGATTTTTACAACCAACAACTTTCGCATTCAAAATCCAACTTCTAACTCATCATTGACCTCTGACTAACTCTAAACTGTTACTCACTCTGTTGACCAACTTAACACTGTTCATTCCGCTAACTACTGACTGCCCTGGTTCCTGTCAACCACTGACTCCCAATGATTACTCTTTTCGTATAACCACATTTTATAAACCACTCCAAAGGGTTCTACGTGGCTTTCTTCACCTTGGCATTTCTATATTATTTATTTACGGATCAAAGACCCTTTTACATTTAAGGGAGTAGTGATTGTTTTTCAAACCAACAGCTGTTTTTTCCTACTTTTTATTTATAAATCCACTTCGATTAGATGGAGATTGGTAAGCATTTATAAGTATGCCCTTTTTAAGAAATTTCAATTTCAGGATCAGCGTCAGACAGAACATTTTACCGCATTTCAGCAATTTTCATGGGCATTCAGCTGTCCAAACATGTCAAAATAATTGTATCTTTTTCTCTAACTCTACTCTGATATAAGGAATCTATGTTAATTTTCTGTGAGATACGAAAGTCGTAAATTAGAGGCGGAATGAGGGAGATAGAAACGGATATTTCGGAGGGCCGATCATTAGTCAGGATTAATTTTTCTTAAGAATCCAATATTGAGGAAACACAAAGTAAACCTGTTCTTCACACATTTCAAAACAACGTGCACTAATTAAAATCCACAAAGCAGGCATCTAAGCCGAAGCCCCAAAGCTCGCTCGCACCATAAAAATCTAAAGGTTTTAGCCCATTCGACTCCGACTAACAACTGTCACATTCAAAACCCAACTTCCCTCTTGGTAGAACCGGCCTTTTGAAAATCTCCCCAAACGGTTCTACGGGGGGGGGGGTTTCTTCATTGTAACCCCTGGCTTCGCCATTTTTCATTTCTTCTGTTTTCTTTTGGAGGGTATTATCGAGCATCCAAAGAAGAATGCTTTGCTTCGACTTACACATCCTCCCTCATCTTAATACGTCATTACAGTAAATAATATAACATTTACCTAATTACTTGTTATTTACTTACACAACTAATTATCTGCACGAAAAATCGTCTTCTCGCGAATTTTATTTTTAAAATATCCAAACAATTATTGTGGATTTAAAGAACGTTCTGAATGTAATACATAGGAGGCTTAGCTCTTCTAGCTAGCAATTTTCAAGAAGATGGTACTTAGAACTATAAGGCTTATAATGCTTAGCAGGCTAAGAAGCTCTGACTTGCCAGGTTATCCAAACTTTATTCTTCCTGAAATGTTTTTTCTTCTTAAAAAATGTTCTTCTCACGACCTAATATATATATAATACAGTTATCTTGGAGTAAAGTTAATACAGTTTGTGAAATAATAGTAAGATTTGTATATTAATGGCGCCAAAGTTGAGAAATTAAGATTTCATGTAAAAAAATTGATTTTAGATTTTTTATCTCAACTTAAAACCTTAATTAATTGAATGATATTAATTGGTCAAGCGGACCACGAAAAATAGTGAATTTAATTAATTGAAATGAAATGTACTTCAATAAAGCTCTCCGTGGCCATTTCACTTGTCGCCGAGAATCAAATAGATTACACGACATTTGAAAAATGGCAAAAAGGAGGGAAAATTCAAAAAGTGTAGTTGAGATGGGAAGTTAGTGCCCGAGAGGATCGAAGTCACGATAGCTCAAGTGGTAGAGCAGCGGCGTATCAAGCCGAAGGTCGTGGGTTCGAATCCCGCTCGTGACACTGACTTTTTTTATCTCAACGAAAAACCTTAGTTAATTGAATGATATTAATTGGTCAAGCGGACCACGAAAAATAGTGAATTTAATTGATTTTAGACTAAAATCGGACAAATTTTAATATGTCAGGAAAGAGTCAATGAATGAGAGAGATAGAAAAGGATATTTTGGAGAGTCGATCATTAGTCAGGATTAATTTTTCTTAAAAATCCGACATTGAGGAAACACAGAGTAATCCTGGTTTTCACATTTCAAAACAACGTATACTAATTAAAATCCACAAAGCAGGCATCTAAGCCGAAGCCCCAAAGCTCGCTCGCACCATAAAAATCTAAAGGTTTTAGCCCATTCGACTACGACTAACAACAGTCACATTTAAAACCCAACTTTCCTCTTGGTAGCACCGCCCTTTTGAAAATCTCCCCAAAGGGTTCTACGAGGGGTTTTCTTCATTGTAACCCCTGGCTTCACCATTTTTCATTTCTTGAGTTTTCCTTTGAACGGGATTTTTGAGCGTCCAAGGATGGCAGGAAATGTGTTGTTTCAACTTTTACATATCCTCCTTCCTATCTTTACACAATTAATTATTAATTAGTTACACAACTAATTAGCTATACGAAAAAATACTTTTCTGACAAAGTGTTTAAATAACCAAATATTGAACCCTGTGGGATTTACAGAACGTTGAAGACAAGTTATACTTAATGAAAAATTTTTCTTCTTAAAACTTCTTAATACTTCTTCCAAAGTCTCTACAAAAATACATGTAACTATTTTTAATTAAACATTACTATCGTTGATTTGCCAAGTGATGATATGATGATTATTCTATCTATTTGTTGTCATTGGCATTACTTAATAATATGGTAAGTTTTTAAATTAAATTAAATGTATTTATAAGTACACAAGAGTCGAAACGTGCCAACATTATCCGGAATTGGCTTTTATACCTACGAATTTCACGGATGAAAGGAAAACGTCTGCGTATATAATTAAAGTTTCGTTCGTCAGAATTTCACTTGTTTTTTCTAATATCGATCATGGAAAAGTACGTCCCGACGGAAAAAACAACTAAAGCGAATTTCCCATATTCGACAACCTTGTTTTTTTTCTTTTCAGATATGTCTCCTAAATATTAAAACATGCCATGGGAGTCCCGAATCAGATTTCCATCTTCTTTGCCGTTCTTAGACGGAGTTCTGTGCGGTTTCGACTGTCCCCCTTGGGTTTTACATATTAATTCAAGCTTTGGATCTGTTCTCAACAGTTGCAGAAAACGTTGAAATCTTTCCCGTTGTCCAATTCCAAATTGCACCTGCGGATGAATCAATCAAGTGTGAACTAATTAAAACATTCCTTGTTTTCAAGCTCGTAGTCTATTCCTTTATAATTTCCCTGAAGAGACATTTAATCAAAATCTCTCCTCTCAAGGAACTCTCCTAAGGAATAATTTAAACGCGTATCTTTCTTATAAAATTCTCCTTTTTAATAAAATAAACTGAATTTCTGTTTATATCAGTATATATTTTATTTAGTAGCCATGAATAATCTTTAAAGCTCTCTTTCTTAAACAGACGTAACATTAACTTTCCGTTGATACGGCGTTCATCACTTAAAGGTAAAACTCCCCAGTTCGAATCCTGCGGCCCTGCATTCGAACCCGACTTTTTTTCAAAAACCCCGGCACTTTGAGGGTTCATATGAAGAACCCCTCTCCTGTTGCGTACCTTCGTAAAAATTAATTAATTAACACTTTCCTGACCAATGTTACAAATTTGCTAAAGTTTCGTTAATCCCACGAATTGGGGCGGGGGCTGTGTTTTTCCTTCAATTATTTTATGGGCAAAACTGAATTTTTTCGGCGGCAATCTAAGATCTTCATTTTAGAATCTTCTATCTCCAACTGGCCCTTCCACCTCTGTACCTTGTATCGATTTTATGCCAACATAAAATTTTTCATATTCAGTTTAAAATGTAACCCTTTCTACGTTGCCTCAGGGAAACAAATTTAGCAAATTTGCTAAACCTTAACTAATCTCATGTGTTTAAGCGGATGTAATGTTTTTCCTTCGATGTTTCATCCCGTTTATAAGCAACATTGATTTTTCTTATTTTAGGCGTCAATCTAAAATTTCCATCTTAGACTCTTATATCTCCAAACTTTACGTCACCACTGCACCTTGTATCGATTCTTATATTTTCCTAATACAAAATTTTTCATATTCAGTTTAAAATTTAATACTTTCTTGCCCAAAGTTCCTTCAGAGTAATGCCAACTGTAACAATCCTGCGAGTTCAGAGGGGGCGTAGTTTGTTTCTGCTCTATTTGTGCAATTGGCAACATTGATTTATTTGCTAATCTAAACTCTATCACTAACCCACGTTTTCCAGCTAACTTTTTACAAAAAATTGTTAACTTTCGTCGTAACATAGCAATAAGACACATTGGGCTATAAAAGGTTAAAATATTAATAACTTAATCTTCATAGTGATTCAAAATTAATATCAACTTTAAGTATTCAATTTTTGTAGTTTTAAGTATTTGCAATTGTTAATACTATTTTTTATATTTGTTGTAAAGAGAATATTTTGTACTCATCCTTTCCAGTTGTTAAATTTTTTTATATTTTTTGGTTTCTTTTCAGGAACTAGTCAACCATCAATGATTGATGGTTGTTTATTCCTGAAAAGAAACCAATAAAATATAAAAGTCAACAACCGGAAAAATGAGGAAAACATGCTATTTTTTGTTTTTTCACTCTTCCTGGTCGTAATACTCAATATGTAAGTTTTAAATAAATTTGTTATATTGTCACCCGATTTTGAATATAAAATTGAAATAAATTGAAATATTATAGTTGATTTTAATTATAAAATGTTAAGCGTAAGAATTTAGATTCAAAAAAATTCCGTTTCATGTGATTTAAAAACTGCTAAAATACATATAATAAAAGAGAAATGGTATAAGAGTTGAGATGTAGAATAATATTTTATATTGTATGTATATAAATATGTTTAAACTGCTTTAAACTTAAAACACTGTGCAATATATTCAACAACACACATACACACTAGTGTTTAAAGCCCTCGTCGTTTTATATTTAAAGAAAATATGTTAGGTTTTCCAATGACAAAATATCTAGGATATAGGTACGTACATTTTTTGTAAGTATCTCCATCCCAGTTTTTCATTTTCCTTTTCTCTCCCTCCTTCATTTTGTTCTTCCTCTTTCCAGGTAAAAGCGAATTGGTCAAGTTAACAACAAGCTCCTTTGTGTGCAAGGGCTTCCGTTTGTTTATTCCCTAGTCTCCTGGGAAGTTAATTCCAGGGTGGCTAACTACGTTCAACATTCTCGAGGTATTTAGCATGGGTTTGCAATTCAGAACGATCGTCGAGATGTTAATGTTTGAGTTGGGTGCTTTGATGGCAGCTTGTTGACATGATTGCAAAGCTTTTAATACCGCAACGGCATATATATTATTTTTGACATAGTTTTCGGATCGTTAAATATTATTTATTTAGAAATCGTGAGATGCGGTCTGGTGTGATGTAGGTTTCAAAAAAACATTTTCTTTATCGAGCCAACGTTTCGATCTTTAATGAGATCATCTTCAGGGCCTGGGATTTACAAACATTGTTTACATATAACAATTACATTTTGGATGTGGAAAAGTGAATTTAAATTAAAAAATATTATCCTTATTTGTTGTTAAATATTATCCTTATCGTTAATAAATATTGCGTAAAATTTGTGTTACAAAATTGAAGGAAATACTAATTCATATTAAACGAAGTGAAATGTTTAAAATTTGCCACTAAAAGGTATTCTTAATAATAGAAAAGTGGGAAATAATTATAAACGACCTTCTAAATGAACCTATCAAAGATACGACACATGAGAGATTCTTAAAGGAAATTAAAATCTTTCATGATATATCAACAAACTAGATAGCACGTTTTAATTTATAAACAAGTTAGGATATCACTGAAATAGTCCTTTTTATAAATTTTAATTGGAAGAGGAATTTTTAAGCAAGTCATTTTTATAAATAACGATTTATGATGGAACCTACTATTAAAATGTGTGAAGGAGTAAACATTAAATAAACGAGAGAATATCCATTGTACAATATAAAGCTTACATAATAAGATTAGTAATTTGCAAATAAGGGCAATAACTCAATCAATATGTCGATAATATCAATGATCAATAATAACTTGTTAATAATGAAATGATTTCTATTAATCCTAAATTTTTTTTCTGTTCTAACATGCCTTCATGTTGTCATAACCTTCTTAGATCTAACAGGAATAAAAGTTCATATGGATTTGACTTAAATGTTTGTTCAACCTTAGCTCAGGCGTAAATCGTTCAAATATTAACAATTTTACTTTATTTCTGAACTGCAATTTTTAAACTTTTGGCTAGTTCTCAGAAGCAGGTAAAACTAGAAATTTAATGATTATTAGGAGATCGTGAGATGCGGTCTGGTGTGACCGTAGGTCTTAGAAAAACATTATCTTTATCGTGCCAACGTTTCGATCTTTATTGAGATCATCTTCAGGGCCTGGGATTTATAAACATTGTTTGAATTTTACAAATACATGTAGGATGTGGAAAAAAGAAATTATGAATTTATACAATGCTAGAAAATTTTAGATTAAAAAGAAAGAAAGAATGAATTTATACAGTACTAAAATTTTTATTTCTGTTTTATTGAACCGCGCATTTACTCTGAGAACAAAATAAATTCAAGCTAGGAAGTGAACTCTAGTTTTTGTTTTGGGTAAAATAATTCAAGCGAGTGGGAGAATTTGGACGGTTGAGTGTTTTTGGTGAAATAGTAGAGAGTTTGGTCTCAATTGATGGCAATTGTTTCGAGTTTAAAACTGGAGATACATTGGTTTTTAAGTCAAAATGGTCCAAGTTGACACCGCCGGAGCATAAATCCTCCGGTCGTCGAATCCGCTAGGCAATTCTAGCTCGAAACTACGGTGCATAAAAAAAAGAGAAAGGTGATAATTTACAGGCGATAATTAAAATAAAACATACATTAAGTCAAGATTCATTCTGTTTGAGGGGCTCATTTACAAATTGTTGTTCAATTTAGAAACTAAAAAAAAGCTATCATCAAAAGCCAGCATTTTTTATTTAATAAAAAACAAGCCACACATTTTTAATTTATTTATAACTTCAGCAGATTAAGATCCATACCCGAAGTAATCAACATTTTACATTTTAACATGGTTAGACATTAAGCCTTGTTCCCACGCGTGTGGCTTGGCAAGCCTGGTCTGAAGTTTGCCATATCTGACGTCGTGGCATCGTAAAGACTCGTTATTGCTCGAGGTGGCTCGGCCTTTCTCATGAATTATCGCTAAATTCTCGGACATGAAATACTTGGGGCTCGAAGGAGCCTCGATACGGCTCGAGAACATGCCTCTGGCGAAGTTTGTTGCAATCGTACCGAATATTTTCAACGTTTTCAGTGAAAAATCATTCATTGTGGGTGACTAGTGGCCGCTCGAGATGCGCCAAGTCACGAGCCTCTCCGCGCCATGGGAACGGCATACGATCATAATACGACAGACTACGACGAAGTCTGTCTGTAAGCTCGTCAAATCTCACGCCTGGGGAACGTGGCTTTAGATTTTACCAAAAACAACAATGAATGGCTTAATGAGTAGTCGAAATTAACCTAGTGATTCTTACCTTGAATATAGTCATAAAAAACATCAGTTTCAGACTAAAACCGATTGAGTAACATCATCAATCTTGGCATTGAAAAATTTAATACCTAATATGCTCTAGTTCACCTTGCACAAAATAGGTCATATCTGCTCAAAGCTCTCCGTGGCACCTGAATCTTTGAGTATCAGGTCATGGGCATCCACAATTCATTGCAGATTTTCCAAGCAAGATCCAAGCATGTGCGACCGTATTCCAAGCAGTCACGATTATACCATTCCAATCCATCCTTGTAACTTTGACCAGCATACCCAAACCTATACATCGTAATTTTAGTAGCTTTCCTTTGAACCCTTTCTATAGATAGAATTTCTCTAGCAAGAAAAGGAGAGCAAGATTGCATGCTTATACAGGAATCCTTCTATATAATGCCTGAAGCAAAATGTTTACAGAAAATACATTTCTAAATATATCATATGAATAAATCGAAGGTTATTATCACGAGTGTGTTTTATATGATTGCTGAAGTCACCACGCTTATTATACATTATTCCAAGGTCGGAAATGATATTCAATTCGCTTATTGTTTGCCCATCAATAGAAATTGCTCAAAAATGAATAGTTGGACAAAACAAAATAGAAAGTACAAACCAAAGAGAAACAAATGTTAATCCTCATTTTTAATAACGGATTTGCTTAAGAATAAGATTACTCATTTTATAAGAAAACACTTTTTCTCGTCTTTTCTCCATGGTAATCTCTTTAACCAAGGAAGGGCATCATCTTGAGTCAGAAGTTCGCCATATTACTGTGAGGAAGAGTCATCACCGGCTAGTGGTTATCGCAGAGGCAGTTGGGGTTGCTCAAAGCTCTCCGAGAGACCGGAAGTGTCAATAGGAGGCCTTATGGTAGATCTCGCTAAGGGAAGACAGAAACATCGTCGTTGCTGCAAGACGGAATCCTTTCCATAGTGCCCGCCAGATCCTAAATGAAGTGCAAGATAGTTTGGCAAGGCCTTTATCATTGTTGGTCTCATGTCCTATGCCCGTTTGTGATGACCTACACCAACAGCCCACACAAGCAACTCACTAGAATATGGTTTAGCGAGAGCCAAGAAGAGAACACCAATTGGGATGCTGTTATGTTTACTGATGAGTCGCGTTTCTATCTGTATAGTAATAGCAGGCGCCGAAGAGTACCGTGAACACGGGACGCGTACCATACCCCTGATCGGGATCACTTTAGTTTAGTTTGGAAGAGGCGGTGTAATGGTGCGGGCTGGGGTTGAACACTGGAGGAAGAACTAGACCCCATACTGTTGAAGGCAACCTCACCGCATTCCGTTATGATGAAGAAATTGTCGAGGAATACATCCCTCAAACCAGGGTCTCATTGGCAGGTATTTTCGATTTCTGGATGACAATGTCAGACCTCATAAGGACAGAGTTGTCCTCAAAGTTTAGAAAACCTGAGAATTTCCCATCTGCCCCTTCTCCCATTGTCTCCAGACGTCAATTCCATTGAGTACATGTGGGATGCGTTGCAGAGAAGGCTTTTCGATCACCCTCCGCAGCTGTTTGACCTGCAGCTTTGCAGCATCTAAGGAGTGACATTCCTTAAGAAATTAGTGACAACCTTATTAACAGTATGCCTAACAGGTGCACAGAGATTTTAGAGTACATTATACACGGTATTAAATTTTCCTTCAATAAAAACATTAATTACTAATAAACGTAAAAAATAAAGTAAAATGCTAGGGAAAGTAGCAAAATACTGCAAAATTGGCAATATTAAATAATAAATTATTAAATTTGTTTTCAATCAAATAAAAACAATATTATTAGGGAATCCTATATTGACAATTTAAAATAATAATAGAATAATAAATTTATTGACGCTTGTATACAATGTATATAATGGATGCAATAAAAATGTCTGTCTAAAATATTTCCAAATGTTTTCCTTTATGGAGTTTTGAAGAAATGTCCAATTGAAAAGATGATCTATTATGAAATGTCGACTAATCCAAAAACAAATATATTTTATTAAGATTTCATAAAGATCTACTCGCAATTTAATACTTTGAAAAAAATAACAACAACAACAATTAACTGTTTTAAAGTAAAGAAAAGTCTGGTTGGAATGATTGGTCATTTGATATGAAAATGGAATGTGGAGCATGCACACCTCATGGATCGTTTCTTTTTCGTTATTAAAACGTAATCTTCGACAACAGCTGTCCTGGACATTTGAGAGATGTATTAAACGGCAAAACACGCATTGTAAATTTAATTATTAACATTAATCAGGGTACAATCTGTCAGAGACCACGCAAATTACTGGTTGGTTTCCAACGGGGAAAATTTTAGAATCGTCTGCTAACCATGTGTAAATTAAAAATTACGCATAAACTCTCTCTCTCTCTCTCTCTCTCTCTCTCTCTCTCTCTATCTATCTATCTATCTATCTATCTATCTATCTATCTCCCTCTATCTATCTCTATCTCTATTTTTCAATTAATTATTTATGTATCTATTTATCTTTATCCTTTTAATAGTTACTAGGTACAAAACAGGCTAAAACCATGTCATGATTCCTTCCATCAAAAAAATATTCAAACATGCAAAAAATCTTACATAGCAACAAATACCCAAAAACATAATTAACAGAAGCATAAATAATTACAATGCAAAATTACACAAAACAACATTCTCCACACTATACAACACATCATCGACCCAATCGCATAACGGCAAACCAATATACATATTCATTCCTTTCGTCAGACTTCTCAGTTAACAATTAAATAGTCTTCAAAACGCACAAAACGGTACACACACTTTTTTCCAAACTCAAAGACCCTACACTAACAGCGTACAAATCCGATGTAATTCATTCATATATATAAATTAAAAACTTTATCATAAATATATAAAATTTACTGTATACTGTACTTCTATCCAGTTGCATATATTGGAATTACATCGTAATATCTGGAGAACGGAAAAAATAACATACCTATGACTGTAGAACGCCAAAAACAACATTTTAAAAAACATTTTTTTTGTTTTTGTTTTTTAGGTTTAACGAAAATCGATTACACATGAGAATTACACAACGGTAAATTTATAATAGCGTAACATTTTTTCGCTTTGATAAATATTATAAATGATGTAAAACCTAAGAACCTCTGCATTGCAGTGATAACAATTTAAACAACAGCATAATTTAAACATAACACAATCCAACAAGCGACAATTGACAACAATAATAAATTATAACCAATGAACAGTCATGTAGTAACGTATTGACGAATAATTACAATATATATATATATATATATATATAGCACACTCACTTATGGAAAAATCCACAGCAAAGCAAAAAGTTAACAACACAACTTCGTTATCGACAAAGTACAAATACTAAACATAGAAAACAAAATACAAACGCAACTTTCTATAAATGGTTTCAATTAAAAGATACACACACGGAATTAATTACAGATAATTTGTTGGATTCGTGAGGAGCGGTCAAGAACGAGGTAATTTAGAAAAACACTTTTCAATTTTTTTTTTGCAAATCACGAATCCAACAAATTGTTAATCACTTTTATTTTATTACCAATACCTTCTGAACAATATCAACTAATAATATATCGTTGATTCTACTAAGTAAATATGTATACATACATATTTATATAGGAATATATGTACATATATTTATATATGTATATATATATATACACACATATATTTATATGTATATATGCACATATATAAACCTGTATGTTTATATTGACATATATATATATATATATATATATATATATATATATTTATTTATTTATTTATATGTATACAATATAGATTCAATTTTATATATTCAAATATACAATTTTTAAATAATGTTTTGTGTGCCTTTAAACTGGATATTTTTAGTCCAGGTAACCAAAAAAGTTCATTCTGTATCATTTATTATTGTTTCAATACCATTAAGCATCATATTTCTATTTACATAGGAAGTATTGGGTGTTTACATCACTTAATACCAAGAAATTAATGCATCAGTTCATAAAGAAAAAGTGTTGATCAGCTTACTGTTAATTGTAAAATATTTTCTTTTATCATCCCTTCAAAATACAAAATTGTGCGTGCTGATTGTATGAGTTTTGGTTCGGTACTAGGGCAGGTAAGTAAAATCTGCATTGTATTTAGTGATGAAACAATAAATGAGCTCAGCTGAAAAGTGGTTCAAAACGTTTGCCTCTGGGAATGAGGGTCATTAATAAAAACACATTAATTACAGAACAGATACATGCAAACTCAGCATTCATAGATCAAAATAAATTATTTTTATATCTTTACCCTTTCCTTCGTGATCGTCCATATTAATTTACATCCTTTCCAATATTAGTAACTGTGCTCAATCAATAAATCCCGAAGAACAAATCCAATCCAAAAAAAAAAATCCTAGACTTAATTTGAGTCAAATAAAACCATTAATAATTTTTTTCTAGATATCCCACGTTCCTTACCCTGTCACAATTGTATAAAAGCAGCATAATACAAATTCGTGTTTCACAACAATTAATTAATATTTAATGAAGGTTTTGGTTGAGAGAAAAAAGACAGTGCCACAACCAAAACCTTAATTAAAGATTAATTAATTGAAAAGAATTTATTTGGTCAAGCGGACACCAAACCTAATAGCCCCACACTTTCTACCCTGAAGATGACCCGAATAAAGTTCGAAGCGTCGGCAAAAACATAAATTATCTCACTCATGACCGCTCCTCCAGACTTCAACAAATTATTTCACAACCATTTCACACGAAACAGATATAACACCACGAGAATAGCACCACACTTTATGTGAGGTTGAAATATTTGGTTCAAAATTTATGTTATTTATACCTGTATTCTATAATTATTTTTTCCAAGCAATATGTTTTGTAATTCTCTCAGGCCCTGAAGATGGCCCGAATAAAGGTTGAAACATCAGCAAAAAATGAAAGCTACATTCCTGGCCAGCTCCTCACTATTTCGACTAATTATTGAACAACTGGCCCTAACCTAGGATCCTCCTACATTATATTTATTTAGGAGAAACATACACAATTTTAGACGTTATTTTTACTTGTTAAGTTTATTTAAATGAGGAAAAAATTTAATCTTTTAAACTTGATTTTCTTTCATGGTAGCTGCAAAATTTAAAGTTAAAATTTAAGGCAAAAACGTTCACATTTTTCGAACTATCACTTATATTTCAATTTGTCTCAATCGCAATATTTTCGTTGCGAATCATCTAGTGCACGCATCGGGGCGCATACCGTTCCAAATAACCGACGGCATTGTGGGCTCGGGTAGCACGAAATGTCACCACGGTACAAATGGTGTATGTCGTTAAAATCGTTCGAATCTCGGTTTTCCGCAAAGGGACCATCCCTGGGTTTGGACGCTCTCATTACGACAGATAAAATTCATGTCTGGCCGCAAATGATACGACCATTATCAATACTTCCTTATATTTCCGGTTCCAAAGGGCACCCCTATTAAAAAAGTTCAATTACCGGCGTTTCATACGGTTCCCAATCGGCGGATGGAAAATCGCATAAAGCACGAAAACCTCTGACAGGCAAACCCTGGAAATAACGTGATCTAAGTCCATACGGAAAACAGGCATGACCCGGTTGATCAATCGTTCAACTCTTTATCTGAAAAAAGTTAAATACAATTAAACAAGTTACATTTCATTAGTAAAATATTTACTTTTATTTACGTTCTCAAATAATCACAAATTTTATTATTTTCAATCTGACATTAACCAGCCAAAATAGATAGAAAAGATATGGTGATCTGTGTCCATATGTTTATTCACTAGCAGACCAACAAAAATCACCAGTTTAAAAATAAATTTGATTCAATTCCCTGTTGAAAGCATTCTATTGATGAAAAGCTTGTTGAAGGCAATATAAATTGTTTTACTTTTTTACATTGGCCTTTTCGCTAATTTGTCAGTACAAAATCGCCTTATCTATTAAAAATTTAATTTAAATTACCTAAAATAACTTTTTTTGGTGAATTTTATACCTGCATCGAAAGTTGTAACAAGCAATTTGTGTATATATATATATATATATATATATATATATATATATAATTATTTAACAAAATTACTATTGACAATACATAAACAACGCATTTAACATCAGAAAGTTAAATGGTATGAAGGCTGGAAAAGTAAGTCACCTAACCAAGTTGGTTTTTTCAAATATCAATGTGATATATTTTTAAAAAATTATAAGCGTTACTAACTTTTAGAAGCAGCATTTTCACTAATCTTCGTTCATTATTATCTAACGTAAAATTTAAAAAGCAATTGCAAAGGCCTGGAAGACCACGGACCGGCTTGTACCTAAAGTCTGACTTTCTGCCTCTCGAAATCCGCCACTGTACAAAACTGAAATGAAAAAAATATCTTCAAGGACAAGCATTCGCTCATGAATGCGAATAAATACGAACTTTTTGTACTTTAATGCATAAATTCTACCTAAATTTATAATACTCTATTATGTAGTTTTGTCTGGTCTGCTGCCTCAAAATTTTGTTTTTCAATATTAAGTAGTTCTGTCCGGTCTGCTGACTCAATTTTTTTACTTATCAGGCTGAAAAATAAATATCCTTTTTTCGGGCAAATTCTCTATCCAAATTATTTCCTTCAAAATCATTTCTTTAACATTTTAGGTACATGGATTTAGTTGTATAAGCTCATAATTTATGGAATATATTTCTAAAAGTTTTCTTAGTAAATTTACTTATCTTGCAGGATGTTTCATCTTTATACAAAATTAAATTTCTATAATTTGTTATGAGTATAAATAATTTTTAAGATCCTCAATCAGTCTTCTTTTTCATTTATTTATGCTGTTTACCCCTAAACTAAATATTCTGAAAAAATAACATTAAAAACAGGCCCCTCAGAAACGAGGGCATATAAAATTTATACGAAAGTAGTAATAAGCGTGGATTAGTTATTACTTATCTGGGATTAGTTTTTGGGAATAAGTTAAATTATTTAGATATTTTCTTTGTACTAAGGAAATTTTATCAACCTCATCCATTTGTCTTCTATTATTTTAGTTCTCTTCTCTTCAATGTGTTTTATTTCTTTTTTTTGTAAGAAATTTTTATTGAAATTCTTTTCCTATTTTTTTCTTAATGTTTTTAACCAAAAAACATCTGGTTTACTAACGTGAAGCGTACATGAGAAGAAAAAATACTTCAGGCATATTTCAAATTAAAAATTGAGTATTCAAAAATCATTTCAACACTTCATTAATTTAAAAAGAAAAAGTGTCATTGATGTGTGAATTTTTGACTGCTCTGGTTGATTTACTTTTGAATAGGAGCGTTTGGCTGAGGCGCTCAGTTCAATTTCGTAGGTCCGGATAGGTCGGAGTACTGTCTTAGAAATTAACAGTTTGTGCCATAATGAAAGTTTTGATCGTTTGGCTGGTATTCGTATATCGTTTATTATATAAATATATATATTGCATTGTATAAATTCACTTTTCCTCATCCAAAATGTAATTGTTATATATAAACAATGTTTGTAAATCCCAGGCCCTGAAGATGATCTCAATAAAGATCGAAACGTTGGCACGATAAAGAAAATGTTTTTCTGAAACCTACATCACACCAGACCTCATCTCACGATTTCTAAATAAATATCGATTAACGGTCACTAATCACCACACATAAATAAATAAAATTAAATTAAATATGTTAACCTTTAAAATATTACAATGGCATTTATATAAATCAAGTAGCATTTAGGATCTCAGTTTGTTCAGCATGTACCATATGACCTTACACTCGGCATGCTTGATGAATCAGCATTTCCTGAGCGTTGCAAGTTCGCAATAAGTCGTTGCTGTTTTAGGTTGGGATTTCCTTAGTTCAACATTGGAATATCAGTCTTTCATTCCTATGCACCAATTTGCATTTAAGTATTGGTTCAAACTTGACTTACAAAACTCATTTGCATCCGTAATATTTCCTATGGAAAATCGATTCTCTGATAAAATCACAAATCCTCCGACCTTCAGACACTGAAAAGAGTCAGTTTGAAAACGTAAAAACTTTATTGTTTGCATTGTGGCTGTCCTGAACGGAATTAGCTGGTAAAAATGTCAGTTGTTCGAGGTCAAATTGTTTCATCGAACGCTTTAGGCGAGTATAAATATTGACGAATAGCATAAGCTGATTTTTATATCTTAGTCAGAGAGAATAATGGTTTATTTGGGCGACGAAAGATGGAAATTCGGGCACTCATTAAGTCCAATAGCTGTGGGTAAGCCGAATGCCGACTACTCAAGAACGATCTGGGTCAAGAGGCTTAGAATTTATGAATGAACCGTTGGACGGCCCTCGACCGGCTATTATCCAGATTGCATAAATTGACCACAAACAAATACCTTTTGACTTGCTCACAATTAAATTCAAGAATTAAATAATTTCATTTCTGTTATTTGCCAAATTCTGCGTAACATCCATTTTTTTTAAATATCACTGTCAAGGGAATGAATTCATTTTTCGTCTATTGTGAACTAAAATCCCAAATAATATTAACGCCACACAAATTGCGATATTAAAAAGCGATAACGTTATAATCATCTAATGTAAAACACAGGTTGATATAGCAATAAAAACTTTTTTTGTTACAAAGGATAAAAAACAGGTTTTAGACAAAATATTACAGGGTGTCCTTTTAACATGAAATGACCAAAACCTTTTACCGTTCTTCAACTTGTTTCAAGGGCATTTAGTTGTCGAAAGTGGTGTCAACAAATTTCATATTTGTACCATTTTCTAAAGTGTGTTTAATTTGTTGTAAGGCATCTTGGTTAAATTTTTTGTGTGATTCGAATGTCGTAAATTAGAGGCGAAATGAAAGAGAGATAGAGATAAAGACGGATAATTCGGAGAGTCGATCATTAGTCAGGATTAGTTTTTCTTAGCAATCCGATATCACGGTAATAATAAAGTAATCCTGATCTTCTCATTTCAAAACAACGTATAATAATTAAAATTCGCAAAGAAAGTATCTAAACTATTGAACTGAGCCTGTATAATTTTTCTCAAAAAAAAAAAAAAACAAACAAAAAAACGTAAAAGTTTGAAACTAGACTAAACAGTATTAAACATGTATTTTTTGTGTTTTTGATAAGTCATTGGCTCAACAGAAAATCAGCCGGGCCATCTAAAAAAACACCCTGTAGTCATTTTGTCTAAACCCTTCCTTTATACTTTCTATCATTTATATATTATATAAATAAATATATATATATATTCATTATATATACTTAAATATATATAAAAGAAGAAAATACAAAACCTTTTGCCATAAATTTGTAATTTTTGGATCAATTTAAAATCCTATTTCTTATTTTCAGTTTAAAAAATTCTTTAAGCGGCCCATAGACGATCAATATTATTGCACAATATTTTGGGTTGTGGAATTTAATTGATCGTGTGTAGACGATATTGAAAGTTTGTGCAATACATTGCATGGTTGACGAAAAGTTGAAAATATATTGTATTACCTGGAAAATATTACACCGTCAGTGGGCATTGTTACGCAATATCAGTCAGTTTGTGAAGTATCAACAAGTGGAAAATATTGCACATCAATATTTATGTGCAATATTTCAAACTATTCAAGTTCATTGTACAAACAAAATTTTGTACAATATTATTGAATGTTAAGGGGCAAACGTCAAATTATGTGCAATCTATATTGTACAATAATATTGACCGTCTATGGGCAGCTTTAAAACGATGTGTCAGAATGTTCTGAGTCGTATTTGAAATTTTGAACTGGACCTAAGGTACCTTTTATACTTTTTTTTACAAATAAAGGTAAAAATTTGAAACTAGACTAAAAAATATTAAAGTTCTACTTTTTTTTATAGCGCCGAATTCAACCGGGTTGTCAAAAAGGATACCCTGTATATAGCCCGGCATAGCGTCTCCCTTAGGTACGGCGGGGAAGGAGGAGGCTTTAAAAAAAACCTATATATAGAAAAAAAATGATAACTAAAAAATCTTTCGAAATAAATAACACATAAGAAAACTCGGTGGCTAGGTACAGGCAAAGCAATTATCCAGAAACGATCAAACAGCAAAGGCAAGAACTCCATCTCTTTACCTACACCTATTTTACTTTTTATCGATCTAAACATTTTAATCAGTATATCTATATATCAGTATATCCAATTGTAAAATATAAAATTCAAACAGAATATCCCGAAAGACCTACGAACCAAAAAAAGAATAATAAAAGAGGAAGACTCCTCCATTAAGAACACCACAAACTGCTCGTACAGTTCGACTCTGGAACCAATTACTCAGAACCCATGGAAAAACACAGCAGCGTCTTCCATGCTGAAGTGTACGCAACTGAGAAATTTACTTACTTTTGCTTGAACAAAGGGTACAAAAACAAGAGCAGAATTACACTTCAGAACGTCGGAAAATGTATGCAATATTGCAAATAAATTGTTTAATTTTTGTAGGAAACAATTAAAAATGTAAATACATAAATTTTGTTTTTTAATTTGGTCCCCTGTCGTTTCAGTTACGGCCCGGGTCTTGTTACAAGAGGGCAAAATGTTGTAAATAGAAACCGGCGAGATAAGGGATTCCGCTATTTTCAGGATCGTTCCGAGAAGTGATAGAAAATTATGTTAATGTCCCACAGGGCTTTAACCTCCTCATTTAGAGGGTAATAAGCAATTTAAAAGGAATTTACATTCGATTTGGCCTCTGTCTCCAAGGAGGCAATTTCACAATTAAAGTACCTGAGGGATTCTCAAAGTGAGATGTTTAGTATGCACATAATCGCCCTTCTTTCACTTGATGGATCTACCTAATTAAAACTCGGTTAACAGATGAATAGAGCAGTCCGTTTTAAAAGAATTTGGGTCAATTTAATAACCAGCCTGAACAAATATTTTAATAAATTTATTCCATTCCATCTTTGAATGTTTACGTAAGGTGTTTATTTTTCTTCTTCATTTTTTCCGAAGGTGCTTCAACTAAGAACTTACATGAACCCTCGGCGTGCCGGTGTTTTTAATTTTTTTTCTAAGTATGTGAGGTTTGAATGCAAGGCCGTTAGATTTGAACCCGGAACCTTTACCTTACAGCTATGAGAGTCGTGTCAATTCCTAAACTGTTACGGCCACTGACGCCTCCAAGGCTTTAAATATACGAAACAATTTGTTTGTCAATACTAATTTAATTATATTAATAAAATCGTAGAATCGTAGCATTAGAATATATCAATAAATCAACTAAATAATTACTGATTAAATTATAAAACCTTAAACATTCTCTGCATTCGTAAGTGACTATGTATGCCATGTAAGTATACATAATAGTATAATATGTAACTGAGAGTTATATTAAATAATGATTGTTAAATTATTGTTAGGTTTTGTATGACGAAAGTTAGTAAAATTTATTTCACTCTCTAGCGCTCCTTTCTCTCCCCTCTCTCGCCTCAACTCACTCTCTCTCTATCTATCTATCTATCTATCTATCTATCTATTTATTTATATAACCACCTTTCTATCTATCTATCTATCTGTCTATCTACCTCCGTCACCTCTCCATAAGTTTATCTCCATTTCACGTTTTCACTCACTCTGTCTCCATATCTCTCCGTATATATATCTCCATTTCACTCTCTCTCTCTGTCTCTCCCTCTCCATCTCATCTTTCTCTTTCATTCACTCTCCTCTCTTTTTCACCATGTCTGTGCATCATTTCTCTGTCTGTCTGTCTGTCTGTCTGTCTGTCTGTCTCTCTCTCTCTCTCTCTCTCTCTCTCTCTCTCTCTGTCTATATATATATATCTCTCTCTCTCTCTATTTCTCTCTCTATTTATCTATCTCTTTATCCATATTTCTATTTATCTGCCTATCTACCTATCTTNGAATCGGACCATGGACAATATGAACTTTTTTGTTCATTTTAGGGTGAAGAATCTACTGGAGAAGTTTGTAGCACGAGTAGCAATTCACCCTGTATATATCATTATCCTTCATTCTCTCCCTTTGTTTTTTTATCTCTCCCATTCTCACTTCATATTTTTCCATCATCTCTCTCTCCCCCTTTTTCTCTCTCCCCATCTCTCTCAATCATCTCTCCATACATTTATCTCCAATTCTCGATTTCTCTCTCTCTTTCTCTCCATCTCTCTCTCCCTCTCCCCATGTCTCCTCCCTTTCTCTATCTTCTCTGTTTTTCCATCTCTCCCTTTCTCACTCCATATTTCTCCATCATATTTCTCCCTCCCCATCTCTTTCCATCATATCTCTCTCCCATCTCTTTCTTTCTCCGTCTCACTCTCTCTCTTTCTCTCAATTTACGTAAACAATCCTAAACACAACGATATTTATTGTTTTTTTCCTCTTTTGCTCTCACTCACACAAGCACCTTTTTCTAAAAGAAATAGATATATTAGTAAATTTTGATTTAAACGATTTTTTAAAGATAATAATGCTATTCTGTCAAATCACAATGATTCGACCCTGTTTTTCTCTTTAGTTCACTACGTACCTCACCATTTTTGAGTCTTGGTTAAAGAAGTCAACGTTAATAAATGGAAATAAATGCCAATTACTCTAATTTCTCTTTCGAGCAATCCTTTTTCATGTTTATTTCAACTTGTGCTCGCTACTCAGTCTATGGACGAACGCCTCACGTGGAATTTTCATACTAGACTTAAACGACAAATACTTCATAGACGATACAAACTTCTCTCTCCACTCTAAGTTGATTAATGACTAATCTGCAACATATTACTCAAAACGACATGGACTTCTGTATGGAAATTAGGGTTTAACCAAACATCTAACTTTTGTCGAATTCTATCCTGCCACTATAATTTACTAGGGTCTAATCGTACCTTTACCATGACCTCAACATCCCTCATGTTTCATCCGCCACCAATCCATATGCAGAGAGTCCTCTCCTCACTGGCCTTACTAATACTTTAGAAACCCAATTTTCATTAGTCATACAACCATAATCCACAACCTGATGACCTCTCATTTTGATAGTGAGTGTCAAGTGAATGCGTAATTTTTATATTGGAGTGACACCACTGAATGGCTTCTGCCCTCCAAACAATACAAGTCAATTTTATTTGTCTATCACCATTTTAATTGCTTGTTCTATTTAATTCTACAGTTGTAAATTGCAAATAAAATAATAAGAATGGTATAAAATACATATCAATTGTTTACTGTTTTCTCTTTATGCCGTCTTGTTCTTCTAGCAAGCTTAATTTTGCGATTGACGATCTTTAATTACATTCTGTCCCCAATGAACCTCTTTTCTCTCAATATGCACATTTAAATTTTGTTAGGGAAAAGGCGACAATAGGGTATGGGGGTGTAGAATTACAAGTAAAAATCCTGATGCGATTTGTTTTGGTGTAAGATCTGGTATTTCTCTGAAAAATAAGTCCACCCCCTTACCATAATTCCTACTTCTGGAGCACAAGTAATTAACCGTAATCCCATTATAAGCGAAAGCCTTTTCTCTGCCGAGCTTGTGAATTAAATTAGTCCTCTGGTTGTAATAAGTAATCCAATTACAAATTAAAAGCACAGTCAACGCTTGCCTCCTCGATTTGATTACGTGGTATTTAAATAACACCACTAAATCAAGATTGGTTTATTTTACGAGATTCGCCGGATAGTTGATCGATACCGGCTGTCTGAGAGGGCCTATGAAAAAGCAAGCGCTTTTTCTGTAGAGAAGCTGCCAACATCTGATCGGGTGAAGTTCAAGAGTGGTGAATGATTCTGATACCACCCTCAGAAAGACAATGAGATGTTTCTAATAATTCACAAGCTTTCCTTATTACTGACTTTTTGACCAGGACATTCTTTTGAAAGGGAAAAAACAAAAAATTGAGAATTCAGGAATAAATAAAACTTAATAATCAATGCACAATAAATTTCAAATCCACAGATTCATGCAGTAAAGCTAGTCCAACCTTTCATTGTTATTACTTAATAATTATTACGTTGAATTTGTTTAAACGTTACTGTTCTTAAAACAAGTTACATAAAAATAACTTTTTTAACGTCTTCCCTCTCAAAGTGCTTTTTTAACTGTGATCTTCTTAGAAAGATTATAAATTTACCCATTAACTTTGTTAAGTTGACTATATGTAATTATTAATAATTAACCTAGATTTTAGGACAATTGACAGTACGATTCAGGTACCCGTATGACATGACAGTGGCAACACTATTTACAGAAAACCTATCTATATCGCAACGGTATTTTGTATAGATTTTCCGGCAACTTACATCGGAATTACATCCGGATATCTAGATAAGAGGGTAAAACCGCCGGTATGAGGTCTCCCTTAGGTACGGCGGGGAAGTGGATGGGTAAAAAAAAGAGGGTAAAATTCATATCTATGATTGAAAAAAAAACCCAAACAAAATCCTAACGGTACTGACCACTCACCGTCTGAGCTCGTAAGACCTCCCGGGTGGGCCATCAGTCCCACCTTAAAAACAAAACTGAACCACGGGAGTGGAGCATCCAAGCGGCTCTACTAATTGAGGTTGGACTCGTGGTGGTCGTGGTTTGCAAACAAATTGTACCTTAGCTGGAGGGTACCGGCCAACCGGAGCCGGAGATAGAGTCCCTTCTCTATCTCCGGGGGTGGTGAAGGTGGTGGAAACTACAAAATTGCCTTTTTCAAGGCACATGTATGGATGTGCCCTTTTCAGGGCACTTCTGAACTTGGCTAGTATTGCACTACCTCGCTACCCAAGGGATGTGACAAGTCCATGCATGTAAAATCTTCCTGGTGTTCCTTCGGGGGCACCAGGCGTCTGAGAAGTCCCCTTGGGGATATGTCCGGACGTAAAAGATCCTCATGGGTCTCAACGCTCATGAGTAAAGATGGGAACATCTGGCCACTCACCGTCCACAACGACGACGGGTGGTCTAGTGTGGTTTGAGACTCGAGACCCCGAAACGGCTCACCTCGTGTTCTCATCCACGGCCCATTTTCTCAATCCGAGTTCCTTCATTCTATCCTGTGACCCCTCCCAACCCTTGGTTGCAAGGGGTTTATCCGGGCACAAAATAAAGGTGCAGCCCAGAGGGCGTGGCAACCTCTCTAAAGCACAAGCTGTACTCGTATCTGCCTAGGGTCGGCATGGGCGGCGGGTGCCTTAGCAGAGTCACACGAGGGCCAGTGCACTAGATCCTGTCCGCATAGACGGGGAAGGGTGTATGGCCGTCTGTACCAAGGGGTAACTAAACAGTCCAAATTCATCCATAGTTACACTGGGAATGGATACGTGGTGGTGCGTGGTGGCGCGTTGTGACGCCCCTGGCGGGAACTTAGACAGAGGCTGTCTTCTATCTGTGACCTTCGTGAAGCTTGCGTATGGCCAGCGTAATTACCCCCGGCCTCACGGGAGACGTTGCGACCGGACGGCAGCGTGTAAGCGTTGAGGACTCGATGATCAAGCTCAATAGTCCTTCGAATGCGTGAGTAAGCGAATGGAAACGGGTAGTGAATCGGTTGCTTTGACTCGAGTATGCTTTGCATTGTTGTGCGTATGACCGGCGTGGTACCCCTGGGGAAGCGAAAGATCGGATCACCTAGGCTGAGCCTATGGCGTACCTCGAATGCGCATGGCAGGTGTAGGCTGAGCTCGATAAGAGACTTTACCGTAGGCGGTGCTCATCTGGGGTGTGGTTAGCAATTTCACTTTAAACTAAACCGCTGCCGGGGCGTTCGCGGAAGTTTCTACTAGGGGAGCCCCTGTACTCAGGGAGAGTGGCCTTCTCTATCTAGGGAGTACGCGGGAGAACAGGCTGATGTACTTCGGCCTGTTAGCCCTTTGCGTGCAGCATACGACCCGATGCACAATGCGGGCCCGACCATTCGGAGTGGACAAGCGGAGAGCGAGGTTGTCTCGGCCCTTAAGGAGTGGGGCGCCTCTACACCAATGCTGCGGCGGTAAACCATTCCGTCGTATGCGGAGGTGCGTCAGCTCTCATCTTGAGAATCAAAACGTCCGATAAGGCCGAATAGGCTAGGTGCGGACGCTAAAGATCCTCTTGTCTTGTTGACGATGAGTTCTCAGGAACGGAATGGCCACTCACCGTTTTGAACACCAACACAACTTCGATTTCAACAATCAAAAAATATTAAGCACAGAAAATGTTTTTCTAAACCTACATCACACCAGACATCTCTTCTCTCTAAATAATCATTAACTAACACTAAACACCACACACTAACTTTTTTTTGACAAATTGTGGTTGGCGAGTAGCCGAAACCCTCCAAGTCGAATCTGGGAAGATAGGAAAACTACAATGATCCCAAACGACATAATTTCATTATCACATTTTCATACTTTTTCCAAAACTCCTCCAAATAAGAGTGCATATTCTACGGTCGGTTTACTAGATCTGCTTCCTTCTGCAGTAATCGGATAATCCGAATTTTCGATAATCCAAATATATCTCGGTAGTATGAGTGGATGGCATATAAATAAAAAAGAATTTATTTAAAAATGAGTGATTGAACGAATGTGTTTGGTTTGAAGAACTGAAGGCATTGAGAGATAGAAATGATCTAGGTGTTGATAGCCCGTGCAGGCTGACGGATAAGACCAAGGTCTGTACTCGAACTGCCAACACCACAGGCCTGCCGGAGTTTACTGTAAGCCACAAAAGTTGGAATCGCTGTTGAACTGCGACTTATTGTATCAAAATGAGTGTCCATAATTAGTTAAATCATATTCAATAAAATATTTAGTTAGAACCAATAATCCCTCCCTAAATTAATATATTATAATTAATCGAAATCAGAATGTTGTATTGGTAATAATGTTAATATAGTGAAAATTAGGGGTCCGTTTATTTAGGAGGAACTGAGGGATTGTTTACTCCCAGCTCTCATTAGTTGGGAGTGGGCATCTCAATTATGTAAATTTGAGTAAGTGGAGCTATATTTCTTGAGGGCCGTGCTCTCTGACTCCCGGGGCTCCTTATTAAACGGATTATCTCAAACAATTAGCCGTATTAAGTGGTTACTATGATATTCCGCTTCCCACTTATCCCGAGCGATGAGTCACGATTTCCTGTTACACGATTGGATCTGTTATCTGGTCGGCCGGATAAAACCACGGGTTTAAGTATGGATTATTAATTTTGGGTTCAATTTACGATAAATGTGTATGACTATGACTACTAAGCACGATGAACTTGTTTACTCAAAATGTATCCAACAGACAGATAAGGTTCGACGTTTGTCCAACTTTGCCATCTGAATAACAAAATTTGCCTAAAAGTTATCCGAATTTTGAAATAATGACATTAGACCGTTAATGCCTTGAGCTTTACAGCATAATTCTAAAGAGAAATTCCATACCGCTTTCTATACTAGAATCATTACTTTGAAGAGGAAATGACGTGAATGAGCACAGCATGCAGAGGTGTTATGATTTTTCGCCATAGCTCGTCTTAAAAGTAAACAGTGCTTTGCCGAGACCAAAGACCGCCGGAAATCGAACTTTGGATGACAACTGGCAATATTATGAGATTTAGTTTTTGAATGGCTATCACTATTAAAGCAATGAGATCATGCGAATTTTCTTAGAAATTCCGATTATTGACGATAGTTTAGAACGAGCTGTAAAATAACAATAATAGATGTTATAAAGGTTTTATATTGCAAAGTTTTCCCCATTTTTTCTTTCGTATGGTACCTCGTATCTCAAACAATGACATATGAAATGTGTATAAAGTTGGGCGAAAGAGAAACTATCTAGCCCTGATTTTATTGGTACAGTTTTAAATTGTAATTAGGCATAAAAACTATGAGGGATAAGGGAAGTATTTGATTTTTCCTTGATCTTGTTTTATATACAGGGTGTCCCAGTTCCTTCTGACGAAAGTCAGGGAATTGATTCTATTCTTCGTTTGGAGCAAAAAATGCTCAGGAGAAAATTTTCGTAAAGTTCTCTATTTTGAAGATATTCGTCAATTTAGGTTTTTCCAACTTTTCACTACCTTACCACACAAAAACGCTGACAACTTCCAAAATGTTGAGACTACAGCAAATCCAATTACACAATTTGAAAGAATGCTAAATTTTCTGTAAGATACTTCTTTGCAATAATCTGAATGACATAAAATGTTAGCCAATATCAGTTGCAACATGTCAAAATTACAAAATTTAAAATTTTGGTCATGATTGCACGTTCTACTGAGGTTACAAAAAAATACCTACAACTTGCCAAATTTTACAAAAACTTCTTCATATAATATGCTTTACGTTGATATATCCAGGTTTTTAAAGAACGTTCTAGTAGAGTTGAAAAATAACAACTGAATGTTCGAAAACGTGAGCTAAGGTAAATTTGAAGGGGGGTAGAAAATCAGAAAGTCAGTTATGCATTCGTAAAGAGGGAAACACTTTGAGCATTTCCTCTGAAAAGTTCCTCCATTTCAAAAATTGTTAGTAAACCGTTAGCCTGACAGTAAAACAGCTCGAAATAACATCTGTAGAGGATTATTTCTGCGTCGAATGAGATTAAAATCAGCCTGATCGGCCGAAAATTTCATTTTTGGCGATTTTTCGAAGTTAGGAGGTGAAGGGGTACACAAAATTCACCATTTTTGACATTTTTATCGAAAATTCACAACTTGAACACCCTATCAAAAAATACTCCGTTACAAACCTCGTTCGATCGAATTCTTCGTCACATTAAACCAACCCCAGTCCGATTTATAAAACATTCGAATTTTGGCTAATTTACTGCTTTTCACCCAAATCGAATGTTACTGTTTTCTAATGGGTACCCCCTACTGAATGAAATAATGTACGAAAAATCTAGCGGAGAATTTTTTGATAGGGTGTTCGAATTTTCAATAAAAATGTCAGAAATGGTGAATTTTGTGTACCCCTTCACCTCCTAACTTCGAAAAATCGCCAAAAATAAAATTTTCGGCCGATCAGGCTTGTTTTAATCTCATTCGACGCAAAAATTTATCTTCTACAGATGTTGTTTCGAGCTGTTTTACTGTCAGGCTATCGGTTCACTATCAATTGTACGAATAATGTCAAAAAACGTGGTTTTTCATGTTTTTTTCCATATAGCTCGGAAGTGAATGGTTTGCGGACAGAGGTTCATAGAACCTTTTTTACTCAGCGTTCAATTTCCTATAAGATCTGGAAGTGTGGCTGAATCGATTGGGGTCACCCTGTATATATATACAAAATATATATAAAACTAGATCGTCCTAAGACAATTACAAAGTCATGATAGCTCAAATGGTTAGACATATTGACTCGAAGGACGTTGGTTCGAATCCCACTCGTAATAGTTCCTTTTTCGTTTCAACCAAAACCGTGAATAAAAGTATGTGTAATTAATTAAAAGTATTGCAAGCGAAAACCCCCACTTTTTTGTATTCATCATCATTATCATCTAATACAGTTGGATGTTCCTTCAGGTTTCGAGTGGAAATGACTGATCAGTGTTACTTGAGAGGATTGCCGTACCGTCTTCAATGTTAGCGTAATGGTTTTTAGGATTTGATTGTAGGTCAGCTGTACATACGGTACAGTTTATAAATATTTAAAAAAATTTTTTTTTTGATATTGAAGACATTTAATTATTGAGTACTTATCTCCATTTATATTAATTATAAACATGTCAATATCATCTTTCTAAAGTAAAGTTTAGAATTTTGATCCACATGCCATAATGATATAATAATAAATTATTTGAAAACAGGAAAATTGTTAGCAGGAAACAACAAAGTCAATCAAATAAGCCAATTTACAAAGAAAATATTTCATTTTAAAGCCTACTTTAAATGTTGAAAGCCTGAATCCATGTACATGACATATTGATTTTATATTTTCGCAAGCCTTCATAAACAACAGTTAAAACAAAAATAAAACATCAGGTTGGAATTTAATTAGGTTTCTTTTGATGGGAAATGTGAAAGTTTATAATAAACACAAATAATTAATGAACGCATGCAACGAAATAATTCTGGTTATTTTTAAAATGTAAAAAATTTTTTAAAGCAGTAAAAAACATTTAAATTTAATAAATTGAGATGAAAGTTGTTGTTACCTTAGACAATGTAGTGTTTATTATTTAAAAATAAATGGTCACGTCCCATAATTTTAATAATTTTATTCCTGCGTGAAATGTTCAAACAAAAACTTTTTATAACATTTAATTTATTCCTATAAACGTTATATTGTTTTTCCCAATAAAATTAAAAACATCAAGTATAAAAAAGGTATAGTCAATAAAATCTCACATAATTTACGGGTTTTCAATTATTGAACCGTGACACCGCGTACTGACGATTTTAGTTGAATTAGATTTATCTATCGCGCGTCAAGTTAAATCTGTTTAGCACGCTAGTCGGGATTCGCGCCATTTCACTGCAGCTATCAATTAATAATTAAACACAAAAAAATAGTTGAACTAGACCAGAAATCACAGCTGTGCCCGAACGTTCGATCGGAATTGAAAAAATATTCAACACGTTGCAGATATTTTCGATTTTCCTTTTGAATTATTTTCCTCGACACTGAGTAATAAATATGACGTCATCAAAAGATACGTCCTTATTCGCATCACGTAACTCACGTAGGAAAAGTCCCTCAAGGGTCGAAAAAGGGCGAATTCACTCTTGACATTCTACCCACACCACCTCAGTCCGTCAAACCAGAGGCTTATATACCTTATATGTATATATATATAAAGTTTTACATATACATTTTACATATCTATACATGTATATAAAACTTTTGATAATTTAATTTTTCGGAATGTAAAACTTCTAAGAATTAATTTTTCATCTTTACTTCTAACACGGCGTTATAGGATACTAACCGCACAACGTGAAGGTTATCCTGCAATGTTAGCCGAGCGCCTTACGAAAATGCTATATTTAATACACAAAAATTGGTTTTATGCCCCAAAAGAGTTCACAAATCATTTTTATATTAGATTGAGCCGTCTGCCAATGTTTACTTCAAGGTAAAAAAAAAAAAAAAAACGAGAGAAAAACGCTTTAATAAATGCCAAATTATATTTCAAAGCCTGATTGGAAAATTTTATTTGTTAGCTCACAAGCCAATGTTGAAGCAATTATTAACATTTGGTACAGAGTTGTTACTTTCGTGCATAAATACGACATGAAACTCTCTTAGAATTGGACACAAATCCTCTCTGACATTTTATTATACATCGAGCATATCAGTCTATATTCTATACATTCGGCCACTGAAGATTGCGCTGGAATAAACAGTCGGGGAAAAGTCCAGTACTTTTCACTATCTAGGGGAATGTAAGAAAAAATTCCACCTGGAAAAATATATTCTCTATGTGAATCGTGAAAAGGGAAAGTACGGATAAGTGGTTGTTGGCCACGCTACTTCTCAACTATTTTCTGAACTTCGTCTTTGTCAAACAATGTTAAGTGAAAATGAGAAGAAAAAAAATGTTTTTGCACCGAGGTGACCAGTTTCGGGGAGAGACGAGGATGCCCTCGGCAAAGTTGAGAGAGGCCTGGAAGAGGCCGAAGACGCGCGGGAAGCCGAAGGAGGCCCAGCCAGGGCTCAGCGGGGACATCGGCGGCGTGGACGGGTCGGACAAAAAAGTAGAATAAAAAGGACGTGATTGTGTTTTATTTAATTATTTTGGGACTTGTTCTCATCGCCGAGGAGTGGAGAGTTCGCGTGTGCGAGGAGAGAACTGCTCTGGAACGAGAAGGAAGAGAACGTAGACAAGGTTCGAACTTATGATTTCTTTTATGAGATTGGTTTTCTGACCGTTTTGGTGTTTGTTTTATTGTTGAGAGATTTGTTTTATTACTTTTTTCCCATTTTATACACTATACAGAGGGCATTTTACGGGTTTTTTTTGGCATCGCCGTTTGAGCATCCGCCATTCCTTTTTTTTCTTTTTTCTTCTTCTTTTGTTTCTCTCTCCTTCGCAGCATGCGGAAGCCCGAAAGGGCAGGCAAGGCGCAGCCGGAAAGTGGCAGAATGCCCAAGCCTGCCTAAGGGGACCAGCACTCATACTTATTTATTTCTTTTTAGGGCCTATATACGGTTTCCATTTTCGGGGATGTGGATAAAAACCATTTACAACACCATGGAAAAGACCACATCCTCATAGAATCCGGGCCAAAACACGCCCAAGCTGCTTATGGCACCCGACCCCACAGTCCAGCACCACCCAAACCCACCCGTCTCCGGGCCACCCCACGCCACGAACGAGTCAAACTAATTTTTTATTCGTTCCCGCCGTATGTACTTCGTGTTGTCAAATATGTATATTGTTCTTATTTATAAAGGCTACGAGTGCATCGAGAACCGGGATGTTTCTTGTGTCTGAGAGTACGATATCCATTTTTGTTGGGAATTTTACTCCATTTACGTTCTTGTGTTTTTTCTGTTTTGTTATTTCACTCCGTGGGTTTCACTGATTTCCAAAAAGGAAAAAAAATAAAAACAATGTGGGGCCGGATTGTTTTACTTTTGGGGACGAAGCGGCCACGGAAAAAAATCTCTACTGAGCCCCAGGTACCCGGCGACAGGGTGAATTTTCAACGGTCCAAAGAGGAACCCCTGAACAGCCTACTTGACAAGTTGTAAAATATTTATCCTAATTATTTTCGTTTTGCTGTTTCCAATTTCTGCTTATTCAGTCTAAATTGACAATATTTATGGAATCTTTTAGTGCATTATAAATTAAATTTCTTATTCTCACTAAGAAGTTATTGTATGTTTCAGAACAGATTTTTAAAATGATTTTTTTAAAGATTTTTGATTGAGTAAGTTCCGTTTCGACAAGATTTATTCACAATAATTTGTATTCCTAAAGTTTATTTCCTATGTTTTACTTAAATTTTTAAATTAAAAACTGCAAATTATTTCAAGTAAATAAAAATAAACTTAGGTACATATTTTAGAAGTTTTAAACAATGTAAAAAGTTCTGTATTTTTCTCTTCAATCTCCGTCTAATTAGATAAAGTGTTTTGATTTGGAGAAAGAAAAAGATGTGGTCAAATTAAGCCGAAAACATTTTGAGATCAAAGACGAAACGGCGATCGATTCTGAATTCGAGCCGGATGAACCAGTCAGTTGGAAAAACCAGCGCATTTGGTATAAATTTAAATCTGAGTTATATAGAGAAAATTCCGAATTCAAAGAAATGCTCAGTATGCAATGCACGCTTTGATCCTTCCAAAGCCTATGATTTTGTTAGCAGGGTACCAATCGGCGCTTCAGCTTGAAACTTTTTTAAGGTAGTACGTAAAGATCTAAATATATGTCAGTTCTGCAACAAAAGAGCATTTATCTTAAAACATATGAAGCTACTTAGTGAAATGGGTTTGTTGGTTTTAGTGGCAGGATTTGTGATAAAACACTTTCGATCTTTCGGAATAAGACGGGGAACACACTTACCCGATGCAACGCTAAGCGACGCTACCCGACGCAAATCCAAAGTCCAATTTTCCATAAGATTGTATTACCCCCGTGCACATCTGCCCGATGGCATGCAACACTACCCTACTCTACGCTCTGCGATCCCCACTGTCCAGATTTTCGTCGGGTAGCATCGAGTACAGTCGAAGACAAAAGAACCGGACACTCATGTTTTTGTTTCAAACTACATGTATTATTGCCGTTATATTAATTACAACATACTTATTTTAACATAAGCTAAATTAACAGAGATCAAAAATTCATTAGTTTTTATTTTAAAAAAATATAATTTTATAGGTTTGGTAAAAATTGATCAAAATACCGAATACCATTTTTTGATATAATGAATTTAACTAACAATTTATTACATGGTTTTGCTCATAAAATTTCACTAACAATTTATTTCATGGTTATGCTCATAAAATTGCACCATTTTCGTCGAGTAGCGTCAGAACAGGAACTCATATTTTTTTGTAGTTTATTTCAAATTATGTATGTAATTTTGTCGTTATATTAATTACAACATACTTAATTTAATATAAACCAAATTAACAGAGATGAAAAATTCATTAGTTTTTATTTTAAAAAAATATAATTTTAATGGTTTGGTAGAAAATTGATCAAAACACCGAAAACCATTTTTTGTTACAATGAATTAAAATAACAATTTATTATATTGTTTTGCTCATAAAATTTAACTAACAATTTATTTCATGGTTTTGCTCATAAAATTGCACCTTTTTCGTCGAGTAGCGACAGAACAGGACACCCATATTTTTTTGTAATTTATTTCAAAATATGCATATGTAATTTTGTCGTTATATTAATTACAACATTTTTATTTTAATGTAAACTAAATTCAACCAAATTTTCCGTTTGGAATAATTGCATGGGGAGGAACAAATCTTAATTTATATAGCGTTCATCAATTGTATTTTAAAAATTTATGCAAGCTATTTTATAAAGAAAAAAGTTTAATTCTACAGAACACTTGTGTTACTAGAGGGACCGTTTATAGAATAAAATTACCATTCATTAAAAAAACTTTTAGCCAAAACTCACCATTGTTTAGAGCAATAGTATTAATAAGTAATTTATTTTCCAAATTATATAATTTATTACTGAACTATTCTATACTCAAAATTGTTATAACAAAAGAATTAACATGATGATAAAAGAAATTGATTTTAAATAGTTCAAATACGAATTAATCTATTTATCCTCGTCAGAATTCCCAGTACCAGGTATGTATATAAACTAACTCTCAATTCTCAACACGACACGCAAGAATGGCACAATTACACAGAAGACAAACACTTTGAGCCCTGAAGATGATCTCAATAAAGATCGAAACGTTGGCACGATAAAGAAAATGTTTTTCTGAAACCTACAACACACCAGACCGCATCTCACGATTTCTGGATAATTATAAATTTGCACAATGATTTACGGCCTCCGGTGGTTTTGACGGCTTGGTCAATTGAGCACTCAACGTATGCTATGTTGTGCATGTTATAAATAATATATTGTGATGGACTGTGTCAAACGCTGATAGATGTCAAACTTGCTTAGATTGTCAAAATTGGTATACGCGCAATTATAATTGAAAACTATAACCAATACTAAGATTAAGATACATTTTAAACAAGCAAAATTGAAATATTTTAAGAAAGCAATAAAGAAAAACAAATTCAAAATATTTTCACTTACTACAATTTACTATGTGGCAGTAATAATGTTGTTTAATAATATTGAACATGAAATGAGAGGTGTTCTCATGTTCTATCGAGGGTTAGTGATGATTCTTGTTCATTATGTATTTAACAAAACTAATTGAAACTAGCAAACCCAGATGTATCATATTATCAAATTTACTGGGTTGTTTCTAATAAAAAAGGTTAAACGAGCTTTTTTAAAATTTATGCTGATTTCCCTGTACTGTACTTACTTTACTAATATATGTGGTCTTCAAATATTGGATGATATTGCTCTCGCAGGTAATACATATAATTTCTACTTTGTGGGCTTCTAAATGCGAATTCTGTTTGCCTGTGGGGGACCCTTTGTGAGTTTGAATCCTTGCTTTTGTTCTTTGAAGTGTCATTTTTATTATTTTCAAAGTTTATCGCATTTCAATCTTGTAATTTGAAAATCCTGTAAATAATTGTATCCTCTGAAGTTGATATTTTAAATTCTCCTTTTCTTAAAATTATATAATTATGCATATTCTTGGAATAGTAATGCACTCCGAACTCTGGTTGACGGTCTTAATACCCTGCCATAATAATACTGTGTTTTTTATTTTTAACTCTAAATTTTTTCATTTTGTAAATAAAGTATATCTATCTATCTACCTATCTATCAAATATTGGATGATATATTTTTTTTACTTTAAAAACTTTGTTAAAATTTATATGAAACTTTAAAAATTAAAAGTGGTTTCGTGGAAAGGAATGCTGCTGAACTTGATTCAAGTTTAATATAAAAAAATTAAAAGGGGCGGAGAATTTTGCAGCCTCTAATGCAGGTGCTGCCCACAATCTTTAGCGAGTGCTCGCTTTATTAAAATTTGCAAGGTTAATTTCAATTTTTCTTTTACAAAGAATTATTTTAAAAATATTATAAACAAATTTTCTTTTATATTAAAAAATATTATTTTTTTTAAATATCATTGTTTTGAAGTGAATGAAGGTTTACTGTATTGATTGTATTGTCTTACTCACAAAGAAAATCAATGTACATTTCATAATAAAAATTGCAAATTATGCAGTTTTACAAAGAAAACATTCATGTTGTAGCAAGATTTGTTTGTTAGTGTGCAATTAAATTATCATTAAAAATATAGCATTATTAATTTAGAGAAGTCTATAAAAATTTTATTTTATTAATTTATAAGTCTTTTTTGCTTTTTATAAAGATGGATGAATTTTAAACCTTAAGCCGTTAAAAATTTAAAACATCTAAGTTAGTGCCTAACGCGACATTCCTGGGCTTCTTTCCTACTTTATTATTTGGCATGAATAATGCAACACCATGTCAGAGATCGTAACATTTTATTCTCCAAGAAAAATAATGAAATATATTACTGCCGAATTTATTATTTTGCCTTAATTTTTTGTGAACACAACTCTCACAAACTATTTCACAAAAATTCAAATCTGTTGAATTTTTATTATAAACTTTATTCTTTTTATATCAGTTTAAAGGTTTTATTTCGACTGCAAATAATGTTGGCAATTTGAAAATTTAGCAATGAAATAAAACAAAAAATCTAGTTGTAGATCTACTGCTCAACAGTACGCGAGGCTACTGCGGCTTTAGCCTCCAGGGAGGATTGATTATTGGAACTAGTATGGGATTTTAAGACTTCGTCTAAGGGGTTGAGACGAATGAAATGGGTCTGTAGAATTCATTATATTTAGTGGTACATTGACCAAATTACTTCTTTCAATTAATTAATTTTTTTATTTAAGGTTTTGGTTGAAATGAAAACGTGTCATGACGAGATTCGAACTCACGACCTTCCGCTCAATACGCCGCTGCTTTACACTTGAGCTGTCGTGACTTCGATCCACTCAACCTTCAACCTTTCGAATTTTCCCTCCTTTTTGTTATTTTTCAATGTTCTGTAGAATTTTCTGTACCAGGATTTTATGACATCTGTCATAAAGTGAATGTTAAGGCGACTATGGAATTTATTATGTATAGTTATGGATAGTTAGAAAAACGACTATTTTTCGGATGATTTTGGTTTGGGAAAACTTAATGCATCAATTAGAAGGTTTGATCGAAACCACAGTTTGACGTTTTATGTCCAAATGGCCTTTCATATAGTTTTGGTTATTATTCGTTTGTGATGAACTGTAAGTTTAATGATTTGTTCCCTCGTGAGAATGTTTTTTAACGTCTAGTATGTTTTTTCTTTTTTAGTCACGTATGTGGATATCGTAATAGTCTTTTGTCGATGTCCAGCTCAAGGTAGCGGACATGGTTTACGAAACGAAATATATAGATATGTAATGTAGGTACATTGTTGGCATTTTGCCACGTCGGTGAGTAATGGTTATGAGTTGGCTTTTGTCAAAATTAATTTTTATTTGCCATTGATTCAGCCAAAGCTCTTGGTTGACAAGATGAGACTGTAAGAAGGGCGATGTTAGAAGAAAAGATCTTTATTGGGATATAAGCAGACTCATCTGTAAAAGTCTGGATGAAAGTGTAGTTCGGTAAGGCGTGTACGTTAAATACAGAATGGGACAAAGGATAGCATCCTGCAGTACTCCGCTATCAACTGGACAGAAGTCAGAGTGGTATGATTCATGGGTGATCTGAAAAAAAGCGGTCAGTCAGGTGATTGGAGGATGAGAAGTTAGAAAAATGCTCAGCTTTTACAAGAAACCAGACCCAATCAAAGGTTTGAGTCAGATCGAGGAAAGTACGGTTTTTGCTCAAGAGACGAAATGTTTACGTTTACAACACAGTGGATTTATTGTATTGTAGAGAGGTGTTTTCAGAACCAAACGGGTTAAAGGTTAAAATGCACGTTATGTCCAGCGCTTCTCAACGAGTATTGGACTGTTGTGCAAAATCCGTTATAGGTCTTGAGTTAACCTTAAGACTTTTAATCAAATCTCAAATCTTAAGGATTCCCGTGTGTACCTTTCAGAACATGACTTTTTCTCTTCCAGTAGTAGGAATTTCAGGATATAACTGCACCTTCTGCCTGCCAGACGACATGTTCTTTTACCTGGCGATTTTTGCACAGGCTTCTTTCTGCTGTTCCATGTCTATTCATGTGCCTACGTCCAGTCATTCTAGTTTTATGACGTCCTAGATTTAGTGGTTCTGCCGGTAATTTCTTCGATAAACATTTTTGTATGCCTCTGTCCTGGAATACATTTACATTGAACCGAAGGCTCCATTGTCTTATGAATCTATGCGTTTAGTAATTCGGTATGACGCAAACGAGTTCAAGATCGATACGTGTCATTATCGAACAATCCTTGGCCAATTTATTGGTCTTTTCGTTAACCCTTGGCGCTTTGTGCCCTGATACAAGGGTAATTCTTTGTTATCCCCAAATAATACGGTGGGATGCGGAGCAAAAATAGCCATTTTGTAGAACAGAAACTATTCTTTTCAAAGGAGCTTATCGTGGATTTTTCCTAGGGTAATCTCGGCGAAAGGATGGAGATAAGTGTTCAGTCATATGGGGCTTTGGGATCGTCTTTATAAAAAGAAACGTTCTTTGTTAGAGATAGTCCGTACTAAAAGAGGTAGTGGTTTAGTTTTCCTTTTCTATAGTTTGTGTACGATCAAGATTTATTTTGTCATTCTTCGTCTCACATGGCCCATGATGTATCGTCATTGCGAAGTGAAAGAACGTATTGTAATAGGGTAGAATGTATCTGGTGACTGTCCAAAGTTTTCAGTCGTAAGATTAGTTTTGTATATTTGAAGTATTTCAGCTCTTAGACTTTGGCTGTTCGAGTTTTGTCGTAGTCAGTTTGGTAATGACTTGACGGTCGGAGTTGATTGAGTGTAACTCAATCCATAATGTTAAAATTTTCTTAACTTCGGAAAATGGCCATTTGGGACTAAACGCCAAGATTTGACTTTTTATCATTTTCTAGTTTCATTACTTTTTAAAATTGTTAACCGTTTCTTATGGTATAAGCGGTTTATTCAGCCAAGACTAGACGAACATAACGTATAATATAGTTAAAATATCGATAATTTTTTGAAAATGTAGAAATTGGGACAAAATACCCAGATTTGGCTTTTTATCATTTTCTAATTTCATTACTTTTTAAAATTGTTAACCGTTTCTTATGGTATAAGCGGTTTATTCAGCCAAGACTAGACGAACATAACGTATAATATAGTTAAAATATCGATAATTTTTTGAAAATGTAGAAATTGGGACAAAATACCCAGATTTGGCTTTTTATCATTTTCTAATTTCATGACTTTTTACAATTGTTAACAGTTTCTTATTGGATAAATTGCTTATTCAGCCCAGTCGAAACGAATAGAAGTTATATTATGAATAAAACGTTCATAACTTTGTAAAATGGCAATTTAGGACAAAACGCCAAAATTTGACTTTTTCTCATTTTATAATTCCATGACTTTTTACAATTATTAACCTTAACTTACGGTATACACGGTTCAGTCTTTCCTGGTCGAAGGGAACATATAATATATTAAAATATTGATAACTTTGGAAATGGCAATTTGGGGCAAAACATCCAGATTTGTCTTTTTCTCATTTTCTAACTTCATGAGTCTTTACAATTGTTAACCATAACTTATTGTATCAGCCGAGTCCAAACGAATTGAAAACTCGGTATCACGGTTTATAAATGCTAAAATCAGTTTTTAATTAATTAAGGATTTTAGTTGAGATAAAAAAAGCCAGTGTCACGAGCGGGATTCGAACCTACGATCTTCGGCTAGATACGCCGCTGCTCTACCACTTGAGCTATCGTGACCTCGATCCACTCGGATACTAACTTCCCATCTCAACCCCACCTTTTGATCCCCTTCCCTCCTTTTTGCCATTTTTCAAATGTCGTGTAATCTATTTGATTCTCGTCGAGAAATGAAATTGCCACGGAGAGCTTTAGTGAAGGTGTACTTCATTTTAACTTATTAAATTCACCAGTTTTCGTGGACCGCTTGAACAATTAAATATCTATCGGCGTATCTAGCAGAAGGTCGTGGGTTCAAATCCCCCGACACTGACATTTGTATCTCAACGAAAAATCTTAATTAATTGAAAGATATTAATTGGTCAAGCGGACCACGAAAACTAGGGAATTTAATCAGTTTTTAATGTTTTATCTGTTGATAAGCAAACAAAGACGCAGTCACCGCCGGCTGTTAAACCGAGAGTGTTACAACGCTCGAAATCCATTAGTATTGCCATAGTATAATTAAGAATTTCTACTTACCATATTATAGAGATTAGCTTAACAATTTTGATTTATAACTTAAGCAGACCATTGAAGCATTAGAATGATTAATTTTTGTCCGGGATAAAACGAAACCTGTAGGCCCAAAACAAATGATTTAAGATGGTGGTTATATTTCGACAATTTGATGTTTGGTTAAAAAATTATGTTTCGAGCTTTGTTATCAAGAAATTTACAAAACATGGTTTTATATTGAATTTGTTAGAGATCTCTAATTAGATAGAGATTATTCAAACTACTTAGTAGAATAAAACAAAAGCGTACTAGTTGCTCGTAAAATACCTAAGTAATTGTCAACATCTGTCGTCTTTAATTTTGTAGCTATATTAAAAATCGAAAATAGAGTTTTTTGTATCTAAGAATAAAGTTATCACTTTTCAAATAAGCTTCACAAACGTTCAAAATCTAATTGCGTTTAGGTTTTGACCGCTTTAAAATTAAGTTAAGTTAATGGCAACCTGTTCGAAAACCGATTCACATTTGCATTACGTGTGCAATTGATTTGCATTGAGAGTCTAGGATATATCTGAATTGATCAATGGAGATAAGGTCGAAGCGCATGCAGCAGGAAAATATTTCAAACAAAAATTGTTCTACAAGAAAGTAAATTTTGAATTGTTCCAACAGTCGTTAAATATTTCAAATGCTTTGAGGTTAATAAATCTACTTACGTGTGTCATAGAAAAGTTACACCTAATTCAAGCACTTTTTTTAAAAACAAAACCAGATTTGGCGACACTCAATTAAGCCGACAAAAATTCAAATAATATTTTTAATAATTAATAGAATTTTGACACAAATCTCGTTAAGAGAGTAACGCAAAATTAAATAATTAACTAAGCAAATAACAACATTTGCGTTATTGTTTTACATTAAAAAATCCCGAAGTCAATTTCTCACAATTAATTAAATTAAAAAGCTAAACATAAAGATCAATTTTTCTCGCTTTTCTTATTTTTTCCATCTTTGGGAAGTTTTTCTTTACGTCCTTTTCACCTTTCTTTCTGTAAGGGGCTTAATTTAAAAGTGGGTTTTCTCCTCTCAGCTTATTGCCTTGATGTAATGATAAAGTTTTTTGTTTTTACTTTTCCTATTTCTCATTTCTCATTTCCGTTGTTCAAGATTATTCTTTTTTCTTTTGTACTCGTTTTTTTTAAATATCCTATTTAAAATATGGAATCTAGGTGATGGATTCTCCCCGAGGCGTGAACATCCATGCCTGAATCAAAGGTAATAATTTCCTTGAGTCTACTTGAGAATGAAAATGAAGATTACAGTTTGGTAAAACTCAGATAGGAAATACCGATCCTCAAAGGCTATCCGGCTTTTCTTTATACATGGCCCTTTCCAAAAGGTTTTTCCCGAAGTTTTTTCTCTCTAGCCAGTGGAATTCTAGTATAATTACCTGAAGAAAACGCCAAACTCGGTTCGACTACGCTTAATTAATTAAAGCATTATTAATTAATTAAACGCCCTGCTAATATCACTGATTTATAATTTACTACGACCGTCTCTTTTCAATTATAAAGTCTTTTATCTGTAACATAAAAAAATACAAAACGCAATCACCTTTCAAAAAGTTACTTTATCTTACTGCATATATCATTATAATATGAACCATTATTATTATAACTTATTACACGATATAAATTTCAATTTCTAAATTAAAAAAACAAGGCGCTATGTAATACTAATCGCACAACCTGAAGGTCTTGCAGTAATGTTAACAAAACGCCGTTTTGGTGTGATAAAATATTGACATTTTTGGTTCTCGTTAAAAAAAAAATTAAATTCGTTACATGTTTATTTGTAGCAACATTATTAGCATCGTGTGTCTTTCTTAGTGGCCAGTTGTTTCATAATTTGTTGAATTCAGGAGGAACGGTCAAGAATGAGATTGTTTAAAAAACATAACACTTTCAAACAAAACCAATATGACATCACAAGAATAGCACCACACTTTATGCCCTGAAGATGACCTGAATAAAAGTCGAAACGTCGGCAAAAAGATAAAAAAGGTGTTTTTCTAAACTACATCATTTTTGACTGCCCTCACGACTTCAACAAATTATTATCATTAGAATCTTATATATATTTTTTTAAATTTCATTATATATTTATTTAATTCATTCCTTTTCTTCATTATAAGTATACGGAAAAATAAAAATTTATTAAAACATATAAAATTCAGATGAAGGTTGTAATAACAATAATAAAGTGGGAGGTTTATGGGCCGACAAACAACTGTCACGTTTTTACTATTTTTTAGTCTTTCTCGCCTATTTTGCAGATGAAGAAATTTGAGCGTCTCGGTCTATCGCCATTTTTGTATGAAACTAAGATGATATCTTAAATTCGTAGCATCCCGTTTGTACTCAGGAATTTTTTTTTTAACAAAACCAAAAAATTAAAACAGATAAACTTGTCTCAAAAAATTTCTATGTTCTAAAAAATGATAACCCTTTAACTGTCTCCGTGCCTCGACTGTTGATAATAGCTTAATCTTTCGTATTACAGTCCGGATTTTTAGGTCTTATTTTCTTTTGTACCATTTCTAAACTAACGGTTTGTAGTTATTCCCATTTGTAATAATAAATATTGATTTTTAAATTTGTTAAATTTATAGAAAAATAGTAAATAAATAAAAAATTAAGTAGACAAGGAAGAAATTACGAATGTTAAGATATATTTTCGTTAATATAATATGTAATGAAGGTATGTGGTATCTTTTATTCGGACACTGCCGAATGCGATAATAATAAAAAATAATATTCAGCAGATCCTTGCTGCGCAGTGAACATAATACAAATAAAATAAAATCCGAATTACAAAAAAAAATTAAATTGCTTTCTAAAAAATAAACAAACAAATTCAGTTTTTAGAAATACAATATAAAAAAATCTCAATAAAAATAATCATACAAAAAATAATTAAAATATTTTCTTTTGCCAACCTGTTAACGTTAGATTATTCGAAGTAGACACTACGACTACCTTCAAGCTACTACTCGTTATGACAAAAGCAGAGCTAGTTTTTCTAAATATTTGTTTGACAAATGAATTATTTACATTTTTATATAATACAAATCAAAATAACAAAATTTTCTTGACTTACCAATTTAAACAAATACAAAATAAAAAATTTTCTAAATAAATTATTGTTTACTTGAAAATAAAATAACATTTGCTTCATTGTTAATAATTCCATTCACTAATTTCGTGGTCCGCTTGACCAATTAATATATTACAATTAATTAAGTTTTTTAGTTGAGATAAAAAAGTCAATGGCACGAGCTGGATTCGGACCTACGATGTTCGGCTAGATACGCCGCTGCTCTACCACTTGAGCTATCATGACCTCGATCCATTCGGACACTAACTTCCCATCTCAACCGCACCTTTTGAATTTTCCCTCCTTTTTCCATTTTTCAAATGTCGTATAATCGGGTTGGATTCTCGACGACACATGAAATGGCCACGGAGAGGTTTAGTGAAGATATACTTCATTTAACTTATTAAATTTACTAGTTTTCGTGGTCCGCATGACTAATTAATTGAAAAATATCAATTGGTCAAGCGGACCACGAAAACTAGTGAACATACGTTTAATGCTTGTTGATGAGAATGAGGTCCTGACATCTTATAAAAAGTTAAAGAATTCTACTGCTAGTGACTATTATGGCATGAGTAATAACTTCAAGTCAATGGCACTAGCGGGAGGAAAAGCCATGCCATTGAAAAATGGCAAAAAGGAGGGAAAATTCAAAAGGTGGGGTTGAGATAGGAAGTTCGTGTCCGAGTGGATCGAGGTCACGATAGCTCAAGTGGTACAGCAGCGGCGTATCAAGCCGAAGATCGTGGGTTCGAATCCCGCTCGGCCATTGACTTTTTTATCTCAACTAAAAACCTTAATTAATTGTTAATAATAATAATTTGACTTTAAAATTACAACATAAAAAAAGATAAACAAAACGTCAATTAATTAAAAATTGTCGAGATTTTCATGACAAATATAATTATGTTTTGAAAATTTCATTAATTGACATTTACATTAACGATTTATTTGAATAATACATGAGAGATCTTCCAATAAAATAAATTTTAATTCAACACCTTTACTCCACACAGCATAAGGATATTTTTATTTCTGGTATATATAGACAGTGTTTGTATTGGAGGGGGTCATAATCTTTAATAATTTTTTTTGTCTCGATAGGTTTGTCATGTGAAATGCATGAGTTGCGTAGGTGCTAAAACGGGAATCATTTCAACAGCACATTGACGATGTTGTTTTACGCCGTTTTTTATTTTATTTTATTTTTTTGTCAGAACTTCGTCCCCTTGTTAATTTTTTGTCCTATAAGCAAATACAAGCGCGTAATCAAATAAATCCTGTTAACTGTTTTTTTTTACATTAATAAAATGACATTCTTAAAGTTGTTTTGGCAAAGTTGATATAGTTTGGTGGTTCACTATCATTCTTGGAAGAAAATCAGATGCTAGTCAATTAATTGAATGAGAAAATAGTCCCTTTTGTTTTCGGACATAAATAATCTCCTTCATCAGGGTTAAATAAATAACTCTTACCTACTACCTTAGTCAATTCACTAGTTTTCGTGGTCCGCTTGACCAATTAATATCTTTCAGTTAATTAAGGTTTTTAGTTGAGATAAAAAAGTCAATGTCACGAGCGGGATTCGAACACACGACCGGTGGGGTTGACATGGGAAGTTAGTATTCAAGTGGATCGAAGTCACGATACCTCAGGTGGCAGAGTAGCGGCTTATCTAGCCGAAGGTCGTGGGTTCGAATCCCGCTCGTGACATTGACTTTTTTATCTCAACTAAAAACCTTAATTAATTGAATTAACTACCTTAGTTTGACATGTCGATTTGATCTTTATCTTACATGAATCCAAATACAAATTCTTTGAAGTATACTATCACAAATTGTAATAATAAATAGTTTAAAAAAGAAAAAAAAAGAAAAAGAAACCTGAAAGAACACATATACAACGTTTTGGGAATCTATTCAGTAACCTCGCATGGCTTATCCTTGATCTAGTGAGGATGACCCTTCGTCGAAGAGTCAGTTCTTCTGAGGGTGCTTATCGACAGCGCTCATCGTATGGGTGAGCTTTTCTGCCCACCGATGCTATCACATCCTTTTAATCTTTAATTCTTTAATATAATTCTGAAAATGTAACAAAAATTATTCCAATTACCTTCAGCGTAACTAAAACGCCATTACTAAAATTTGATTATAAACAAGGAAAACCTAAATCAACTTAATGATTATTTCAATTAATTAATCTTTATGTAAGGTATTTGTTGAAATAAAAAAGTTAGTGTCACGAGCGGGATTCTAACCCACTACCTTTGGTTAAATACGCCGCTGCTCTACCACTTGAAGTATCGTGATTTCGATCCTCTCGGACACCAACTCTCCATATCAACCTACGAGATGACAAGAGTCGGTGTCAGAGTGGATCGAAGTCACGGTAGCGCAAGTGGTAGAGCAGCGGCGTATTTAGCCGAAGGTCGTGGGTTCGAATCCCGCTCGTGCCATTAATTTTTTTCTTCATCTCAACCAATACCTTACTTAAAGATTAATTAATTGAAGAAAGTTATTTGATCAATTGGACCGCAAAATATAATGGACTTAATAATTATGTACAAAATCCATGGTTTAATGGGCGAGCGTGAGAAATTACCTTCAGCAATTAAACTGAAACTATTGACGAAACACGTCTGATTAAACATTATAAAAGTACTGGGACAAATTTTAGTTACATTTTGACACAAATTGGTATATATAGGTCACAATGCAATAAAATTTATTTTTGAAAATTCTGTAAACTTTTTAAATGTACGGTTTATATTATTGTTTACAACAAAGTAAATCAGTAGATGGGAATCAACACGTATTGAAATCCCACCTGGCTACAGGGTTATCCTCTGAAATAATAGGGGCTATCTGGCTAAGGACTGTCAGATGAACTGCTGGACCTCTGACCATTTCAACGGGGCGGCAATCCGGATCTTATAAATCCCTCCAGATGGTTTAGGACAGTGTATTCCTTCCTTCTACAGCTCCGGAAATCTCGGCGGCTTATTCCGTGGGAGGTTTTCAAAAACCCGGCATCGATTTCCAGCTCTGATTTTTAAGCAGCAAACGCTGTATATTTCTGGTCGAGATTCGGGACAGAATTGGAATACCAAAATCAAAGTGGTGCGACGGGGCGGAGAGGACGTACCGCCTCTGGCCGGGAAAATGAAACAACCCTTCAACATATATTTATGATTCGGCCGTTCCAAACGTTATAAATCTAATTCTGAATATTTTACCATAATAGAAATTTGCTTATCTAATAATATTATATAACCATGACTACAATTGTAAGCTTGTATACAAAAGCTATAGCTCTCTATTGCAGTATTGTAACAATAATAATAATAATTGGTAATAGAACTAAACAATGAGCAAATTTTGAAAAATAGCCAGCGCATACTCTCAATTTAATGCTTAAAATTTTTATATCACTTCATTGAATATTGTATTATCTTCATAATTAATTTATGACAAGCTTTGAACACCAGCATGCTGGGATCAGCCATTTTTCTTATGCTTTTTAAACTGTTAAACTTGACCATTCAGTAAAAATAGTGTAAACTTTAACAATGTCATTAAATCTGTTGTCTAAGCCGTGAAATGTTCAATTGAAAGAGAAAATCTATTAGTCCTGTAGTATTGTAATGGGCTCAAAAATGTAGAAAAAATTGGTAATAAAGCTAAACAATGAGTAGAATTTCAAAAATAGCAAGCGCATACTCCCAACTTAATGCTTAAAATTTTTATATCACTTCGTTGAATATTGTTTTATTTTCATAATTAATTTATGGCAAGCTTTTAACCCTAGCATGCTAGGTTCAGTTATTTTTCTTATGCTTTTTTAAACTAGAAGTTCTTTTCAGAGGATCTTCGGAAGAGGTCAAAACAGAGAAAACTTCCTTACGGTTTTCGCCGAGCTTTCGACAGTTTTATACTGTCATCTTCAGGGCCTGTTTTATTATCATATAAACAAATAATTATAACATGAAAAAACAATAATTACAATAATAATTGAATATCTTACTTTAAAACCTTAATAGGAATTTAAATAACATGGTGTTTTGGGCACAGAAGTACAATGATTTTTGTGGCTCAGCATCTAAATATTAATTTAAATTGAGAAACATAAATAATTAAAAATTATAGGTAAAATTACAATAACAATAAAATTAAAAACGTGGTCAAGAAAGGTTACCTCATATAAGTCTAAAAAACAGGTACAAGTGATCACAGAAAACGTTTTTTAACTATATATATACAATCAAATTATTTTAAAAAAATTTTAAATTTGTAATTATTGTTTTTTCATGTTATAATTGTTTGTTTATATGATAATAAAACTGGCTCTGAAGATGACAGTATAAAACTGTCGAAAGCTCGGCGAAAACCGTAAGGAAGTTTTCTCTGTTTTGACCTCTTCCGAAGATCCTGTGAAAAGAACTTCTTGTATCCAGCAGGTCGATAATCTATTTTCATCGTTACTTTTTTAAACTGTTAAACTTGAACATTCAGTAAAAATAATGTAAATTGAATGAAATAATTGAAATGAACTCAAAAATTTAGAAAAAAATTGGTAATAAAGCTAAACATTGAGTAGAATTTGAAAAATAGCAAGCGCATACCCCCAGCTTAATGTTTGAAAATTTTATAGCATTTCATTGAATTTTGTATTATTTTCATAATTAATTTATGACAAGCTTTGGACCCTAGCATACTAGGTTCAGACATTTTTCTTATGCTTTTTAAACTGTTAAACTTGACCATTCAATAAAAATAATGGACATTTTAATTATGTCCTTAACTTTATTGTCAAAACCGTAAAGTGTTCAATTCAAACAAGATTCTTTAGTCCTCACTGTGGTACAATTTTTATTGCTCATATTTATATTTAATTTATTAGTCCAATTTATTGAGCATATGCTAATTTTGGCCAAAATAAGTAATATTCATAAGCTTGTTTAATAAATGTAAGATTAATTTATAATTATGTTAATTCTTTTTTTTTTAATCTCAAAACCTGCGAGTATATTTTAACCTCCCACTCTATTTTATTCGTCTCCAGGATTAAGTGTCAATATAAGAAGATTACAAAGGAGAAAAGCAATTATGTGGATGAGATATTTATTGGGAAGCTTTCCGACGCCAATACGCAGAAGGATTTATAACCCGGCTATCTGATTTATAGCTTGGACATGCTAGGTTTTCAGCATATTTTTCATATCCTTTTAATAGAGGAAAAAGCTGGTTTTCCGATCGCGAAAAAGAGCTGCAGTAAAACATTGGCCATCGTTAAGGAAACAAGTGTACCAGACCAACTTGTATTTTTCTTCGATTTATAGAAGAACACAAATCACAAATCTAAAATAAATCCAGATGTAAGTAATTTTTTGTTAAACACCCACACACACACACCTTTCCACACGCTGTATTTCACTTTTTCTCATCCACTCGTCGACGCTGGGTATTTTCGAATCGAAAGGGCGTATCTGAATACTTAAAGGGAAAACTTATGGTAAAAGACGACGATAAATCACGGGTGAAACAGGGCCACCGCATTTTTACGGCAGGGGAGTTCGCTCCAATGGTTTCGAAGCACGGAGAGAATTGATTGCTAATTTAATACAGCCACTCACATATATAAAACAACGTTCTCTTGTATTAAAAACATGGGCTTATGTCTTGTTTCAAAAAATAATCTCCTTTTACAATAACAGATTGAAAACCGATGAAATTTCAAGGACATTAAACTGAGAATATTACACTATAAAAGAATGCTGCGAACATTGAATAATTAATATGGAAATTGAATAAATATTGAAAATATATATATTGTTTATATATATTGAATCGCAGTATAAACGTATTATGACAAATAGATAAATTTTTAAAAGTAATTCGTTTAACTCTAAAAAAGGTGTTGACTTCAATGTACAAATAGCCTTCGTATTGCCGTATAACTTGAATAACGCAGAAGCAAGTATAAAACGGGGTTTTTTCATGAAAAATCAGAACAAGGATGAAAAATGTCCTATTTCGGATTATTTTGGTTTTTACCTTGTCGAATGTGTGTGGCTTCTCGCATTCTTCAGTGGTCGGTTTCAAAAAAATTTAATATTAGCTACTGAAAAGCGTCAGTCGGATAATAATAAATAGTCCACAGGGTGTTTTGAATTATTACTAACTGATCTCATAATACGAGTGCTAATGATATGGCGATAATTTCATATTCGTAGGAAGAGGAACATTCCAAGCTCAGCGTTTATAAAATAGTATTTCACAACTAACAGAGTTAAGGTTAATGTAAAGTAAAAGGTTGTCCCATGCAAAAACCTGAAAGGTTTCAACTAACTAAACCCATTACTTACAAATATTACGTTCTACCTGTTGCCTACTCTTTCTGGACAATTTCCCAAAACTGGTACACGCTTTAGAACCAAAAGCTATTTAGCCTTCAATAATTCTCGGATTACTTGCTAAAAATACTCACGGTAATTTAAATCATTACATGTGTTGTATTTAGTGACCGTTAATGAATGATTATTTAGAGATCGTGAGATGCGGTCTGGTGTGATGTAGGTTTAGAAAAACATTTTCTTTATCGTGTCAACGTTTCGATCTTTATAGAGATCATCTTCTGGGCCTGGGATTTACAAACATTGTTTCAACTATAGATACACATGTAAGATGTGAAAATAAATTTGTACAATGATGTACGCAACATAGAAATTGTCTGTTTATTCAGAGTTTTCTTACTCACTCAAAAGGTGGAAAAAAATAAATGAATTTATACAATGCAAAAAAATATATATTTCTTATATTCAATCAATTTTTTTTGCATTGTATAAATTCAGTTTTTTCCACGACCCACATGTATTTATTAAATTTCAACAATGTTTGTATATCCCAGTCCCTGAAGATGATCTCATTAAAGGTCGAAACGTTGGCACGATAAAGAAAATATTTTTCTGAAACCTACATCTCACCAGACCGCATCTCACGATTTCTGAATAATCATCGACTAACGGTCACTGATCACCACACAAAATTCTATATAGTCATATTGATTGTTAAATAAATAATTTGTAAAGCAGGTACAGTCTTGGGCAATATTGGGACTGAATCAATCTTAAAAGAAATTTGGGATCTCCAGTAAAAATCTTTAAAAATTTTAAATCATTAGGTGTGTTGTATTTAGTGACCGTTAATTAATGATTATTTAGAGATCGGGAGATGCGGTCTGGTGTGATGTAGGTTTAGAAAAACATTTTCTTTATCGTGCCAACGTTTCGATCTTTATCGAGATCATCTTCAGGGCCTGGGATTTACAAACATTGTTTCAACTATAGATATACATGTAAAATGTGAAAATAAATTTGCACAATGATGTACGCAACATAGAAATTGTCTGTTTATTCAGAGTTTTCTTACTCACTCAAAAGGTGGAAAAAAATAGATGTATTTATACAATGCAAAAAAATATATATTTCTTATATTCAATCAATTTTTTTTTGCATTGTATAAATTCACTTTTTTCCACGTCCCACATGTATTTATTAAATTTCAACAATGTTTGTATATCCCAGTCCCTGAAGATGATCTCATTAAAGGTCGAAACGTTGGCACGATAAAGAAAATATTTTTCTGAAACCTACATCTATCTACCTACATTTAGAGATGGTGAGATGCGGTTTGGTGTGATGTAGATTTAGAAAAATATTTCCTTTATCGTGCCTATGTTTCGATCTTTATCGAGATCATTTTCACGGCCTGGGATTTACAAACATTGTTTCAACTATAGATATACATGTAAGATGTGAAAATAAATTTGTACAATGATGTACGCAACATAGAAATTGTCTGTTTATTCAGAGTTTTCTTACTCACTCAAAGTGTGTTTTCTGTGCAAATGTTTCACTGTTCTGTGTCTTGTTGCAAGTGTTGGTGAGATATTACTGTTTGTTGAAGGAGTGGGAAAGGAAGTAGGGACAGAAATCCAGTTTTCTATGAGGAGTGGGCTTCTTTTAGGCGCAAGAGAAAGGGAAAAATGGTTTTTCTTTCGAGACTGTTTATCTTTTCAGGATTATTATTGACGGGGATAATTAGGGAAAGGAAAGCCAAATTTTTGAAGAATTTTACTATGTAGAAATGATTGATGTGTGTAATGTGATGATTGTTTTATATGTTGTATTATATGTTTTGTGTGATGTGTTGAAATATGTATGTTATCTATATTGAATTTTATTAATGATATTGGCTTAGCTGCGACTGAGTTTACACGTGTCTCTTCTGTAATTTATGTTGGCTTTATCCCTGTTGATGTAAACCATTTCTAAAAAAGTTACTTTTATGTTTATTTCGTTCTGTGTTTAGTATTTTTAAATTGTTGAGGTCGAAATTGTGCTAGGGGTCAAAATGGTGTAGGATTTTTTGCAATCATTGATATGGTGTTTTACTCTCTTATCCAGATATTGGGATGTAATTCCGATATAAGTTGCCGGACATTTTATACAGTTGATTTTATAAATTACATCAGAATTATTTGTTACAGATGTGGGATCTTTAATTTTGGAAAAAAGGGTGTGAATAGTGTTATAGTTTTTGAAGGCTATTTGAAAATTTTCAGAAGAAAGAAATGTGTTTAATTTGTGTGATAGGCCGTCAACGAATGGCATGGATATGTATGTTGGTTGGTCTGTGTTTGGTAGTATTCATGTAGTGTTATTAGTAATAGTGGATGGTATTAGTGTTGTTGATTATATGTTTAGGGTAGTGATTGTTATGGAGGATATGTTTGTACACCTTTATGTTCTTGTAGTGAAATGATTCATGTCTTAGGGTAATAATTCTATAAAATAGCCTTTTGGCAGTATTTATTATTGTATGAAGTGGAGGGTGTGATCTGTGTTTTTTGGTTTTTCATACTAATCTGTGATTAATGTGCCATCTGGTTGTTTTATTACGAGTGTATCTAAAAATGGTATGGGTTTTTTCCGATTTCACGTGTAAATTGTGGGCGTGGGTGAAAGCTATTAAATGTAGATACATCTACATGTTAGATAGATAGATAGATGTAATAATTCAGGGTATGGTATACTGCGCCCTTTAAGAGCTATTGTATCCCCTGTGCTCTGCTTAAAGCACATTGGTGAGTCCTATTTCATCAAGAAACTTGATTAATAGGCCCGGTTTCAGTGGTTGTAGTTCTTTTATGGTCACATTGTACATCCCAAAACACTTCCTCCTGCGGGCTAGTGTAGCTNTGAACCCCCATCTACATGTTAAATGTAGTTTGAATTTGATCTGTGGGAACGTACAAAACACGTAACCATAAACAGATCTATATACAATAAAAAATATCACGTCCTCTGAAATGCGGCTGCCTACATGCTCTCGAAAATGAATCTAGACATGGTAATCTTGTGTTATGTGGGACACATATTTCTCTGCATAAGGATCACGGGGGGGGGGCTTTGGCCCATTTGCATGAGCCCGTGTGTCAACATATATGACCTATTTTTAATCAGGTAAGAACGATTCTTAGTTACCAGCTTAGGTTCTGGGAGGAGAGCTCATATATATACAGCTCGTTCTCTTTCTAGATTTTCTCGGACGACTCAGACTTGCTATAATCTTTCTTTAATCATCCAAGCTTTGCGTCACAGTGCCTGATTGCTATGGTCCGGTCGAGAGGGTGAGGTGAACCCAGACAACAACCACTGCCTTTTCAGAGGAGCTCCAACTATTTTTCTAGGAAGTGGACGAAGAGTACGTCCACAGAGCTCTTTTCTCATAAATAATAAACAGAGCTGAGATAGTAGGTACATATGAGCAAAGCTCAAACCTAAGAGAGTGCCAAATCGCTTGCAGTTCGCCGGGTATTTGCTGTAATGTGAGGGCACATTATCTCCGGTCTTGGACCCGACTGTAAAAACCAGACGAAATCCGTTTCTCTTTCTTAGTTTAAGGAACTTAGCCTTGTAGAGTTATGGACGTGTACACGACCTAGGCAAATCAGATCTTCATGGTCGATTTTGGCTTGAAGTGTTCAGGGGGTGTCGATCAGTCGCCGAGCGGAAGCACCGTCCCCAGTCCTCCACAATAAGACCTCATCGAAGCCATTTAATTATTATTTACACTATTTATAATTTTCATTCAATTTTCAAACACATCGCCAAGTGTTTAATAAAAAATAAGACAATATTTTATCTTCTCTTCGTACTCTTCATGTTTTACCTCCAGAAATAAGTATTATGCTACGACTTTTAAAAAAAAAATCAAGATAAATAAACAAACTTGATTTTGTCTAGTGCAATTGAACGAGGCGCGATATTTTTCAAAAGGAAAAAATACTACCATCCCTAATTTTGTATATACCTCCCCCCTTTTTTTTTATCAAAGAGGCCCGAAACTTGGGTCGGACAAAAAGCAATGGCCCTTATCTCTGAATCAACAACATTGAACTCTCTCTATAAAAGGGTCGACGTTTTCTATTAAAAAGCATCCCCTGGTCAGACAATAGAAAAATATCCTTCAGTATTTTTTTAAATTATGATTTTTAAAAAAAGAAACAATGCTATTATTGCTTGATTGATAAATATGCTTTGATCTGTAGGCTAAAAGAGCATAGAATTTGAAATTTCCTTCAATATCTGATCAGAAACATTAAATAAACATTGTTGTTCACTGGTTGGTTAAGAAACAGTCCATTATAATAAATGATTTATTAGTCGAAATTTATTTCCGAATTCACCTAACTAAAAAAGTAAAAAGTGCCATTTTAGAATTATGTCTCTATGTTTGACAATTAATTACAAATTTCAAAATAAATTAAAGTAGCTGTCTCACTCATATTCTCGCCGGTAACCAAATTACAAAGGCCCATAAATGAGCTATCTTATAAAACGGGCAAAAGTATCCCGATTCTCATAGGGTTTTGCTATTTCCAACTTTCGAAAACGTCGTTTGTCACTCATTGAGTTCAAAGTGCTTGTGCAAACTTTTTACCTCAATAAAAGGTTAGACATAAGGTATATATTTCTGTTCAACTTTTTGATTGACGAATGTCGATAAAAAAATTATGACTTCTTCTACAAAACCAGTTAACTTTTGTTAACAAAGTTCATTTTATAATAAGTTACGCGATTTCCCTACTTTTCCAGTTTAATTAAAATACTTTTGTGATTATTGTGAGTCGGTGGATTAAAGGTCTAGAAACAATGAATGGTACGAATAGTGTTTAAAAATAAATTAATTTGTTATTTCATACAAAAATAAAAAGTGAATAATGTCCAGAAAGTTCTTAATTATGTCAAGTGGATTTTCAATTTGGATTGAGCAAAAAGGTTGTAATTAGTTTAAAAAAATATATATTTGAAATAAATAACTTTTTTTCATTAGTTCCCGTATTCCTTGGCAAAATTTACTAAATTTAAAGGTGATATTAGGTGTTCTCTTGACACCGTCGATGAGCAGCCTAAATGACGCACACCGAATTCTACCAAAACTGGACAGAAATACGAAAACATTCTATAAATTGTACTGTAAGTTGTAGAACAATATACAAAGGACTGTAACTTATTTTTTGTACAATTGATTAAACACTCAATATAACTATGTAAAACATACAAAACAGTCTTAAATATGTCTTCAGATTAACATATTTACGATTTTTACAGGAGATCTCAAATTTCTTTTAATATTGAGTCAGTCCCAATATTGCCAAAGACTGTACCTGTTTTACATATTATTTATTTAACAATCAATATAACTATATAGAATTTTGTGTTGTGATCAGTAACCGTTAGTCGATGATTATTCAGAAATCGTGAGATGCGGTCTGATGTGATGTAGGTTTCAGAAAAACATTTTCTTTATCGTGCCAACGTTTCGACCTTTAATGAGATCATCTTCAGGGACTGGGATATACAAACATTGTTTAAATTTAACAAATACATGTTGGATGTGGACATCTAGTGAATTTATACAATGCAAAAAAATTGATTGAATATAAGAAATATATTTTTTTACATTGTATAAATTGATCTAGTTTTTCCACCCTTTGAATGAGTAAGAATACTCTGAATAAACAGACAATTACTATGTTGCGTAGATCAATGTACAAATTCATTTTCACATCTTACATGTATATCTATAATTCAAACAATGTTTGTAAATCCCAGGCCGGAAGATGATCCCTATAAAGATCGAAATGTTGGCACGATAAAGAAAATGTTTTTCTTAAAGCTACATCACACCAGACCGCATCTCAAGATTTCCGAAAAATATATTGAATTTACAAAACAATCTTAAATATGTCTAAACATTAACATATTTCCGTTTTTTAAAGGCGATCTCAAATTTCCCTGAAGATCGAGATTAAAGATTGAGTCAGTCTTAATATTGCCAACGACTGTAACTTTTTTCAATTGATTTCAATCAATACAACTTTATAGAACTCATAAAACAATCAAATATTTATACAGATTGACATATTTAAGTTTTTTTATAGGCGATCTCAAATTTCCTTGAAGATCGACTCAATGCCAGTATTTTTTTTTTTACAATCGATACCAGGAGCTGGAGGAGTTCCCTCATGAGCACTGCAGCTGTACAGCTTATTGTACTTTATCCCTGGCTCCAATTTTTGGGGGGCTCGCAACAGAAGTGTGAATTTGAGCCCCCGTTGTGCTTCCATCGAAGAAACTCATTTTTGAAGGGGGTTGGGACCAAATTCAGTGTCGCTGAGATCTGATCCCGCTCCTTCCATTGATGAGTGCCGTGTCATTTTTTTTTTCAATTGCGGCCACCGGTCCCCTTAGGCGTCAGAAAAAGTCCAGAGGCGACGGTGGGGATCGAACCCACGACCGCGGGATCTACTAGCCGAGAGTCTGACGCTTTAATCACTTCGCTACCGCGGACCCCCAATGCCAGTATTGCCAACGACTGTAACTTTTTTTCATTTAACTAAATTTTTTGATTTAACAATCAATACAACTATATTGAACTCATAAAACAATCATAAATATGTCTATTGATGGACAATTTTAAATGTTTTTACGGGCGATCTCAACTTTCCTTGAAGATCGACTCAGTCCCAATATTGCCAAGGACTGTAACTTTCTTTTATTCGATTGGATTAACAATATATTGAATACTGTAACCTTATCCTGGAGGTCTTCCTCTCATTGTCAATGAGTTCTCTCGTATTTTTTAAAAATTAATAAGGCCGTTTTACATTGAACTTCAACCAGTCGATACTTTTAATACAGGGAACAATATACTGCAGCAGGGAGTTTTCTTTACTAACACCTTTTCGACATAATGACAAGTGTTCTCATCCGTGATAAATACTTTTGTGTATCCTATAACAAATTTTTTAGTTTTATAGTAGTAAAATATTTGCGTAAATCATTAAATTCACTCATTTCGCTTGACCAATTAATATATTACGATTAATTAAGGTTTTTAGTTGAGATAAAATGTAAAAAAGGAGGGAAAATTTAAAAGGTGGGGTTGAGATGGGAAGTTGGTGTCCGAGTGGATCGAGGTCACGATAGTCCGTGGTAGAGCAGCGGCGTATCTAGCCGAAGATCGTGGGTTCGAATCCCGCTCGTGCCATTGACTTTTTTATCTCAACTAAAAACCTTTGCGTAAATGTACAAATTTCTTATCTAATCAGTTTTGATGTATTGTGTATTTTTGGTTGTAGTCATTATCTAACAGGCATATGATTAGTAACGTTACTAACTTATCTCTTTGTTTAAATAATTTTTCTTTTTCTAATTTTATTTTTTCTCTGTTTATTATTGTATATGTAAATTAAGCAGTTTTTTTATAGTGCATATATTACATTAGTTGTTTTCAACTTTTATTGGTTTATCATAGTATGAAATATTATTTTATTTGTCGATTTCAATTTTACTTTGTATCTTTTGAAGAAATGAGGAAATATGTTATATGTTTTGTATTTCATAAAAAACGACAGTTTAAAAATTATAATATTTAGCCTTATTTTGAAATCACAATGTCAACTTGTCAATACAAAGCCTTTTTGGACTCTCCAATATCTGTGCTTCATGAATAGATCAAATGAATAGTAGACTTAACTGCTATTTTGCGTTGGCGACAAAGTGGCTTCTGACCCGGATTAAGACAGTATTCAAGTTAATTAACCGAGAAGAGCTGTCAGAATATTGGCTCATCTTTCCCTCAGTTTACCAACGCCTACCTTGGCTGCCATGCCGTACACCGTTTCCTGGGCATCCTATTTAATTAACGCGACAACCTTCACTGATATATTAACTTTTTGAGAGTTGAATTTCATCTTGTTTTGTCGGGTTTGAGCCTGCCCAGGTGGAAAATATTTAAAACATCGTACCTTTCGCCCTTGGATGATTTTAATGAAAATAAAAAATAAAATTTAAAATTGTTAGATAATTTTTCTGAATGCTCGAAAATTCTCTTGCAAATTTCCTTTCACATTTATAAATATGCAAAGAAAAATTCTTAGCCAATTTTACAATCCAAGGAATTCATTCAATTTGTTTAAAATCTAGCGAATGGACAAACAGCGAAAAAAGACGGACCAGATGAAAATCCGAACTCACTCAAGTTCAAAAGTAGGCCACAGGCAAACTCTAATCATCCAAAATAATTGCTTTTCTATATTATTATTATGTGATAATTTTCTTCTTAAAAAATGAGTAAACCAGTCATCTTTTACTTCTTGCGGAACTGTGGGACTCGGCGTCGTGCAACCAACTTCACGCTGGTCATATGCATACAAGCAAAGACCGTAAGAAAATTATTGTTCATACAAACAGCATGGTGGCAATCAGATCAATAAGGAATCAGAAGAACTATGGACAGTTATGCAAAGATATCAGAGTTCAAGCCAAGCAACTGATGGAAGCTGGAAAACAATTGGCTTTGCTTTGGGTAAAAGCACATGTCGGAATCCAAGGCAACGAAGAAGCAAACCGACTGGTCAAAGAAGCTGCTCATGACATTCAAATACCAATAGAGTATATTAAATACCCTTCATCACTGTTAAAAAAATGCCTTTCGAAATCTTGAATGGAGATAGTCCACCAAAGGGGAAGAGACGAGAATGTTTTTTAAAAGGTACAAGACAAGAGCGGATTGACACTCATTATAACGGAAAAGCTGACCGAGACTCTCACTGGACATGGGCCCAACATGAAATATTTGCGTAGAATTGGATTGACAACATCACCGGCGTGCGTTTGCGGCAGTCAGGTTCAGGACGTGGATCATCCCTTATTCCACTGCCCAGTGCTGGATGCAAAGAGATCAAATTTGATACTACACCTCCTGCTCGAGGCTGTCTTCTATATGTGACCTTCGTGAAGCTTGCGTATGGACAGCGTAAAACCCCCCGGCCTCATGGGAGACGTTGCGACCGGACGGCAGCGTGTAAGCGTTGAGGACGCGATGATCATGTTGAATAGTCCCTCGAATGCGTAATTAAGCGGATGGAAGCGGGTAGTGAAGCGGTGTCTCTGTCTCGAGTATGCTTTGCATTGTTGTTCGTATGACCGGCGTGGTACCCACCGGGGAAGCGAAGGATCGGACCACCTCGGCTGAGCCTATGGCGTCCCTCGAATGCGGGTGACAGGTGTAGGCTGAGCTCGATTAGAGACTTTACCGGTGTGGTTAGGGCGGTGCTCATTTAGGGTGTGGTATGCAATTCCACTTTAAACTGGAAAGTTTCTACGCTGGGGAAGCCCCTATACTCAGGGAGATAGAGTGGCCTCTATCTAGGGAGTACGCGGAGGGGGGGACAGGGTGATGTATTTCGGCCTGTTAGCCCTTCGCGTGCGGCATACGAGGTTGTCTCGGCCCTTAGGGGCTGGGGCGCTTCTACACCAATGCTGCGGCGGTAACCCAATTCCGTCGTATGCGGAGGTGCGTCAGCTCTCATCTTGAGAATCAAAACGTCCGATAAGGCCAAAAGGCCAGGTGCGGACGCTAAAGATCCTCTTATCTTGTTGACGATGAGTACTCGGGAACTACATCTCATGCTCGTTGAGGAAGCGATGATTGTGCTGGCTAGTTCCTCGAATGCGTGAGTAGTGGGGGATGGGAACGGGTAATGAATCGGTTGCTCCTACTCGAATATGATTTGCACGTAGGTGAGGCTGAGATTGATTGGAGGCTTTTACCATAGTTAGTCTCCTCTAGGGGGTGGTTAGCAATTCCACTTTAAACGAAACCGCGGCCGCTGCGGATCCGGAAGTTTCTGCGCTAGGGAAGCCCCAATACTCTGGGAGATAGAATGGCCTTCTCTATCTAGGGAGCGCGCGGGAGACCGGGCTGATGTATTTCAGCTTAGGTAGCAGAAAACCCGCGCGCGGCATACGACCCGATGCACAATGCGGGCCCAACCACTCTGACTGGACAAGCGGGGAGCGAGGTTGTCTTGGCCCTTCGGGGCTGAGCTGCCTCTACACCAATGCTGCGGCTGTAACACCATTCTGTCGTATGCGGAGGTGCGTCAGTTCTCATCTTGAGAATTAAAACGTCCGATAAGGCCGAATAGGCTAAGTGCGGATGTTAAAGATCCTCATTATCCTTTATAGGATGACCGAGTATGCGGAAACTCACTACACCTCTTGCTGAATGGATCGTACTGGCCGTGTACTCGAAGAAACCTCCTCAGTGCAAACATTGTAACTGTGTTTGAACAATTCGTTCAAAATTGTAACTTGCGGGAAATGAACAATATAATGTCATAATAAATATTAAATTAAATTTCATAAAAATATATAGGTAAATGTCAATAATGTAACTGTATCTAAATTACATGTAATGTAGTAGTGGTTCATGTAGAATATGAATGACTAAATAAATTTAAAAAAATTACCCTTGTAGACTTAATTAACAAAGATTGTTTGGCCTCCAACTTGTTTCGTATTCGAGATAACAAGAAAAGTTTGTCCGGATTTTTGTTTTCATTTAGGTTTTTATGCCTCTTAATACCAAAAGAATATTGCATCAGTTCATAAAGCAAAAGTGTCTTGATCAGTTCACTAGTTCACTGGAAATTATAAAATATATCTTCATAATGGCTTCAAAACCCACAATTCGTGCTTATAGGATGAATTTATGCTCGGTAATAAGGCGATGGAGCCAGCTTTTTAAATTTGCACTACGTTTGGTGTTGTTACAATAAATGAGCGAACTGCCCAAAAGTTGTTCCAACAGTTACCTTCTGAGAATAAGGTCATCGAACATAAACCAATATCTGATAAACCTTTAGTCTTGACTGTTTTGAATGAAAACGATTTAAGCGAAGTTATAGAACTTGATTCGAGTTAAAGATGTTGCCAGACGGTTCAACATAAGCAATGAAACCATTCGCTCTAGTTTACGACTTGTGGCGATGTGGAAGCTGAGCAAATCGGTTATAAAGTGACCGATAGTAGTAAGCTTCAGGTTAAAAACATTTCCTTTCCGTCACTTTCACGGCAAAAAGTAACGTTTTTGACCGGATTGTCACATGCGACGTAAAATGGATTCTGTACTACAGTACTGGTTACTACCAACGAATGACCCTGTCGCATTGACGCGAAAACCGAATTTTCATCAACAAAATATCTTATGATTGGTGGAGTACTTTTTTAAAAAATTTGAATCACTTTTAAGCAGTGCACTTACTTGCTGTTTCCTCACCAAACGTAGTGCACATTTTACGTTATGCTCCAGCCACCAGAACCGAACATACAATAAGCCTACATTAAATATAAGATTTTAAGCTGTATGCCGGTCCCCTCTTAGCATAGGAATATTTGCTCAGATAAGTTAATAGTTGTATGGATTGTTCAAAACATGTTGGAAATAAAGCCGGGTTACTCATTCGGTAGGGAGCAAGGAGACGTTTCCTACTCCATGGAAGTCAAAGGAACTCTAGAGATGAAGAGTCTGTCAACTAAATACGAAAGTCGAGGGGTTGTTTGTGTAGGAAGATTGTCGCAGACACAGTCCAACTAGCCGTGGGATACCGTACATTTTGGATGTGTGAAGTACACTCTTCGCCGGATGTCCAGAGCATTCAAGCACAGTCAGTCTAGCAGTCAACAAAAGGACTTAGCCAGATGTAGAAGAACTGGGAACTCTGGGGAAAAAGCTACCTTAGATTTAGGGTAATATCTCTTGTCAATAAGCTCATCCTTAGAGTAGAGATGATCAATTTGTCTTGGTTGTTTGACTTCACGTTTATTTTGTACAATATTAAGACGGGCCGGTGTAATGTAAATAATTACGAGTATATTTCTCGGATTTATTGTAATTTTGGAACTCTACCTTCTTCTACACAAAAAGTAGTTAAGCCCGTTCGCTGAATGTCCTAAGCACACAGAGAGAGCGTCGGCGCTCGATTACAAAGCTATGAAAAAGGAAATATTTATAATTTACAGTGAACGGTTTGAGACACTTTTTCTTTATGAACTGCATTATCGTTTTAATATATACGTCTTTAATATATACGGTTTACATAAACAACTAAGCCTCTTATGTAAATAAAAACTTAGATTAAAGGTACTAAAACAATAACAAATGAAAAAACGGCACAGACTCTTTTGGTTACCCGGTAGAAACAAGTTGCAGGCGAACAAATCATTGTAACAAACTCAGTCGAATTTATTTAAAGTGAAATTATTTTGTAATAAGTTTAATCCGATTGTTCACCTGAATTAGCTAATTAACTAGTGAAAATAAGTATAATTTTCTCTCCTATTGAACATTGTGGCAAAACAAACGGCTTAATAATCAGATTTCAGCTTCAAAGTATAAATGCAGGGAATATTAATCGAAATATTATCAATTTGGAACAAAGGTAAATGGTTTGTAATTATTATTAAACATCGGTTATTGATTTAATAGCGAGAATTATTAAATTCACTAGTTTTCGTGGTCCGCTTTACCAAATAACATCTTTCAATTAATTAATCTTTATTTAAGGTCTTGGTTGAGATAAAAAAGTCAGTGTCACGAGCGGGATTCGAACCTACGACCTTCGGCTTGATACGCCGCTGCTCTACCACTTGAGCTATATTGACTTCGATCCACTCGGACAATAACTTCCCATCTCAACCTCATCTTTTGAATTTTCCCTCCTTTTATCTTTCCCTATTTTTATCTCAACCAATACCTTAATACAGATTAATTAATTGAAAGATGTTATTTGGTAAAGGGACCACGAAAACTTAAAAAAATGTTTATAAGTTATATCATATCTGCAATGGAGACAGGAAAGCTGGATTACTCACGGATTGGAAAGACCAGTGAGTGAAGAGTGGAATTCGCCATTACATTTTATTGAAAACTTAATATATTAAGATCACGATGATCTTCATTCACGCACCATGATCCAGATCGTACTCCATTCAGTGGAGTTTGGAGAAGGTGATGTAATGGTCTGGTCTGGAATTTACACTGGAGGATGAACTGGAATCCATATAGTTGAAGGCAGTCCGTTATGTGCGAGAAATTCTCCAAGAATACATCCCTCAAACCAGGAATCTCATTGGTTGGGATTTTCGATTTCTGATGACAATGACCTCAAGGAGTCAGAGTTGTTTATCAATTTTTAGAAAACCTGGGAATTTTTCCATCTGCCCCTTCTCACATTGTCTCCAGACCTTAATACCACTGAGCCCATGTGGGATATGATACTGAGAAGGAACCTTCTATCAACATCTCCAACCAGTTGACCTGCAACAACTGAGTTGCAGCGATTCAACATCTATGGAGTGAAATTCCTTATGGAATTAGTGACTTTACTATCAGGTACATAGCGGTTTTAACTAAAGTACAATATATTTAAGTACAATATACACAGTATTAATTGTTTAAAAATATTATTGTGTCCAATAAAAAAAATTATGGAATTAAACCTTTTTGTTTTGTTATTTTTCCAAATCTGTTAATTAAATTTTCCTTCAGTAAAAAAATAATAATTTCTAAAAACATTTAATGCACTTTATAATCAAATTAAAAGAAAAATGCTACAAAATTGGCAATATACCTATTCATTTTGGAGCAGTTTATGTTGAAAGTAAATACGACGGAAGCAAAAGAAACATATAGTCGTTTTGGGTGCAAAACGAGTACTTTGTAGGTTGGAAGCATTCAGAAGCAAAATGAATAATGTTTCTTGTACGGAGGCAAAATTAGGTACTAAAACCTGCGTAGAACAGGGAAGAAAAACGGAGTGGTGCTGAGGGTGGAGCAAATAAAATTTTAAGAATACCAAAAACCATCGCGATTTAAAAAAAAATGCGAAAAATTTATGGAAGAAATCACGACTTTTAACAGTCAATATAATTTTCTCTTTCAAATTTGTAAAAAGGCCAAAGGAGAAATTTCAGTAATTTTTTATACATGATCATATAATTTTTCTTGCCCTTTGTTTTTTATAGTCTAATACTAAGGTACAAATAGCAGGAAGGCGGAACCTGCTGAAATTTGTGGATAGAATTTGAAACAGTTAAGTGAAAAGTTGGCAGCCACCTAGTTCTGAGTCTGTTACCTTTTACTGTAAATAACGGTCTTGCTTGGAGCGAAAACGTTTCGACCTGACACAGTTCCTGAGATAGAATGTTTAGGATATTGCCCTGACCCATTCCAGTCCTTTTGAAGGAATTAAAAGGACGGTACGTGCCGCCTTTGCACCCTTTCGTTTAATTGCTTTCGTTTCAAATTCTCTTTAGCCGCGCGTGCGAAAGGTGCTGACGTTCGCAATAGCTATCCTCCATTAACAAATAAGATTCGAAAAATTTTAACACTAAAGTCTCTTGGTAGATAAACTGTACACTTTTTTCTACATTTAAATTGGCTTTTCCTTATTTCTTATTCCTCTCACTGTCTTTTCACCGTCTATCTGTTTATGTGACTGTCCCCCCTCAGTCTCTATCCCTCTCTCCTCTCTCTCTTTCTCTCTCTCTCTCTCTCTCTCTCTCTCTCTCTCTCTCTCTCACACACACACACACAATATATATATCGCTCGCTTTCACTTTCTTTCTCTCACTACCTTCTCTCTGACTGTCCGCCGCCTGTCTCTCTTTCTTTCTCTCACTACCTTTTCTTTGTCTGTCTGCCTGTCCCTCTCTCACTCACTCTCTCTCTCTCTCTCTCGACTTTTTCTCACTCACTCACTCTTTCTTTCCCTCTCTCTCACTTCTCACTGTCTTTTCTTTGTTGATTTGATTTCTAAAAAGGTTTTCTGACCCCTGGGTTACGGAAACCCGTTACGGAACATAAAATTCAAGTTATGCTTACATATAATGTCACTACCTACTAGATGGCAATACACAATTATACTCTTATCTCAATTTAATCCTAATTGACGATAATACGAATTTTTGTTTTTTTTTGTAGGTTCTATAAGCAACATTGACGACGGGGAATACAGTTGCAATAAGACACAGGTGAAAAAAGTGATATCCGGGGTCGTCGGAGCCGCATCCAGCGTCACATCCATTCAAGTTGCAAATCTCCTCAGACTCTTTAGAATACCGCAGGTATGTTTTTCTTATTTAAAATTGATTAAATGGCCGGTAATTGGCACTCGGTCATGTGTGTTTAAGACAACGGTTTGTTATTTTTTCTACTAACGATTTTATGGGTCAACCAAGCATTCCTATTCCTAATGCATCGAGAGATTCCAATCAAAAATTTTAAGTAAAATTGTTAATACTCATTTTTATGTATCAACCCTCACTCTACACCGAGACTTCAATATTCCCTTTGTTTGTGTAGAAACGAAAACCTTTAAAAAAATCCGTCAATTTCATTCCACTCATCCCGATTCATCCGTCACCTCAGTTCCATTACCATCTAAGATTATCCTCCCCGCCGCATCAAACTGGGTGAGTTCCCTCACATCATTCTCATGATAATGGTTTCATTCTTTCAATATTTTTACTGTTTTGATTGCTTTACCGAATAAAAACAATAAAATTTAATGGTTTATAAAATTCTTTTTTTTTGGCTTTGCGTTTGGGCATCNCTAATTAAAAATATTAAATAAAATATAATAAATACATCGTCGACTTAAACGCCGATGGCTACGTGATGCCCTAAATAGCGACGAATAAAATTGAAAAGTGATTAATTAAATATTTTTTATTATAAAATGCTTGCCACTGAGTGAGTTCTTCTCACATGCTTTTCGTGTCAATCGTTTCCGTTTTAATGCAATTTTACTGATTTAATTGTTTTGTGAATGTAAAAGTCAATAAAAATAAAAAACGTTCACTACCGTTGGTTCAGATGAGCTGTTGCTCTTTTAGTGACTTTTTAATGCTCTGCCTTTTTGTCTTACGTAATAAGTAAAACACTCAAACACTAATTATTTAATTTTTGAACATTAGGTTGGGGCATCAGTGGGCGCAACGGTTTAGGCGTTGACATTGCACTTATCACTGCAAGGTAAAGGTTCCGGGTTCGAATCCGGCGGTCCTGCATTCGAACCCAACATATTTACAAATGAGCTTTTTTTTTTAAAAACACCCGACCCTGAGTGTTCATATGACTCTGATATAAATTTTATTGGTGTGAATAACTTGCCTGGTAGGAGACTAACCATTGATATGAATAATACAGGCTTATGTTTAATCTTTCAATTAATTAAGGTTTTTATCTGAGATAAAAAAGTCAATGTCACGAGCGGGATTCGAACCCACGACCTTCGGCTAGAACGCCGCTACTCTACCACTTGAGCTATCGTGACTCCACTCGGACACTAACTTCCCATCTCAACCTCACCTTTTGAATTTCCTTCCTTTTTGCAATTTTTCAAAGGTCGTGTTATCTATTTGATTCTCGGCGGCAAATGAAATGGCCACTGAGAGGTTTAGTGAAATACTTCATTTAACTTATTAAATTCACTAGTTTTCATGGTCCGCATGACTAATTAATTGAAAAATATTAATTGGTCAAGCGGACCACGAAAACTAGTGAACTTATGTTTAATACTTGTTGATGAGAATGAGGTCCTTACATCTTATAAAAAGTAAAAGAATTCTACTGCTAGTGACTATTACGGCATGAGTACTAACTTCTTTAAAAGTGTTGCGACCCACTTAATTACGCTGCTAACCCATGCAATTAATCTATGTCTTTCTGAATGTTATTTCCCGAATGTTTTAAAGCAGTGTATTGTCACACCAATTTATAAAGGCAGTGGTAGTAAAAATGAGCCAAATAATTATAGATCTATAACCCTCGTATCAATACCCTCAAATGTTTTTGAGTCTTTGTATCATGACAGACTGCTCCATTTTGTAAACTAAAATTGGCATTGGTTCTGTCGATATGCTAGCCAACTTTTGGAAAAAATCAACATGTGCAAATTGTGAACACTGATCTCAGTGAATCTTTTGACACAGTGAATCATTCTCTGATTTTTTAATGCTCTGCCTTTTTGTCTTATGTAATAAGTAAAACACTTAAACACTAATTTTTCAACATTAGGTTGGGGCATCAGTGGGCGCAACGGTTTAGGCGTTGACACTGCACTTACCACTGTAAGGTAAAGGTTCCGGGTTCGAATCCGGCGGTCCTGCATTCAAACCCAACATATTTACAAATGAGCTTTTTTTTTTTTTTAAAAAAAACCCGACCCTGAGTGTTGATATGACTCTGCGAACTCTTGTAAAAAAAAAGAAAAACTTCATTTTTCCGTGAAAAAATAGAATTTTACATCTCAATCAAACTTTCGACTTCTTGAACGACATAAAATAGTGAAACAGATATGTTTTCAAGTTACAGCAGATAAAAATAACATTGAGAAATTGTAGAGCCTCTAAAAGAGAAGGAAAGATGGACAAGTAGTTACATACGAAATTTATACCATATGAGTTTACATACATAAAAGGACGGCGAGGTCGAACTAATAGATGGGTCTTGAGGGCGTAAGGAAAATTTCACCTGACAGGAAGGAAAGTGTTCATTCTAGGAAATGATGTTCTACGAGACAGACCTGAGATACTTAGACGCTGACTTACGAGGCTTTGGGTCGTTATGACCCCAGTGGATTAAAGGTCTTAAGCCTCTAAAAGCTTCTACCGGCAAATGAGGGAATCTGGTAATATCAATAATTTTAAATTGCAGTCATCAAATAAAATACTCTAGCATTACTAACACTTTCATTAAATCCTTTTGAAATATATACGAGATAAAACCGAGATTTATAATTAACAGTTAAATTTAGAGCCTGGAAAACAAAAATAAAAAATGGTTAAAATAACGTTTCAGAAGAAGGTCAGATTGTTACTATTTATACACCGATCAGTTCAAACTTAAAGGCGGGGGGGAGGTAAACTGCTGAGGGATCAAATTTCAGGGGTTAGGTTCGGTTTATGCTAGTTAATGTTAAGACGTTCAATTTCAACTATGATCAAAGCTGATAGTTACTTCCCTATTTTACCATATTCAAACGGGCCTAGTGTTCCAAAGAACGGATCAGTGAACTATTAATAATACCGGACTTAGTTTGAATCTGATTTGCTATACTTATTTTGTAAAGTTAAATTACTTTCATTTAATTATGTTAAATTACGATTTAGTTAATTTTTTAAGAAATCAGATCGGGAAAATATAAATGAAATATACATGAGCATACAAAAAGTTGAAATAAAAAAAAGTTGGTTAATTTTGTGAACTGATTTTCTAAAAAATAGTATGTTTTATTTGAATTGTATTTATTTATAGCCTTCAAAAATGTTTGATCATAGCAGATACTACTCTGTATTTTCGTTAGGATCTTTTATTATTTATGAAATAACTTCTTCCCAGTTACTTTCCAAAAGGTAAAACGGTTCAATAAAAAAAAATAAAAAAAAATAACTTGCTTTGGATGTATTGTTTAAATGGAATAAGCTTCAACTTCTACTCTAACTGCAGAATTCTAATATCAGTGTAAAAATTAACAAATTAATAAAAAAGCTAGACAACAAATCTGTTAGTCATGAAAGGCGGCAATCTAATTATGCCAAACTCTTGGAAACTGACAACTATTCAATAGAACGTTGGAAAATACTTCAAAATATTAAATTTTATTAGTGTGAATAACTTGTCCGATAGGAGACTAACCATTGATATGAATAAAAAAAAGCTTATGTTTAATGCTTGTTGATGAGAATGTGGTCCTGACATCTTATAAAAAGTAAAAGAATTATATTGCTAGTGACTATTACGGCATGAGTACTAACTTCTTAAAAAGTGTTGCGACCCACTTAATTACGCTGCTAACCCATGCAATTAATCTATGTCTTTCTGAAGGTTATTTCCCGAATGTTCTAAAGCAGTGTATTGTCACACCAATTTATAAAGGCAGTGGTAGTAAAAATGAGCCAAATAATTGTAGATCTATCTCGTACCAATTATTCAGAAATCGTGAGATTTGGTCTGGTGTGATGTAGGCTTCAGAAAAACATTTTCTTTATCGTGCCAATGTTTTGATCTTTATTGAGATCATCTTCAGGGCCTGGGATTTACGAACATTGTTTAAATTTAACAAATACTTGTACGATGTGGAAAAACGTGAATTTATACAATGCAAAATATATTTTTTATATTCAATCAAAGTATTTCTANTGTGTGTGTGTGTGTAAATAATGTACATGAAAATAATACTAGAGCGAAAAATAAGTTGCCTTATCTATTCTGTACAAAGACTAAAATTAGTCATAGTTTAGAATTTGTTGGAGTCAAGCTATTTAATAAACGAACTGTACATATAACAACATTACCTACATGGGTCTTTAAAAACAGAGTTTGCAAATGGCTACAGAACAACCCATTTTACACTCTGAATGAATTTTTTAACGCAGACGTTGAACCAATGTAAAACAATAAAATGTAGATGTAATAAAATGTAAAATATGACATATTAAAACAAAATGTAAATCTTGTTCACGAATAAAATTATTCATATTCGGAATGTTCTGATTATGATAAAACATCTTACCTATTTCATTTGTAATTTGCTTGTCGAATATTGAAAAAAAGTAATATTATGACTATTAAAACAGGACGATCAAAGATAATCATGACTGAGAAAAATAGAAGCAAATTCTAGTTGATTTCAAAAAGAAACCAAACCCCAGCTATTATGTTATGGGATGGTTAAGGGAGGTATTTTGCATGTGTGGCCCAGAGTACGTTTAACCCACCAAGTTGATTTACTTCGTAGTATGTACACTTATTTTCATTCTATGGCAGAAGGGTACCATTTTTTGAAAAGCCAAATTCAAATTCTTTGTGGCTTTGTCCGCGTAAAGAGATTTCCGCGTAAAGGCCCAAACTGCAGTGTGGCTTATATAGCGGAGAGAGGGCTCTTAAGTATAAAGAAAAAAGTGTTGGCCCTAGTAGAGACCATTTGGCTATCCGGACAACATATTTGAAAGAAGAAATAGCTTTATTAAGAAAAACACGAATGGATGTGCGACTAGAAAAACAAAATCATTGGGACATAAATAACCTCAGGGAGTGTTTTGACACCAAAAAATCAATAAAAATCTTTTATGAACAATTACATATAACTATTTGTAGCAATATCCAATAAGTTGAAACAGAAAGATTTTGCTATGAGAATATTATTTTAAAAGTCAACTATAAATCATCATTTTTCAGATGGTTAAATGACAAAACATTTCCGATTGACTAATCCAGCAGATATAGGTCTTTCTCACCTCCTTTCAAATCACATAGAGAGATTTCAAAATCCTTTTCCTGTGTATCAGAACAAATCAACGTTGATAAATCCGTGATAGTATGTTTCCATTGACCCAACGAAAGAGAGGTGACAAAGCTCAAATACTAGTGGATTTCTGGTTTTTTCGTCCCCGCAGAGGGTTTAAAAGATGTGTCAGATTAGGACGATTCGGTGAAAGATTAAGAGGTCGACGATTTCGGCCGAACGAGCACGCCGATCCTTTATCGACGGTGTCGAACAGCAAGCAGCCCGACAAACTCATAGAGCATTTATGAAAAAGTTTTCGACTCCTTTTCTGACAAATTTATTCCTTTCTCTCGTTCGAGATCCAATATACGATTGGAATACGGAACGGTCGGAATATTGTACCTTTCTTCAAACGATCCCCTACATCCATAACGGTTGTTTACATAGGATTATTGCGTGAGATATTAGGAAAATTCTCCATACTTCTTCTCTTAAAGTTATATTCAGGGAATACGTCCTTTTTATTCATATTTAATATTAAAACCCTTTTTTTCAATACGGCGATATACTTATATACTCCGTTTCCTTTTTTTTTTTTTAATTTTATTTCTATACTTTGTACAAGGCCAAACCATTTGTCACAATCGTTTGGTCTATGTTGCAATCTTAGGATTTATTACATACTTAACCTAAACATCTTCTAACAAAGTTAAACTTAATTAATAATTAACTTCAAGATAAGATATCGTTTTGCATTGAATATGTGTGTTCATGTAAGTGTCGTGGTTATTAGAAATTAATATTATTTATATATTTATACTTTGATTGAATATATAAAAAATATATTTTGCATTGTATAAATTCAACGTTTGTAAATCCCAGGCCCTGAAGATGATCTCAATAAAGATCGAAACGTTGGCACGATAAAGAAAATGTTTTTCTGAAACATACATCACACCAGTCCACATCTCTCGATTTCTAAATAAATTATTTATATCGTTCGTTTTGGCAAAAAATTGTTTTTTTTTAAGTGGTACCCAGTTGCTTATCTATAACATTCTGCTGCGTATCTAGAGATTCAGTCAAAACTTTATTAACGGTAAGGAAAGAATTATTATCTAAGGCCCAATACGATTTTTTCTGCGCATTACTATCGTAATAAATGTACATAAAATTCAGCTTATTGTTTATCTTTATCTAGTCTATTTTTCATGTTAAGGCGTATAAAAAAATTCGAACAATCCATTATATTTCGTAGTCCGATTGACCAAATAACTTAATATAATAATCTAATAGAATGCATGGATTTACAGTATGGACCAAGTTAAAATTAGAAACAATTTTAATTTATTAATCTTTATGTGAGGTATTGCTTGAAATGAAAAAGTTAGTCTCACGAGCGGGATTCGAACTCACGACCTGCGGCTCAATACGCCGCTGCTCTAACCAGTCACGATAGCTCAAGTGGTTAATTAAGACGAAGGTCGTGGGTTCAAATCCCGCTCGTGGCACTAACTTATTCATTTGAGCCGAAGAACTTAGATGAAAAGAATAATTAATTGGATTAATGTTTTTACTTTTTTAAAGATTAATAAATTGAAAGAAGTAATTTGGTCAATAAACCACAAAATATAATGGATTTAATACGCTATAGTATTCAATACCCTGGAAAAGTACTATACTACTCTCAGGTTTCTGAAGTCTACTACCTGGGTTCGAATCCCGCTCGTTAGACTAACTGCTTCATTTCAACCATTACCTTACATGAAGATTAATTATTAATTGAAATTTGAACAATAATTAATATGCCGCGGGGTAAACTTTTTTCTATAACACTTCGCTTTCTAAAAATGTAGGGATTGGATTAAAATAAAATCACCCAGTATATCAGTTGGCATTTTATAAATTTGGGATAGGAAAATAATGAGCAAGATCACATTAAGTGAGAAAAAAAATAGTTTCAGAAACCAAAAAACGGTTTGAGTAAAGTAACCAAAATACTTTAAAAAAACACATTTCAGGTTTTTTAAGCAGCCGGTTTGACCTTTAAAATCGAATTTTGATTGCAATAAAAAATTTTCATGTTTTGGTGGATTCGCTAGGGGCAATTTTTTGTCGTCGAGGTTTCAATTCAAAGTTCATAACTTCTCTGAAATGTATCACAATTGAGCGTTTATACAACCGTTCGAAATCTAAATATTTCTTCTTTCTGATTGTGTCAACAACGTTTAGATTTTGCTGTCACTACGACAAAATTGTTTTTCGCACCCAAGCTACAGGTAAATAATGTAAATAGAAACATAACTCCCTTTCAATTAGCAGATTGAATATTTTCTGTGATATGGCTATGCATCAATTTTATTTTAATTTATATTTATGATTATTTTAATGAAAACCTCTTGGCTGTAAACTTTAAAAAACTCAACTTCTATTGAGGGCAACGAAATTTTGAAAAAGGTTTAGGTTTGAACACAAACTTTATGTTGAAATGGGTCTAGAAATACTACATAACTATTCTATGTAAAACATTAGCATCTATTTGTTACATGCTTCTTGAATTAAAAGGTAGTAGACTTCAGAAATCTGAGAGTAGTGTATACTATTGTGTATTAAATCCATTATATTTAGTGGTTTATTCACCAAATTACTTCTTTCAGTTTATTAATCTTTTTATTTAGGTTTTGGTTCAAATGAAAATGTTAGTGCCATGAGCGGGATTCGAACCCACGACCTTCGTCTTAATTAACCACTTGAGCTATCGTGACTGGTTAGAGCAGCGGCGTATTGAGCTGCAGGTCGTGAGTTCGAATCCCATCTCAACTTACCTTTCGAATTTTCCTTCCTTTTTTGCCATTTTTCAAATGTCGTGTAACCAGAGTTCGATTCTCGGCGACATGTGAAGTGGCTACGGGGAACTGTTAGTGAAGTTATACTTCGTTTTACTTATTAAATACATTATATTTAGGGGTCTGTTGATCATATTACTTCTTTCAATTAATTAATCATTTTATGTAAGGTTTTGGTTGAAATGACACGACATTTGAAAAATGGCAAAAAGGAGGAAAAATTGGAAAGGTTTTAGGTTAAGTTGTGGAGTTGGTGTCTGAGTGGATCGAAGTCACGATAGTTCCAGTGGTAGAGCAGTGGCGTATTTAGTAGAAGGTCGTGTGTTCGAATCCCGCCGTCGCACTAACTTTTTTATTTCAACCAAATCCTTACACAAAAAGATTAAAGCCAGGAACCCACTTACCCGATTCTACGCCATGCGACGCTTCCCGATGCTACCCGACGCCTTGCCACATTTTGGTGGGGTGTGCACATCTATCCGACGCAAGTACACGTCGCGTACAGTCCACAGCGTTTATCACAATAATCACTATCACCCTCTCAACGCATCTTTTGTTCTTAATGCACTATTTTGAGCACAACTATCTAATAAATCGTTGGTTAAACTTAATTGTTTTAAATAAAGTTACTCCTAACCATCTAATTAAACAATGTTTATAAAAACTTATGCATTTTTGATCTCGTTTAATTTGGTTTGGTTAACATGTTGTAATTAATATAACGACAAAATTACATGTACTTAGTTTGAAATAAACTACAAAAAATATGAGTGCCCTGTTCTGATGCTACCCGACATTAGAAAATGGTGTAATTTTACGAGCAAAACTATGAAATAAATTGTTAATTAAATTTTATGAGCAAAACCGTGTAATAAATTGTTCCAATTTTAGTATATGTACCGCCGAAGCGAGTACAATAAATTGTTAGTTAAATTCATTATATCAAAAAATCGTATTCCGGTGTTTTGATTAATTTTCTACCAAACCATTAAAATTAATTTTTTAAATAAAAACTAATTAATTTTTAATCACAGTTAATTTGGTTTATATTAAAATAAGTATGTTGTAATTAATATAACGACAATAATACATGTAGTTTGAATAAAAATATGAGTGTCCGGTTCTTTTGTCTTCGACTGTACTCGATGCTACCCGACGAAAATCTGGACAGTGGGGATCGCAGAGCGTAGAGTATGGTAGCGTGGCATAGCATCGGGTAGATGTGTTCCTCGATTAACTATAGCGTATGTTTCTGGTGAAGTGTAACATATGCAATAAAGTGTTGTAAGTTAAAAAAACAAAAACAAATATATTTTGTGTACATTGTAAACTTTTATTTATTAAATTAGATGTAATTACAGTACTTGCTTGGTATGTGTCATGTAGTCTTAAGTATGCCGTACAAAATATAACTTGTTTTAAAGAAGTATCTGAAAAGAGAAGCATAAATATCGGATAAAATGAAAATCTGAAAAGTCATTTCGTTTTGACAGAAGAGGAAAACACAGAACAGCACAAACAATTTTGTAATTAAAATGTACTGTGTAATTATCTGATAAAACGTATGAAAAAATAATTGTTTTATCCGTTGTATAATGGGGGTACGTGTTAGAAATAACAGATAAATGAACATCTATTATATTATAAAGCATTTACCCCATGTACATTTACATTTATATTTTAAATTTTTTAATTTCAAATTTCTCAAAGCAACCTAAACTGCGAACAAATGAATAGGGGCATTGCCAGTTTGGTAGTATTTACTTTCCCTAGCATGTTTATTTTATTTTCGTTACAAATTGCATTAAAATTTGTTATAAATTATTATGTTTTTTACAAAAGGAAAATTTAATTAAGGGATTTTGAAAATAACATAAATAATAAATAATAAAAAAAAGATAAAATATAAAAGGTTTTAATTCTATAATTTTGTTTATTGAATAAAAAAAACAATGGAACACTTAATACTGTGTACAATGACCTGTGTTGGCTAAAACCTCTGTGCACCTGTTAGGCATACTGTTAATGAGGGTGTCACTAATTTCATAAGGAAATCTATAGGCATAAGGAATTTTTCAGGTCAACTGGCTGCGGATCGAAAAACCCTCTCCGCAACGCATCCGACATGTGATAAATGGTATTGAGGCCTGGAGACAATGGGGGAAAGGGTAGATGGAAAATTCCCATGTTTTCTAAACATCGATGAACAATGTTGGCTCTATGAGGTCTGGTATTGTCATCCGAAAATCCCTGCCCATGAGATCCTTGGTTTGAGAGATGTATTTCTAGATAATTTCTGATGTAATTTCGCGTATCTACGTATAAGGTCTATGACCCAACTGAATCCAGCAGCTTTTTTATTTTATCGGTGGGAAGAATTTGTAGGAATCATGGCGTCTGTAGTTGTGGGTTTTCTATCTGTATACGTTTATTTCATTAGGATATTTCTTATGGACAGTTTCAAGCCTAAACGGTTTAAACGACCATCTTTATTTATTCCCAATGTAAAATTCATACTAGGGTGAAAGGATTAATTAATTGCAGGACTTCTTTTACATCCACGCGATAACTTTTATGTGCGGGTCCCACCTTGCCCTCCGTGTTCTCGCAGTCAGCAGGAGAGACCCATCACCTCCCAGACGGACAATAAATATTTTATTTTATTTTATTATTTTTTTAATGTCCAGTTAGCTGCCTTTCATTTGCACAATGAGTCTAAAATACTAACCTATATTGGTGGGTTTATGGTGTACTTGATATTCCACCACAGACCCACCCACCATACACAAATGTCACTCTAATAAATACATTCACTCAATCGGTAACCACTCATTCTATATGTACAGCTAAGAATGCTGAGCTACTGGCGCATTTAATATTGAGACAGTTCCTCCGCCCATTCATTCTTTAAGAAACAACTAGCCTAATACTAACCTAAATCGGTGGGTCTGTGGAGTAGTCGATATTCCTGCACTATCCACCCAATCACACTCACTTTCGAGTCAATAAATTCATTCATTCTACACAAAACACACAAAGAGAAAACTAACCTAGTTTGGTGGGTCTGTGGGGTACTCGATATTCCGTCCTCTACCCACCCACAACTATTTTATTCTTTTTACATTTTGAACAGATTGTATATTAATAATTTTTCGTCTAGTAAAACACAGTTTGATCTCAAATGGCATATATTTTTTGTTGCAAGCCACAAAACTGAAAAACCTTCCGTAAAGTAATTCACTTTACAATATTTGGAATCATCCGTTATTTTTAATTTGATATTTGAAAATGTCTTCAAAAATAGACAAAGTGATGTGATTATTTATCATTTATAAATTTACAAGCAAAAAATATTTGTTTATTATTAAGGATTTTACAATTGTGAATAGATGTGTATATTTCTTCAACTGCTAAATTTATTAATTATTGTTTTATGCTTTTTAAGAAAGAGATATATTTCTAAAAGGCTTGAGTGTTTTCTATCTAATTTCCCATCTTTGATGTCTTTTCCGATTTTTTGTTGTTTATTTTATCCATCAATCTTTTTTTACAACAATTTTATGGTTCATGCTATGAAAAATTCTTTTTGTTTAATAAAAAGTGATTTATTTTGCCACTTTATTAGTTAAGAGCATGTCAAAATTAAAACGTAATCGACACAAAGAGTTCTAACCAGACTTTTCTTTTTTCTGAATTTTAATATGTCTCTTAAAATGAAGCTATGCGTGAAACTGTAAATTATAATGGAAAGAAAATACTTATTCCGATGTCCCAGACCGCGCGGAGGATGGTGAACTAACTCGATTTTAGTTACGGACAGTCATAACCAGGTTGTAACAAGTGCTTCGTTAGCACTGAGCTTCTGAGAGGGTCATAGGTCGAAATTAGATCCGAAGTACGTTCGATCCCTTCATAGGGAAAAACAAAAGGGGCAAAATGGGCCATCTCAGGGGGTGGATTAGACACAACTATCGCCATGGGACACTCTTAATACCCACCCTCTTGTCTTCGGGGGGTAATATCATTATTAGTCCGGCCGGACAACTCCAGGGACTGAAAGCACAGAATGGAACGACAAATAAATCAACTCAGGGCATCTTGCTTGTTTGGTGAGCTTAACGAGAAAGCATGTGCACTCTGTTTTACGGCAATCGTTGTAATTAACGATTTTTCACTGTCCTGATAAGTTAAGAAAGGCTTAGAAGGTAATCGTAATGGTATCATTTAAAAAAAGACCGCAAAATACCCGATAAAAAGGATAAAATATGTAATTGAAAAATATTTGTTCAAATTTTTATATAATAGAATTACAGGATTTGGTTAAGTTTTGAGATTTCTGACTGCAGGATTATCGGTAGCTTGGTCATTCCAATTCTTTTGATATGTTTATCATTGTTGTTTCTTTTCTGTGTAATTCGTTTCAAATTTGCCTTACCAATGATAGGTCTGCACTGGGACAGAACAAAAAACCCAAATTGTATCATAATATATACCATAATTTCGACTAGAGGGACTTTATTTTGCGTGATTTTTTTGTAACGTATTCCCAGAACTTACTCAATTTTCCACATCTACTCAACAAGCCGTCCAAATATAAAGTGAGCGTTATAACATTCTCGGATTTTATTACCGGCCCATATAAAATTGAAATAAAAGCTTTGCTTCGAATTTATCTTGAGCACATGATGGTGTTTGTTCGTAACTCGGTTTTGGAAATCTTTGGTACGCCTGCACGGTGCTTTATTGCACAAAGGGCTCTTTGAGAGTATCAATCCACTGTTTCGTCAAGTACATATTTGCCAGCTTTCAAACTCAAGTGGATTCCATCCACGGCTAGGCGTCCGGAAAAAAGCCTAACAGATTGAATTCAAATTACGTCGTCTCACACCACGACTAAAAGTTCCAAACTAATTTTCTTAAATTAATCCATATTTGTTTAGTGATCATGATTGACCATATTAATTATTCCAATTAATTATTATCATCTAAGGTTTTTGGTTAAGATGAAAAATTAATGTCACGAGTGGGATTGGAACCCACGACCTTCGGCTTGATACGCCGCTGCTCTAACCACTTAAGCTATCGTCACTTCGATCCACTCGGACACTAACCCCCCACCTCAACCCCAATTTTTTTTTAAATTTTCCCTCCTTTTTGCCATTTTCAAATGTCGTGTAATCTATTTGACGGCCAAGGCTTGAAAAATGGCAAAAAAGTGGGAAAATTCGAAGGTTGCAGGTTGAGATGGGAAGTTGGTGTCCGAGTGGATCGAAGTCACGATAGCTTAAGTGGTTAGAGCAGCGGCGTATTGAGCCGGAGGTCGTGGGTTCGAATCCCTCTCGTGACATTAATTTTTCATCTCAACTATAAACCTTAGATGAAAAGAATAATTAATTGTATTAATTGTGTTTTTTTTTTCAAAAACATTATATGTTATGGTTTATAAGGCTTCTGCTGTTGCGAACTCTCGGGGGGAAAAAATAGATGGTTCAATTACATTTCTTAAATTTATAAAACTTGTAGCTTTCGTCGCTTTAAAAAAGGACTAAGCATTTGCAAGCTTCGAACTACCAATAGTCAAACCATTCAGGTATTTGGCGTTTACAGTCCATCTAACGGGTAGTTTACGTAATGTACCTGTAATTTTATATTAATTTTACTTTTTATTTTAACTGTTACAATATAAACGCTACTCATTTCTAATTTTATGTAAAACAAGTTTATTTTAATATTGGATTGCCCAGAAAATAATGATGGTTTTTACGTTTTCTTTCAATACCGCGCCCCCCCATATAATAAAGTGTTACGTTTGATGAATTTTTGTTCGAATATCAACACTTTTTAATATGCTTCTAAACAATTTTTTTTTACCTCAGTAGCATTTCGTCACTTAGGAATAATTCAGTCTTTACTAAGATGTCAACGCGTTATTTTGGCGGAATTTTGTTTTACGAGTTTAAACTCCGTCGCAACGGTGCCCAAACTGCCAGAAAGTGTAATGGAGTCTGGGGCGATAACAGTGTAAGTGCGAGCATCGTTGAGAGTTGGTACAACAAATTTGGACAGGGAGCTTTTAGTCTTGAAGACAAAGAAGCTCAAGGAAGGATTCTTCCCTAGATGATGATGTTCTGCGAACTTTGGCCGAAGAAAATCCCCAAACAACACTTCACACAGAATTTTTCAGTTAGCAAATCGACCGTCGCTAACCTCCTTAGGATAATTTGAAAGGTTGAAAATCTCGAAAGTTGGGTCGTGCATTAAACGACCTCATTTATTCAATTTAATTTCAAATTTGTAAAACAACTTTCTTCACGTTTAAACATAATTGTTTGTATTTTAATTTTTGTGTGTATAAAACGAGTACAAAAGTTGTTTTAACCATTGACTAACCTATCATCTAATCTGGAAATAATTCTTAAGCATAACAGTGACATCAAAGATAATCTTATTAGGTACTTAAAATTGATAAATTCGTATGGGTACATATAACCAACTAAATGTGGTATATCTCCATTTTTCAGAATGAATGTATTTATTAGTGTCTGATGTTAAGTGACCAGTGATTATCCGGAGATCGTGAGATGCGGTCTGGTGTGACATGGGTTTTAGAAAAACATTTTCTTTATCGTGCCAACGTTTTGATTTTTTTATTGAGATCATCATCAGGGCTCAAAGTGTTTGTTTTCCGTGTAGATGAGATGTGTCATTCTCAACACGACTCACAAGAATGACACATCTACATGGAAAACAAACACTTTGAGCTCTGAAGATGATCTCAATAAAGATCGAAACGTTGGCACGATAAAGAAAATGTTTTTCTAAAACGTCACACCAGACCGAATTTCACGATCACCGAATAAGTATTTCTTAGTGTGGGTGATATCTTGGTGTGGCTGTGACTGAATATCGAGATGCTCACAGGCCCACCAAATTAGTTTAGGTAATTATATATTTGTTGTGTGATGTGAGGGACAAGTCGCCGCTATCAAGTTTGTAGTAATACTACCGAGATGTTCCGACCTCTCTGACATAAATGTATTTATTAGCATGAATGTTTTGTGTAAATGGATGTGGATGTCGAGGAATATTGAGTACTCCTCAGGCCCGTCAAAAAAAGCAGAAAAAAACATTAGCTAAGGAAATTAGTCTAATGGATGAGTAAAATTTTATACATACTGTATGAATTTATTTATTAGCACGAATGGAAGGAAGTTTTTATTTAATTGTAGGGGCAGGACCCCAGTCGTGGATCGGTACTCTGAGCCCTGTCCACTGTAGATTAGGTAATCATTTTCTTAGAGTGAGTGCGTATTGTGAGTAAGTATGTAAATATTGAAGTATTTTTATCAAACCACGTGTAGTATGGTAGGAACGAGCAACAAAACACTCCTCAATTTGGTCGGTAGGAAACAAAATTAAAGATTATATATAAAAATGAAATGAAATAAAGAAAAATGCGAGACGCTTATATACGTGAGGTGCCGGCAATGACTCTAATAGTTAAAAATGTCTTATGTTATTATTTTTATTGGTAACTTCGAACATTGCTCTGAGGAAGTCCAAGTATACAGGGTGTCCTTTTTAGATGCCCGACTGAATTTCTTTTGAACCAATGACGCTATCAAAAAATAAATAAATAAATAACGACTCAACCTGCAAAAAATTGCGTACGAAGAATCCATCAAGCTGGAGAATCGTACTTTGTCGTTGTTCTTACCAATACAAAAATAGCGCCAGACTTCGTGAATATGAAATACTTGGTTCAAAATTTATATTGTATTTTTTTCAAACAACATATGTTTTGTAATTCACCCAAGGATGACCCGAATAAAGGTGGAAATGTCGTCAAAAATTGAAAAAAATGGTGTTTTTTACTACTCACGACTTCAACCAATTACTAATAGTATTTTTGAAACGTATGGTACTGAAATTTAAAATATTCCTACTCACCTCTCCTCCTCACATCGTCCTATCAGTTTACTCTCCATTGGATAAAGTAGTTGAAATTTTTTTTTCTACGCCTACATACCATCTTCCAACCTTTAAATATTATCCAAAATTATTATCCAAAATCACCAATTTGCATTCCTTGGCTACCTCTCGACTTCTCACGAAATGCACCGCGTTATCGACACCATCGCCACTTCTCTCGAGGTGAAATTTTTCCACTATTACTCTTAAACAAACAGCACTTGTCTTATAAGATAGTGAATCATTTTCTATTTTAACGGGATTTGTTTGATCTAGTTTGAAAGTATTTAGTAGTTGTTTGGGTCTTAAAAGTAGGTATTTACATGGTTTTGTATTTGAAAATAAACCCTATTGTGATTACTCAAATCTAAATTTATTTTACCTATTTGTTCAACAAAATTGCTGACATTTGAATTTATAAATACATCCATGTCATGTGTATAAACTAGAAGATTTGAGTATTTTAGTGTATCAGATATTTGGTTGATGTATAATTCAAAGAGTAAAGCTGATATTCTTCACCCTTGTGGTATGCTCCTGTTGATGGTAGTTCAATCAGAATATTGGCTATTTGATTTTTTCCTCTTTGTAGTGTCTATCAAGATATGATTTCATCCAAATTATAAATAAAGTGAATAGAGAAAGAGAGAGGGAGAGAGAGAGGGTGAGAAGGAAAGAGTGAGAGAGAGTGAGAGAGAAAGAGAGAGAGTGAATGATATAGTGCGCGAGTGTGAAGGAAAGGGGAACTTAAGAAATTGAATTGAGCAGGAAATTCAATACAAAATTAGTTGCAAGTACTGTAATTGTCAAACTAAAAAAGTGTTATTAAAATATTTTATTAAACAAGTATGGAAAGTAAAATAGAAACATTATTTTATTATATTGGAATAGAGTGCATCCTAGTATAGGAAATTAGTTCAGAAGAATAGTACAGGCAATATTATTAATTCAACACCATTTTCTAATATATTAAATATTTACTTTGTCTGACAGAATATACAAGTTAATGATTGCAAGTTGATGTTGATCTTCATGCATACTAGACATAAATCTTTGAGAATGTGTTTAGTAATGTTGTTTAAAATTAATAAATACAATTTTTTTAAGGATGGTTCGCAACAGCAGAAGTTATATCAACCCTCGGGCTGATTTAAAAAAAAAGCCCATTTGTAAAATGTCCGGTTCAAATGCAGGGCCGCTTGAACCCGGGAATTTCTCCATTTTATTTTTATCTCATGTAACTTGAAAACATATCTGTTTCACCATTTATGTCATTCTAGAAATCAAAAGTTCGATAGAGATGTAAATTTATATTTTTTCACGGAAAAAGTGAGATTTTTCTTTTTTTACAAGGGTTCGCAAAGTCATATCAACCCTCGGGGTGACAGCGATTTTTTTAAATAAAAGCCCATTTTTAAGTATGTCGGGTTCGAATGCAGGACCACGGGATTGGAACCCGGGACCTTTACCTTACAGAGATGAGTGCCATGTCAACGCCTAAACTGTTACGGCCACCGCCGCCCCCAAAGAAATTTATTCTAGTCTAAATAAATTATATTAAAATTGTAACAATTGTCCTGTTGGAAATATTTTGATATTATTTAGTGGTGGTCCGTGAAAATCCATAGCCAACGATGACTATACCGGAATTATAATTATGCAAAAAGATGATAGGGGCGTGGCGGGTGGAATTTAATTCAAAAATAATTGCTCGGGTGATAAGGATTCTCTTTTAAACAACTTTTGAGATCACGCGAATTATAATTTAAACGGAGAATTTAAGTTACGCTCACTTTTTTATTTAATACTGATGTCATTTCTCAATTATGCGGAATGAATATTTACAAAAGGCCACCCGTTCGTATCGTCGGTATGACAAAACCGACGAAGGATCATGCATAAACATGACTTTATTAGACTTCTCAACTCTCCGTTTGCTCTTGATTTTCCCTTTACTTTTAAATGGAAAGTTCAATTTTCAGTCATGGCGGAGCTCATCGCTCAATATGAAAAAAAAATATACGAATGAATTCCTTTTTGCCACTAAATTGGAAAAATTCTTTTACAGATGGAAGAGACCTTCCTTCCTTCAAACCCATAAATCAGAATCCATGTTTGGTTGAATGCTTTCAATTAATTAATCTTTATGTAAAGTGTTGTTGAAATGAAAAAGTTAGTGTCACGAGCGGGATTCGAACCCACGACCTTCGGCTACTCTAACCACTTGAGCTATCGTGACTTCGATCCCCTCGGACACCTACTCCCCATCTCAATTTTCCCATCTGACCTTCGAATTTCACATTTTGTTGCCATTTTTCAAATGACGTGTAATCAGGGTTCGATTCTCGGCAGCATTTGAATAAAATGGCCACCGAGAGTTCTTAGTGAAGATCCTGAATCCTGATTACACGAGATTTGAAAAATGGCAAAAAGGAGGGAAAATTCGAAAGATTGGTTGAGATGGGGAGTGGGAATCCTAGAGCAGCGGCGTATTGAGCCGAAGGTTGTGGGTTCGATCCCGCTCGAGACACTAACTTTTTTCATTTCAACTAGTACCTTAAATAAATTATTATTCGGAGATCGTGAGGTTCAGAAAACATTTTCTTTATCGTGCCAACGTTTCGATCTTTATTGAGATCATCTTCAGCGCCTGGGATTTATATACATTGTTTAAATTATACAAATACATACATGTCGGATGTGGAAAAAATGAATTTATACAATGCTAGACATTTTAAATTAATCTGGCCGAACCATAAATATGTCTTTCTATTCCCGACTTTTCTCCCCACCCCTTCAAAATCCAACATACATAAACATAAAACATCAATATCTCACTGGCACTCTCAACACGACAGACAAGAATGACACATCTACACGGAAAACGAACACTTTGAGCCCTGAAGGTGATCTCAATAAAGATCGAAACGTTGGCACGATAAACAAGACGTTTTTCTAAAACCTACATCACACAAGACCGCATCGCACGATCTCCGAATAATCATCGACTAACGGTCACTAAACACCACACACCTTAAATAAAGTTTACTTATTGACAAAAATTTGTAAAATATTGGTCATAATGTAGGTCTGCCTATTTCGTCTATTCTGAATTCCTATGACAGATTCTAGTTGCATCCTATTATCATTCTCTTGGTAGAGAGATATACTGAGCTGACGGTCCAGCAAGTCGCGTTGGAGAGCAATGAAAGTTAAGACAGCGGTTTAAGCTAGGACGTCTAGCCCACCAGAATGAACCACCGCGATCCGATCAGTGACTTAATAGCAATTATGTCAAATAATTTTTCAACGAAATATTCTCCGCCATTCTAACGAAAAATAATTTCAGAAGTGTTTTGTCATTTTAACCCCTGATTTTTTTCAATACTTTTCCTCCTGACTGAATTGGGCACCAGTTATCTCAGTTTATGGTAAAATATTTCTCTTCGAATCACCAAATGGCACCCATGGACTTTTATTAGGATGAGGACCGCCCCCAGAAGTGGTTTAATGAAGGTTCATATCGCTTTTCCCAAACTGCGTTCTTATACAGAATCAATTTTTCATCTCACGTCGTTCATTATCGTCTATTCCCTAAGCGATTTTGGGATTCATGCAGCCTATTATATAGCGTGCTAGCTAGTTGGTAGGAAATTAGCCTATTATTGGGTAAATTTTCTAGTTGCGGCTCTATTTCCCATTTTACAAGGTATAACGATACTGACGAGGCAACTTATAAGCCATTTTCCTCAAAATGAGGCCACTTATGGTATATCTTTAAAAAATTTCGACCATTATTTTAATTTTAACATAATCCTCATATCATAAAGGCGTAACATGCTCCTTTTTCCGAGCAGTTGAATACGGTATTCCGCTAGCGACATACGCAGCCGAATATGGGACACTTTGTAGATAAACGACATGCTTAGAACCCTCATTCTAAAGTAGACCAAAAAACATTAATATATATCACATGAAACAAAATCTACTTGGGAAATCTCGGAACCTTTTAAAATCCCGTGCAAAATTCAAGAAAAAAAGGATATCTTTAAGGTATTTGGCCAATATTTCTAATAGCGCCTACATTTTTTTCGTTTATTTGTCTTACAAGTCGTCTCGACACTGATTACGTACAAAATTTTGTAATTTAGTTTACTTAAACGATTTTTTTTTAAATTGTCTGGTTAGTATAATATATTTAATTTCCAGCGTAGACGTTTGATTAAAACCCCGGTAATTTAACACAGGTGAATTTAATTCACGCTTGGAATTAAAACGAGTTCGAATCTCAACATTTATCAGTGTTCCAGCCGAAGTGGTAACTCAGTAAATTACAAAGTGTATTTAGTTACAAATGAACCCCAAAAACCAATAAGTATATAATAATCATATAAACGCACTCTCTGCATCTATGCAATATATTTTATTTAAACTGTTTGATTGATTTTTCTGCGGAAAAAAGGGAAGAAATAGGTAAAGTAGTTGATTTACATTCTTAATCACCTAATGTTACTTTACTTGGTACTTTATTATTATGATTCTGTATGTATGATTCTATTTTTTTTGTTAATATCAAGGACAATTTGTACTATTTAAAAACCATTAAGTTGCTTCTCACTCTTACTCTCTTTCTCTCTCTTTATCTAGCACTCAGTTTCTTTCTTTATCCTTTTCTCGTTCTCTTTCTTCCTCTCAATCTCTCTCTCACTTTCTCTCACTTTCTTCCTGCTGTCACTCTCTCTCTCTTTCTCTTTCTCTATCTCTCTATTTATCTATCTGTCTATCTATCACAATCTCGATCTATCTTTTTTCCTCTTCCTCTGTTTTATGTACCCAACTCTCTCTCTCTCTCTCTCTCGCTCTCTCTCTCTCTCTCTCTCTCTCTCTCACTCTCTTACTCTATTTCCCTATTTATCTATCTGTCACTATGTCGATCTAACTTTTTCCTCTCACCCTGTTTTATACAGCCAACTGTCACACACTCTCTCTCACTCTTCCTTTTTTCTCACTCTCTCTCTCCCACTCTATTTCCTTATTTATCTATCTGTCACTATGTCGATCTATCTTTTTTCTTCTCCCTCTGTTTTATGTAGACAACTGTCACACTCTCTCTCCCTCTCTCTCCCTCTCACTCACTCTCTCTCTCTCTCTTCCGCCCTCTACACTCTTTCTTTTTTCTCATTCTCCATCTCTCTCTCTCTCCCTCTCTCTCTTTGTCTCTCTCGCTCACCCTCCCTCTCTCACTCTATCTCTCTCTGTCTCTCTCTCTCTCTCTCTCTCTCCCTTCCTCCCTCTCTCTCTGTCTCTCTCTCATTCTCTCTCTGTCCATCTATACTTCTCTCCCTCCCTTTCTCGCGCTTTCTCTCTTTCTGTTCATCTATATATTTATCTTCCTATTAATTTATCTATTCATATAGGTGAGTACTGATTTATATGAATATGTATGTAAATAAGTGCTTGTGCCAAGTTGAGCTTATCCCGTCGTAAAGTCCAACGCGATTCCGGCTTTTGTAGGCTTCGGGGATCATCCACAGCTATTGTTGGCAATCCGGGGCAATTATCTGTTTCTGTCTGCTTATTATACTCATTATTTTTATTATTAGTCGGATCAAGATTTTTCTCTGTAAGTTGTAAATCATCTTACCCCATTACACTCTTTCTAATATCTCAATACCTGGTTGATAGGTATTTTAGATTTTGGTTGGGTCTGACTCTTCCTTGCATAGAGTCGACGAAAGAGGTCCACAAGGGTCGGTTTTATTTGCAGTATACAATGCCAATATCCTTTGACTTTATGACACTACAATCCTCACATATATTGTCATCGTCAAAACCCAGACCAGTCAGTGCTCGCCGAAATCTACAGGCTCATCACTTCTCCTGATGCAGGAATAATATGCATAATTAATTAATCAATTATGTAACGTATTGGTTGGAGAAAAGTTGGTTGAAAAAGTGGCAAAAAGTTGAGAAAAATCTAAATCTAGCATAAAGGCGTTTCTGTAAAAAGTAAAATGGGCCTGCAAACTCGCCAACAAATATTATCTCACTTCCCTTCAAATGACACAGGGCCAAAAAAGAGAATTAACTGCTAGAATGAACGACCCTAGAAACGATAATTAAACATTGGACTAACGTTCATCAACTAGAAGTCTACTCGACCAAATTTTACGATACAGAAAAAATTACGTTTTCCTTGGTGTAAATTTGGCTTATTTCAGTCGGACAAAAATTTAATATATTTAATTTAATTTACATAAATTCTTTATATTGATCTTTTTTGAAATATTTAGTTGATTTATCTTCTTATTATCATACTGAATTAGGTTTAACTTAATTATCATTAATTAAAATTCATTAATATGCAAAACGCTAATTTCAACAACGATAAAACTAAGAGAAAACTTTTCGTAAATCATTTTTGTCATCTCCTGTATTCATTTCTTTCTCCAGTTTCATTTTTGCATATATTTTAAAACTCTGTTGTTATTAATTAATAAGTATTTCAAATTATGAGAAGAAATAAAATGTGGATTTCTTGTTTTCTCTCGTATCTATAAATTAAGATGTAGTTGGTTAATAAAAATAAAATACAATTTTTAGTACTTTTTTAAAATTACGTTTCACCTAATAATCAATTACTGACGTTTTATTAATTATCAAAACTCTCACTTTAGCAATGACGAAATTGACAAGTTACCAGATAAGTAAAGTGAACTAGAAACACGCTATATTTAATTAATTAAAATGTTATTTTGATTGATTTTATCTAGTCTGTATATATTTTATTCTTAGAACGTCTATTTTTTTTTCAAATTTATGTTATACAAATAAAAATATAAGTCAACGTGAACTTATCAACTGAGCTTTGAAATTGTTGGAAATATTGTCAAACGAAATGAAAGGTCGTATCATTGACGAAAAAAAAAACGAACAAATGTTTCTAGAAGCGTGGGCGGTATTAAGCAGGAGATAGGTCAATAAGCACAGCAAGTCAGGTTCCTCCCGTTTAATTATTTCTATGATATTTTAATATTTTATTCTGAATAGTTGGATTTTTTCCTGTCACTTTTTAACTGAAAGGCATTTAAATCGAAAACGGCTCAATCGGGTGTACACAGGGCCGGTTTAAACTGTCCTCTTGTTAAAAGGAAAGCACTCATGGTTCTGCAGACGTGTACAATAGACTGGGATAACGATAACCCGCATCGCGGGGATGAGCTTAAACAAGCCCGAAGTTGAAACGGTCCCTTCATAACGGTCAACTTCTTTTTTTTTGTAAAATGTCGTCGGTGAACGGTTAAAGGCTTTTACTTAGTTCTGACAATTTTTTATAAAATTCTGTAATTGCTAATTAATAGAACTTTCACATATCGCATCTTTTTTAAATTAATTAATTGAACGGTTGAATAATTTAACGTGCTTTGTAAATCCAATTTAAAAACAATTTCAAATAGGAAATAAAGGGTTTTAATCAAATGAAAATTTGGCCAGGTTTTTTCGTGCTTTGAGCGCAGGTCGATTTTTTTTTTTTTTTTTGAGAGAGAGAGAGGAGATGAGGAATATTGCTAGCAAGCGTCCAGGAGTTGCAGGATGTGTGGATTGAAGTGAGATGGTAGATTGTGATGAAATGTTTTATAACTGTGATCTTGTAACATATTTTTTTCTTTAAATTTGTCTCCTATTCTTTGCACGCGACAAATTACAAACCTCTGCGTTATATGCACCTAATGCAAGAGTAATAACTGATGTAGCTAATTATACAGTGTACAAAAATACAGTTTTGTACTGTGTTGTAAAGGATTCCTTATAGAATAATGACAAGACTTAGGATAAGGAGCTCGGCATAATTGCGGGCAGTGTTTGTCCTATAAAACATTAAGTTTATTTGTGTTTTACGTAGTACATATTTAGTTGTAGTAGAATTAAGTTAAGCTGGGACTAGGGAGAGAGCAAAGTTTCTGTATCCTTTCGGGATGCGGCTTAAATTCCCAAGGGGTAAGATTTCACACGCGCGAAAAGTTGGGAAATTTCCATTATCCCAAAATAAACATTGAACCCCTCCGTCAAATAATGGTTTGCGGCCGTATTTAGCCCGTGCTGGATCCGCGTTAACGGAACGATCCAAAAGCGTTAAACTCGATTTGACGGAGGGCCGTTACAATTGGGCCGTAGGTGCGGATTTCCACGTTACGTGACCGGATTGTAAAATGTGTGATGATCCACCGGGATGATAATGAAGAAGAGTGTCTGCCCCTTTGATGGAAAGCTTGTCACCCGGCCGACAAATATAATTTGACTCTCTTTCTTGAAAATTTACGCCAGTCGCCAGACATTAATCAAATCCGTTTGTTGCTGTCAACCACTGTAGATAAAATAATCAAAATTATAAATTAAAATATTATTAACGTTAATAAATAAAAACAAATTAAACACGTCTCTATGTTTGTATCTGATTATTGACGTAACCTCAATACATGACCTTTTCGTTGGTTTCTTCATGAATCTGTTTTTTCAATGTATAACGTCTAAAAAATATACTTAAATTAACAGCATGAAAAAACGTTGACAGAAAAAATTATGATAGAATTGTTGGTGACTGTGATCCGCAGACAACACAAAATACATTTCTGTTAAAAGAATCAAAAGATAAACATCTTATGTACTATCATATAAATAAAAGAAAAAGTAATACATGCTTATTCATATTTAAAAGATTTTTTTTTAAATATAGCAAGCATAATAGGAAGTTGGGTGTGTTTTTGATTTGGATATACAGTTACGAACGCTGGATCATGGTATGGTCATGAATAAGAAGGCAAATTCACTTGCTACTGCTTTGCTTCTGACCAATTTTAAGGACTTCATCAGGGCAAAACAACCTTAAATGTGTCTACAGATTGACATATTTAAGTTTTTAAAGGCGATGTTAAATTTTCGTGAAGACCGACTCAGTTCCAACACTGCCAAGGACTGTGACACACATCCAGCTTGATTCAGAGCAGCGGCGACTATCCGGATTCACGGGCAATGCTCCCAGATCCAAACCCATTCCAAGAGGGTTGGTTGTTTTGGCCAGCTCCTTGTCCACTTGCTCTCCCCCGGCCAGTTATACCGAGGGTCTGTAAATTCAGCATGTCTAAATTGCCTCTATTGCCTCCTTGCACACACTCAAAGGGCACTCAAAGGAAGGTACCAAACAGTAGGTGCCTTGCAAAGTGTTTGTCGGTCGTTGCACTGAAGATATATCGGCTGAAGGTCTGAGGGAGTATTTCTCTAAATACGGTGAAGTCAGTGACGTTTTTGTACCGAAACCTTTCAGGGCATTTGCTTTTGTAACTTTTCTCGATCCTGAGATTGTACAAATGTTATGAATGTTATGCGGGGAAAATCATATCTTCAAACAGACTTCTGTACATGTATCTGAAGCATTTCCGAAAACAGTTTTTACAATCGATGCTATGTGATGGCAGCATGGCACAAGGCATGCTATGGACCCAATCAAGGAGGGATGCAGCGAAGCGGTGGACGCGGTGAGTAAAATGGGGGTTACGAGGAGGCTATGTTGCAGGTGGCAAGGAGCACTTGTTTACCATCCTCAGCAATACAGTGGTGGTGGTAACTTGCAAGGAGGTTACTAGTACTTATACAAAACAAGATCATACAGTACCACAAACACACACCCCAAATTGGTATTTTGTACGAGCGGTTTGGGAAAAATCCCGAGACACATTAATTTTTCCTTTTTGTCTAGTTACTATGAGGCAAAAGTTTTGATCTAACTGTACGAAAACGAAATACAGATAGGAACTTAACAATTTTAAATATAAATGTATTCATCCATTTACATTTTTTGAAAGTTTTTTTGACACTGAATTCAACGGTGCTAATGGTTTTTAATTTTGAGAAACCGTTCTTAAATTATTCGCGAAACGTTTTCCAAAGACTTTTTTATGGATAAACGAAATCTTCTTCGACCAATCACGAATTTATTTATCAATTTACTAGCAATTAAAAATACATTAATGTAAGGACATTCTTTTTTATTTCAATACCATTCATTCAATTAGGGTGGTAGACTCACTCATACTCGATATTCCTCCAGGACCCTGGACAGACATTATGTAGTCTTGAGGGTCAATTGGATACTCAATATTTCGCCATCCACCCTTTCATAATACACATTCGGATCAATAAATACATTCACTCTCAACACACTCCACACATTGATAAACACTACAAAAGATACAAAACTTTCATTACTATATACAATAAATCAACCCTGTTTACATCTCAATTAATTAAGGTTTTTAGTTGGGATAAAAAGGCAGTGTCACCAGCGGGATTCGAAGTCATGTTATCGTCTTAATTAATAATGTAAACACAAAATAGTTTACTATATTGTTTTATTTTTTTAAACAAATAAATATTCGTCGTAATAAAAGTAAAAAAGGTTTGTGCGAAAAAAAAACTGAAGAAAATCACAAAGGCTTCTTTTCTTTCAGAAACTACAAATCTTCGCAAACAAATCCTCAATCCCTCCAAAAATCAAAATTCGAAGTTTCCTTAATTAATGATTGATTAAATCCATTACAGTTCCCGATTGACCAAACCTGACTTCTTTCAATTAATTAATCTTTATTTAAGGCATTGGTTGAAATGAAAAAGCTAGTGTCACGAGTGGGATTCGAACCCACGACCTTCGGCTAAATAAGCCGCTGGTCTCCCACTTGAGTTATAGTGACCTCGATCCACTCGGACTCCAATTCCCATCTGCGGACGAAGTGCATTTGTTGACTTGTGTAGTAGGTACATAATTATTAGCTGATAGTTTATAGTTACAACCCTTCGAATTTTCCCTTCATATCTCAACCCCACCTTTTGAATTTTCCCTCCTTTTTGCCATTTTTCAAATGTCGCGTAATCTATTTGATTCTCGGCGACAAATGAAATGGCGGAGAGCTTTAGTGATGATTCATTTTTGTTTTTAAATTCACTTGTTTTACTGGCCCGCTTGACCAATTAATATATTTCAATTAATTAAGATTTTTAGTTGTGATAAAAAGTCAGTGTCACGGGCGGGATTCGAACCCACGATCTTCGGCTTTTATCTCAACTGAAAACCTCAATTAATTGGAATATATTAATTGGTCAAGAGGACCACTAAAACTAGTGAACCTATTTACATCTTTAATCGGTACCTGGACCCAGCTACTCGCTGCCAAACTGAAGAATGGTTCTCATATCGTTGAGGGCCTTCCTACACTCTCTCTATATAGATCCATGGAGTTGCACGCTTCAATTAGGTGGAAAACAGCGAGTAACCTTCCTCGACATACTGAACACATAGCTGTTGGGTTTGGTATTAGTATGATTATGGAATAAGGATTAAATTTTAGGGATTTTTATTTTAAAAGTGACGAATGATCAAAAATTATTTTCTGTTCGATCTAGTATTGTTCAAAGGTAATTTCTAAAGGGTATCGAGATGGAACAAACATACATCAATTTTTAAACGGCTAGAATTTATGTAGCACAATTTATTTTTTATTGTAATTATATTTTTAAAATGTTTAGTGTAGCGAACTACAAAACCTAACGCTTCATTTGTTTTAATAGTAATATTGTTTACATGTCAGTGGTTAGTTTTAATTTTAAGTTTACTTGAAGGTTATAATGTAAAATATAAACAATAGCACTAAAATTAATTGGATGCTTTTGAAGTGAACCCTGCTAAGAATGCTCTTGTAGCTCTCAGATGTTTGTAGGTTGTTCGCCTATTCTCTTTTTTTCCCTTTTGTGTCAGCATTTTACCTTCCTCTGGGGTTGTTTGTGTCCGTTTAGTCAATCGTTTTCTTTATATACAATTGTAAAATATAAAGGAAGAGTGTTCCAGCATTATCTTTGTTCTTTTAGCGACTTTGAAGTAATATATAAGGGTTTTTCATTGTTCCATTCCATTATTTCGCCAGCTTGTTCTTGTTTGTTTATTTCTTTAATGAAACGAACTTTAACAACCGTCAAAACAATATATAAGTTGTACTTTTTAAATTAGAATAAAGTGCAATTATGTAAGATTTAAGAACTTGTTAAAACAGAAAATGCAATTTTATAATTTAAAAACGGTACGGTATTAAAACGGTCGTTAAATTGTGTAGAGGTAAAAATTTGTTAAATTGATATATTTTGGGTGTATATGAAGTTGAGCGTTATTTTGTTATACGAAAATACTTAATAAAGTTTTCACATTTTTAAAGTAAGGCGGTTTAGAAGTTTATAACAGGATTAAATAAAGTTGTTGTGTTATTCGTGTTGTTAACCTTACATGATTACGACGGCGTTCCCGCGAAAGTTGGAGCGAAATCTTAAATTTTCTTCCTGGGAATATAAAAAAATAAAAGCAGTCGCACTAACTCACTCGGAAACTTTGCGCAGAGAATATACACACGAACAATGGCAAAGCGCGGGAGAAATCTTAGAAACAAGCGAAGCTCTTTGAATTATTAGAGGAACATGATATTTTCCCGGGGTGGTATTAAGCTGATGCACGCTTCAGAGTCAATTATTCAAAATAGCTTTTTCTTCTCGTCCCTCTGGGTGTTCGAGAAAAGCGTCCGAGGATGAAAAAGAAAAAAATAATGAAAAACTTTCTATTGATCACGCTTTTAATTGGTTATCGGTTATCATTTTACATTCTATGGGACAAATGTTCAATAGTACAATGAAACGCTTACATTGCCGGCTAAAATGTATTATTGATGGTGGCATTGGGTTATAAAGACAGAATTGAATTTATAGGTTTAAACGAGTAAGGACGGTTGGTGAACAATTCGTCCAAATACCCAAATTAAAACATAAATTATAAATGATCTGTTATTATTCCCTTAAAATGTGTTACCCTATAACTCACAATGAGATAAAATAGAATATCCATTCAACCAAGCTGTATAACTAGATTTAAATTGAGTGATAATTGTAATAATACTAACAATAACCCATTTTATTCTTTAGTGATCAATTGACTAAGTTACTTCATTCAATTAATTATTCTTTTTACGTAAGTTCTTGGTCGAGATAAAAAAAGTGTGGTTAGAGCAGCGCGACTTTAGCCTAAAGTCTTGGGTTCGAATCCTGCTCGTGACAATAGCTTTTTCATTTCAACCAATACCTTACATAAAGATTAATTATTTGAAAGAAGTTATTTGATCAATCGGGCCACGAAATATAATGGATTTAATAGAAATAAGATTATACCTTACCACTTTTCAAAGAAAAAAGTGGGATTCGCACGCTGGAACTTGAAGAGTAAACATCTAATTTCGATTTTTTTTTTTTTTCAACAGAAAGGGTATTTTTGGGCTCGATGTAGGCGATTGTATGGCGAGGACAGCGATTTGTATTTTCTGAAAGAAAAGAGGCCTTTGTATTTTTTTTTTTTTCATTGAGCCAAGAAACCTTTTTTTATTTTTATTACGACGAATATTAATTTGTTTAAAAAATAATATACAATATAATAAACTATTTTGTATTTACATCATTAATTAAGAGGATAAGGATTTTTTTATGAATTTTTTTTTCTAAACACAAGAAGTCTATCCTTTTTTGTAAAGTTATTCGAATAATTCATTTTTTTATTCGAGCTCTATAAATCATTCTAGTTCAAAATAAATTAATTAATTTTCAAAATTACACCATTAACAAATAACATTAAAATAAAAATTAATAAAATAAGAACATTAGAAACCATTACAAGCTCGCTATTGTAAAAAAAATAATGTAGGACGATATTTCACA